>NW_026020202.1:1245447-1655804 GCF_900185275.1 Solanum verrucosum | reverse complement strand
ATCTTTGGTAATGGCGAGTCACACCTTGAACCTTTGAGTGCACAATTGATCCTTGCATAAGTAAGTTAAGTCTTGTTGTGTGCATTCATGATTGAGTCTTGTGTAGCACTGTTTGATACATCCTCTTTGAATTGCTGAACTCGAGTTTTACTTGAGGACAAGCAAAAGTTTAAGTTGGGGGTATTGATAAGTCTGAGATTTTGACTCATTTAGGGCTTTATTTATAATGATTTAGTGTCCTCAAAGGCTTATTTTGTGCCAATAACTGATGTAAAACCCTTGATTTCCAGGTACATGGATCGAGGAACAAAGCAAGGACACTAATTTGCAAAAAGGAACAAAGCGAGCTGAAAAACCAAGAAACGCAAGCCTGGTGATAGCCAAGTCCACTTGGCGAGTTGCCGAGTGTCCATTTGACCGCCTAAAGTTCCAGTATGCCAATCCCTAAAGGAAAGAACAAAGTTGGCGAGAGAAAGGAGCAGTTGACGGATCGCCGTGTGGTTCTGCAAAGCAGAGTTGGATTGCCCAAAGTTACAGACCTTGAGAATGTTGAAGACCAAGGCAGAAAGGCAATGGAATTGACCTAAGGATGGATCGCCGAGCCCGACTTACTGCGCTGAATGGATCTTCGCAGCATATTTTTGGCGACTATAAATACATTTTTGAACATTTAGTTTAGTATCGAATTTTCATTATATTGAATTGTTTTTAGAATTTTGAACGGAGAGACAATTTTTCTCTAGTTTTTCCTTAGCTTTGAAGAATTTAAGTTTTTCACTTTTGAGAAATTAGAAGTGGGTTTTGAGATTCTTCAACTTGGAACATTGTAAAGACGAAATTAATCTTACCCAATTGATGGAAACTCAGTTTGGTAACATTTTTTATCTTTTTATAATGTCTAGGTAAAATGCCAATTCTTGGGGTGTGATTATGGGCTGATTTAGTTTATGGGTATTTGCTAATTGCTAGTTTAAATGTTGTTTAGAAGTGAGTTCAATCATTAATTGTGGTTAAATTTAAGAATTGTAGTTGCAAATGCAGTTATACCCTTGTGTTTTTGGCTTACTCGAGAGAGAGGTTTTAAAACTAAGATTATTGATTGATGGTCTGTGGGTATTTGGTTGTCATGGGTTCAACTCGAGAGAGTGAATCCTAAAACCTTTTCCACACATTCAGCTCGAGAGAGTGAATGGACTAAGGCAGTAGGTTGTTCTTATTTTTCATGCTTGTCGATGTTCGAGAGAAATCGACTTGATTCGGGGTAGATTGTTCGAGAGAAAATTTACCTCCTCTATAGTCTAGCTTACTCACTAATATCTAGCTATTTTCTAATAGTTACAATTACCCATTTATCTACATTAGCCTATAAACAAATCACATCCCAAGAACCCGTCTCATTATTGTTATTTTGTATTGTTTGTTGCTAATGTAGTTGATAATTTCAAACCAAAACCCCCTTATTTGACATTAGTATCTCCCCCTTATTTGAATGATGTTTTTATTTGATAATGTCTATTCCTATGACTGATTTGACCATGTTCATACTTTACTATTGAATCTTAAACACGTACCGCTACCTGTGGGATTCGACCCCAACTCATTTAGTTGGGTTATATACTGATTAACGATCGTTGATGCTTAGAATTTGATGAAGTGCCTTTGAAACATTATTAATCAGGCATCGACTCAGTTGCCCAATTAGCATATAACTCATGAACTACGTGCAAGTTTAACTCTGCGGGCTCGGCAAAAATAAACTCCATATGGATCTCTTGGATTCTCCGCATAATCTAAGTAAAATCCCTTGCCAGACTGTCCCTCTCAATACACACATCAGAGAAATATCTCACTTCATTATGCTTCTTCCACCATGTTTTGCCCTCATTGCTCACAACTTTCAATATGAAATGTCGTGTTTTCCCATGAGGGACTACCGGTGTGGGATGAACATATATTATCCCTGTTACACACTCTCTTCTTTTGGCTTGAGGACGCTGCCTCTTACTCTAGGCATTGAGTTCCTGACATATTGACCTGCACAATGAACACAACCCATACAAAACAAACTCAACCCACAAGAATTCACACAATAATCAAGAAGCGTGGGTGGTGAGATAATCATCCCACACTTACTCAGACGTACCATCCTTGCTAAACAATATGATACTCAGACTTCCCCAATGGTATACTCACAAGAGGCACAAAGTGGTTAATGCAACACTTAACAAACATCCCTACACATCATTCACATAGTCACAAAACTTAACAAAACAATGGCACCACAATAACCTTCCAACTATTTAAACCATAAGGTGCAATCTAGACCTCCTGTCCAACCGTTTTAATTATTATTAAGGTGTTACTCAAGATTTCACACGCAACAAAAATTCACAGCACACCACACACCTTTACTAAGCATTCATGAATTTCACTACCTAAACCAAATACACACATATTCAATAACACATACAACCAATTGCACCACATGAAAGTTGCAAAATACAATCTTTGACCCCACAAGTAGATAGACACATGACGTTGTGCATAGCCCACACAAATACACCCCTATAATGTTCCTAATCAAGAATTTGAAAAAACTATACCTCTCATCCCCCACAACAATATCCACACACACAAGCTGTATAATGAAACTAATGATGGGCTCAACAATATACCACATGCACACAACATCCAAATCGAGTACCCTCGAAATCAAGCTAAATGAAAATAAAACAACTAACAAAACATACCTTGGTTGTAGAGGACAAGATACAACTTGAAAACGGTGAAGTTGAAGAATAACTCCACGATGCTCATGGATTGACTGATTGTGACATGGGAACAAGAAAATCATGGTGAAATTGGGGGAGATTAAAAGAGGATTTAGGATGAAATAGAATAGGATTTGAGAAGGATGGGGGATATGGGTGTATTTAGGGTTAAAAGGGAGGGTGGTTCAGTTATTTTTAGAAAGTCACATGGGTCAAACCCCTCTGATTTAATGAAAATAAAATACTTACCCGTGCCTGTGATGTGCTCCTAATACAGAGTCTTCTGTTAATGCATTGGGAAAATGATTGTTAAAAAAATAAAAAGATGAAACCATTGCGTGACGTGGTCCCAATACAGAGACCCTTTCATTATGATAAAATTGTTAAATCTCATTGAATCCAAAAAAAATGGACTCCCTTCACGACACGACTCTATTACAGAGTCATCTGGTTTGTGCTAGGAATTAAATCCTAGCAAAACTAAAAATATTGACCCTCTCCGTGATGTGCCTCCAATACAGAGCCCTATTCCTTGAAAATTTCAAGCACAACACCCAATTAATACAAACCCGGTAGGTTGCCTCCCATCCAGCGCCTTAATTGTGGTAGTGGCACGATTATTCTTTTTGTTTGTTTCTCTATATTTTTATTTTTATTTTTTTCATATATCCTAACTATCACAATAAATAAAGAAAATTTATTAAATCCTAAGAATGAAAATAATGAAAAGAAAACAAAATTCCTATCTAATACATTTGGTCACGGGTTGCCTCCCTGTAGCGCTTGATTTAACGTCCCGGCTCGACCCAACTCATGACTCATTCATCATTAAACTTGAGATTTTCTTGCTCTTGATCCACATTATTTCTAAAATAGTGTTTTACTCATTGCCCATTCACTAGAAATGTGGAGCTTTTGTCCTTAATCTTTAACTCCATAGCTCCATGCAGAGTCATTCTCACCACCTCAAATGGTCCACTCCACTTTGATAGAAGTTTTCTGAGGAACAACTTCAATCTCATATTAAAAAAACAACGCCAACTGGCCTATCTCAAAGGTACGTGGTACAATGTGCTTTTCATGCTACTTCTTCGTCTTCTCTTTATATAAATTGGCATTTTCATAAGCGTGGTGCTGAAATTCCTCAAGCTCATGCAATTGAGCTATTCTTCTCTTGCCAGCCAACTCAAAATCAAGATTCAACTTTTTATTGCCCAATAGGCCTAGTGCTCCAATTTTTCCAGAAGATGGAATGTATTTCAAAACACCATACGATATGGAGAAGTCCCTATTGGTGTCTTATATGCAGACATATATGCCCAAATGTGTCATCTAACTTTTTCGCCCTATCGTTTCGCTGTGCATTCATGGTCTTTTACAATATTTGCTTAACCTTTTGATTTGATACCTCTACTTGACCGCTAGTCCGAGGATGATACGCTATAGGTAACTTATTTTGCACTCAATACTTAGCCAATAAATTTTGCACTAAATAATTTATGAAGTGCTTACCACCATCGTTGATCATGGCTCTTTGAGTTTCGAACCTGGTGAATTAGTGCTTCTTGATGAACTTCACCACAACCTTTGCATCATTAGTAGTCAAGGCGACAACCTCAACCCACTTAGACACATAGTTCATTGCCACCCAAAAAGATCATTACCTGGTTCCCTTCATTGATCAGATGTTAGATAGGTTGGCAGGGTAAGAGTATTATTGCTTTCTGAATGGTTACTTAGGGAATAACTAGATTGTGATCTCACAAGAGGATCAAGACAAGACGACCTTCACTTATCCATATGACACATATGCTTTTAAGCGTATGCCGTTTGGACTTTGTAATGCACCAACCATATTTTAGAGATGTATGATGGGAATCTTTCATGATATGGTGGAGGATTTTGTGGAAGTGTTCATGGATGAGTTCTTGGTATTTAGTGAATCTTTTGACCTACGTTTGTGTAATCTTGACAAGGTCCTTTCTCAATGTGAGGAAACAAATCTTGTATTGAATTGGGAAAAGTGTCATTTCCTAGTTCAAGAAGGCATTGTGCTAGGTCATAAAGTCTCAAGAAGCGGGTTAGAAGTTGATAGAGTTAAGGTAGAGATAATTGAAAAGTTTCCACCTCCCATATGGTTGAAAGGAGTCCAAAGTTTCCTTGGGCACACTTGATTCAATAGGAGGTTCATCAAGGATTTCTCCAAGTCTGCTAGACTTATTTTAGTTTATTAGAAAAGGAGGTGAAATTTGTGTTTGAGATTATCAAATCACTGATTACAAGTTAAATGTATGATCATGGTCTCCTGATCACTAATTTCCTATTGTAATTGGCAGCCTAACTACATCGTTGAGCGGGTATAGACTGAACCAATTATCGAGTATTACGTTTTCATCTTGTCTATTAACCAAGAAAGGTTTCTAGGTATATCCATATCCTATATACAACTCAACCCTAAATCTGGAGAAGATCATCCTCCTTTTATTCCACATTCTATCCTCTTATTCCTCTCCAAAGTTCAATTCAGACAATACATTTATTTCAATAGTGGTGGCCAATCAAGATATACTAAATTAAGGACAAAAGAGAAATTCATACGATAACCAAAATCAGTCCATAAAAGTCAATAAAATACAATCATCACATAGCCACAACCCTAGAACTAGGAAATTTACCCACTCATAATACGATTTTCAATCTTGAAATATTCAACAAGCATAAGAGAAATTGAATGAAGTAAAGTTTAGGAATGAACCCTAAGAATATATGAAATAACTCTCAAAGTCATCGTTTTGAAATAACCAGAAATAGAATATTTACAATAATAAAATCCGAGTCTATTTATAAGTTAGGAGAGTCGGCAAAAAATCTGCACTTAAGTCCATGACACGCACAAGCCTAGTAATTTTAAATTTAAGTGAACTCCTCATCTCCACAATGCAGAGAGGATACACATTCGTCTACCTCAACATCATCATTGTGAAAATAAATAATTCCCTCTCCTGGATTTCTTTTCACTTTCCCTTTATCTTCTCCTTTGACACTTTATTCTTTATTCTTTTATGCTAGGACCCAATATTCACTGCCCGACGTCCACTTTTGTGCCCATTTCCTCATTATTTCCCAATCTGCAAGCACTAATCATATTGGTTAATCATAATGCAATAATCATGATTCGACACTATCAATAACTTACTAATTTTCCCTCTAAATCAGCTAAAACATGGAGTATTATTTGGTTCCTAGGCATATAAATACGCTCAAGATCAGATGAGCAAGTTTGTTCCAAGTGTGTCTAAAATGATGGTTATGGAATGTCGTACAACCATGCTCATTAAGAAAATGGGAATTTCTCGTCTAATGATTCATGCTCAACCAATTGAAGAGGAGAAACTTAAGGAAAGGTCTAGAGATGCAAAGAGGGTAAAGACCAGTGATAGTGACTTTTCACATTCATGGTCCGATGGACATGAATGTTCTAGGTTCTGACAAAAGTTTTTCGGTTAAGGCTCCTCCAATGCTCTAGCCTGAGTTCATTAAAGACAAGGTGTATAACCCTAAGCCTCAAGGATGAAATGGTAGGGGAAATGGTTCTTCGGTCCCCACATGCTAAAAGTGCGGCAACAGTCATCCAGAAAAATGCTTGATGGGTGTAGATGATTCCTTTGGTTTTGATAAAAGTGGTCATCGCTTGAGAGATTGTATGTCCAGAATTGAAAAGGGAAATGATGGTAAGCAAGCTCTGCCTAGTGGTTCAGGTTCAAGTGCTCCAAAGCAAAACCAATTTTATGCACGTTAGACTCGTCATGAGCAATAGGGTTTTCCAATGTTGTTACCGGTATGTTAAAAGTCTTTTACCTTATTGTTTATGTTTTGCTTACCCAATACTAATTTTTATTTTGTGAGGCCATATGTGGCTATGACATTTGATATTTCTCTGGATGTGTTGTTAGTCCCTTTTTCTATCTCTACTCCTATTAGTGAATCAATTGTGGCTAAAAGAGTCAATAGAAATTGTCTTGTCTCCTTATCCCATAGAGTCACTCATGTTGATCTAGTAGAGCTTGATATGTTAGATTTCGATGTTATTCTTTGTATGGATTGGCTTCATTCTTTTTATGTTTTAGTTGATTGTAGAACCGGAGTGGTTAAGTTTCAATTTCCAAATGAGCTTGCCCCAGAGTGAAAAGGGGGAAATTCTATGCCTAAGGGTCAGTTTGTTTCTTATCTTATAGCTAGAAAAATGATTTCTAAGGGTTGCATATATAATCTTGTTCGGGTTAGGGATACAGATTCCAAAAGCCCTACTCTTGAGTCAGTCTTAGTTGTGAGTGAGTTTCCTGAAGTGTTTCTCGATGATTTGCCCGGTATTCCTTTTGAAAGGGAAATAGACTTAGGTATTGACCTTCTCCCAGATACACAACCTATCTCTATTCCTCCTTAGTGTATGGCTCTGAAAGATCATAAGGAATTATAAGAGCAATTGAAAAATTTGTTAGATAAAGGCTTCATCTTACCAAGTATCTCTTCATGGGGTGCTCTAATTTTTTTGTTCAAAATAAAGATGGTTCATTTTGCATGTGCATTGACTAACGGAAATTGAACAAGGTTAATATTGAGAATAAGTATCCTCTTCCAAGTAAAAAATATTTGTTTGATCAACTCCAAATAGTGAGTTAATTCTCTAAGATTGACCTTCGGTCGGGCTATCACCAATTGAGTGAAGGAAGATGACTTTTTGAACTCGACATGGTCATTATGAGTTTTTGGAAATCTCATTTTTGTTTGACTAATGCTCTGGCCGCATTTATGGAATTGATGAATAATGTATTTAGATAATATCTTGACATGGTTTTTATTGTGTTTATCGTTGACATTTTAATTTACTCAAGGAGTGAGGATGAGCATGTCGATCATTTGAGGATTGTGTTGCAAGTCCTCAAGGACCAACAACTATTTCCAAAGTTTAGTAAATGCGAGTTTTGGTTGAGATCCGTGGCATTGCTTGGTTACATTGTTTCTGGTAAGGGTATTAAGGTAGATCCTAAGAAGACGGATGTGGTTAAGAGTTGACAAAACCTCTGTCCCCTTTGTGTCACGACCCAGGGGTACACCCTACACGTAAAATGGCTTATAGGACCCTGAGAGACCCCATACAAGCCACTTAGAATTCATAACATAATAAATAGAACAAAAGAGGTAAAGACAACATTTCAAGTCCAAAAGTTTTATAAAAGTAAAGAGCTAAACACTTTGTCTCAATAGCCACCTAATACAATAGAATGAAATTGGGCCTAGTCCATATATCATGTCCAAAACTGAAAATAAGAAAGAAATTGAAAACAATGAGAATCTATCGTCGAAGCATGAGGACTCACAAAATCTTAGAAATCTTGCAATCAACCACTAGCCACGAAACTGAGGACCCTAACTGTCGAACCCTACATTTGGGGAAATGTAGGCAAGAGTATGCGTTAGTACAAAAGAATGTACCAAGTTTGATAGCCATGCATAAAACATTTAAATCATGCTAAAATAGTACATTTCATGACATGCAATTGACCAAGCTAAAACACGATATAAGAAGGGTTAGAAAACATAAGTCATAAAACATGGTCAATGCAAGCTAACATCTTTAAAACTTTTGAACACATAAGAGATACTTCTTGAAGTAACCTTAGTTCATCATTATTGTGGGAAGTAGCCTTAACCGACATAGACACCATGTGAGCTATAGCATGATCCCCCGGTATCTCTCACACCGAAAAGGGTTGTCCTAGTTGTCAAGGTAAGGACCATGAACTTCTAGCTTAAGTGGATCCACTAGCTAATATCTATCTATACAATCATCCTATGGGGGCACATAGGTAAGGGATAAGGAGATTGCTACTAGAAACCTGACCTCTACTAGAAATACGACCTCTACTAACGGGAGAGCCTCCATCTCAATATCCTCTCGGTGCTAAGAATAATTCCCACAGAATAGTAATTTTTTACTTGTTCTTGTTATCCATGGAAGGGCACGTCATCATTCCAATCGAAGCTAAGTCATTATCCATAGAAAGGCACGTCATCTCGCCAATCCAGACTAAATCATTTATCATCCATGGAAAGGTATTATTCAATAACCAATCCAAGCTAGGGTTCATTAGGATAGCTCTTTCTCTTTGATTCACTTAGCTGAGAAGACCTTTCAACCTTAGAATCCTAACTATGTGAGAAAACCTTTCACAATCATGATTTCATGTGTATATGATAAAATCCTTTCAACAATATAATAACAACAACATCATTGATATTTCACTCTCAAAGCATCCTTAAAACATTTACATAGATTTTATAAGAACATGCTAACTTTCATAATCTCTTCTTTCATAATTCAAAACCCACATCATATCATCATAACTTGCAAATATGGTATTTATTTGGGTTCAGGGGGAAATCATCATAAAATCATAGTATTCCATAAATTCATGCATAAGAGATCATAATTCAATCATTTAAATCAATAATCAAAAGAGTCCATGGAAGTTAAAGAAAACCCTAACTCAATTGGGGAATGTTAACTTTGAAAATAGGAGAATTTGGGAACTCCGTGAATGGAAGGAATCCATGGATGAAAACTTTCATACCTTAATATCCAACCCAAAGAAATTGAAGAATGAAGGCTTTATCTTGAACCCTAGCTTGAATCTTCTTCTTCAAGCTTCTAGAGGGAGAAATATCATTGGGAGAGAAAAAGATTCAACTTCTTTTGGTGAATTTGAAGAGAATGAATTAATTTGGGGGTTGAAATCACTTATATAGGTCTATAGATGAAGGGTAAAATGACATAGTATAGGGATTAAATAATTAGGAAAAGACCCAACTACCATTAAAATAACTACCGACCTACCATCGCGACCCTTGATTGATGGACCGTGGACTGACCGACGGTCCGTCCTGCACCACCGTCATTCTATGTTATAAATGGAATTTAGGGGTCCTGACCTATAGACCCTCGACCACGGGCCGTGGACCACACGATGGTCCGTTGGTCCGGCCATGGTTCAAGGTCCTCTGAACCTTGCAGGGTGGCCATTCAATGGACAAAATGCACAGTTCGTGGTTCACCTCACGGGACGTGGTTGGCCTACGTTGTATGGCACCAAAAGCTCCTGAAAACTCATTATGCCCTTCTTGAATCCGAGGTGTTACATTATCTTCCCCTTGGATCATTCGTCCTCAAATGAGATTCAATACATCATAAAAGGGGTGGAAACTATGTCTAACAACCCCATCATGCATGCAAGTTCATCAAAATGCACACAACCAAGGAGGAATATGGACTCTAAGCTAGGACATATATAAGACATTGTAAGGAAGATAGGAACTTAACCTAGTAGCCCAACATGAATGAAATCTCATAAATGCATACATCCGAGGAGGAAACATCAATTTCAAGCTAAAGCATGTTCTCACCATATTATCATGAAGTCTATATGCAACTCATACTCAAATGTGCATAAACTTGTAGAAACCAATCAAATTGACTCATTTTCTCTAAACTTAAACTTTTCATAATCATGCATAAATAAGGAAATCATGGGAATATCTAAAATACATGACATTAAAGAATAAACCCTGAGGAACTCAATTCCTCAAGCTAGAGTAGGAGTAGAAGGAAAGATATGAGGATATCGGGACATCATTTCTACCTCGGCCTCCCAAGTAGCACCCTCAACTAAATGATTCCTCCACAACACTTTCATGGAAGCAACTTATTTGTTTCTCAACTTCTTGACTTGCCGGTCTAAAATCTTAACCGGAACTTCCTTATAGGAAATATTCTCCTTAACTCCCAAACCTTCTAAGAGAATTATAGATGTTGGATCTCCAACATATTTCTTTATCATAGAGACATGGAAACCTGGATGCACCGATGCCAACTCATTACAAAAATCTAGTTCATAAGTAACCTTACCAACACGCCTCAAAATCTGATATGAGCCTACATAACGGGGACTAAGCTTCCCTTTCTTACCAAACCTCATTACACCATTCATTGGTGAAATTTTAAATTAAACCCAATCATGAACATCAAACTCAAGATCTCTTCTTCTAACATCGGCATATGGCTTTTGTCAACTTTGATCCGTTTTCAACCTTTCTCTAATAAGTCAAACTTTCTCTATAGCCTCATGTACCAACTCGGGACCTATTAAGGCCACCTCACCCACCTCAAACCAACTTATAGGAGATCTACACCTCCTACCATACAATGCCTCAAATGGAGCCATAGTAATACTCGAGTGATAGTTATTGTTATAAGCAAACTTAATCAATGGCAAAAGGTCATCCCAAATACCCTTAAAATCAATCACATAAGCTCTCAACATGTCTTCCAAAGTTTGGATAGTACGCTCCACTTGCCAATCGGTTTGGGGATGAAAGGTCGTATCAAGCTTCACACGATTACCAAGATCCTTTTGGAAAGATTTCCAAAATTGAGAAGTAAATTGGGCACCACGATCGGAAATAATGGACAAAGGCACTTCATGCAACTTTACCATTTCTCTCAAGTACAATTTAGCATAATCCTCCGCTGATTAAGAAACCTTGACGGGGATGAAATGGGCCGATTTCATCATTCGATCTATTATAACCCAAATTGAGTCATGTTGTCGCCGTGTGCGAGGCAAACCAATAATGAAATCCATATTCGCATCTTCCCACTTACAAGTCGAAATACTAATGTCTTGGGACAAACCTCCGGATTTCTGATGCTCAACTTTCACTTGTTGACAATTAGGACACTTGGTCACAAATTCCGTAATATCCTTCTTTATCCCATTCCACCAATATACCTCCCGCAAATAACGATACATCTTGGTGGCTCCCGGGTGAATGGAATACTGAGAAATATGGGCTTCTGACATGATATGTTCCCTCAAGTCACCGACATTAGGAACACACAAACGACTTTGATATCTAAGTACACCATCTCTCCCTTGGGAGAAAGCCTTAATGGACTTTCTAAGCACCACTTCTTTCAATTCAACCAAAATTGGATCAAGACCTTGCTTGGATTTCACATCCGCCACAAAAGACGATTCTGAACCATTGTGAACTATAACACCACCATTGGTAGAGTCTACTAACTGAAAATCTAACTGGGCCAATCTATGAACATCTCAAACCAACTCTGTCTTTTCCTCTTCAATATGAGAAACACTGCCCATAGATAATCGACTAAGAGCATCTGCCACCACATTACCTTTACCGGTGTGATAGAGAACACTCATATCATAAACTTTCAATAACTCAAGCCACCTTATTTGGCAAAGATTTAGATGCTTCTGATTAAACACCTATTGCAAACTCTTGTGATTGGTAAACACATCTACATGCATACCATACAAATAATGCCTCCAAATCTTTAAGGCACCGCCGCTAGTTCAAGGTCATGGGTAGGATAATTTTTCTCATGAATCTTAAGTTGCCTTGAGGCATAGGCAATGAATTTTCCATTTTGCATAAGCACACATCCTAGCCCAATTATTGAGGCATCACAATAAACAACAAAACCATCAGTCCCTTCATGTAAGGTCAACACTGGAGCGAAAGTCAATCTATCCTTCAATTCCTGAAAAATCTTCTCACATGCTTCGAAACATATGAACATTCCCTACTTTTGAGTCAAAGCCATCAAAGGAGAGGCAATTGAAGAGAATCTCTCAACAAGCCTTCTATAGTAACCGGCTAAACCCAAACAACTTCTAATATCCAAAGGAGATACAGGTCTAGGCCAACTCTTGACCGCATCCCTCTTCTTACAATCTACCTCAATACCCTTACTTGAAACAATATGACCAAGAAAAGCTACAGACCTTAGCCAAAATTCACATTTGCTAAACTTTGCAAAGTCTTGTCGGTCCTTGAGAATTTGTAACACGATCCTCAAATGATGAATATGTTCATCCTCACTTCCCGAATAGATCAATATGTCATCAATGAACACAATCACAAGCATGTCAAGATATTGTCTAAATACTCTATTTATCAAATCCATAAATGCCTCCAGAGCATTAGTCAAGCCAAATGACATTACCAAAAACTCATAATGACCGTAGCGAGTCCAAAAGCCCGTCTTCGGAATGTCATCCTGTTTCACCCTTAGTTGGTGATAACCCAACCAAAGATCAATCTTAGAGAAGTAACTTGCTCCTTGAAGTTGGTCAACAAATCATCTATCTTTGGAAGAGGATACTTATTCTTAATGGTCACCTTGTTCAACTGGCAATAGTCAATACACATATGAAGAGAACCATCCTTCTTTCTAACAAACAAAACTGGAGCACCCTATGGAGAGATACTCGATCGGATGAAACCCTTATCCAAGAAATCTTTTAATTGTTCTTTCAACTCCTTTAGTTATACTAGAGCCATACATTAAGGAGGAATATAAATAGGTTGTGTATTTGGGAGAAGGTCAATACCGAAGTCTATTTCCCTTTCAGAAAAAATACTGGGTAAATCATTTGGGAACACTTCCAAAAACATTTTAACAACGGGGACCGACTCAAGAGTAGGGGATTCAGAATCTACATTTCTCACCTTAACTAGATGGTAAATGCAACCCTTAGCAATCATCTTTCTAGTTTAAAGACAAGAGACACACTGACTCTTAGGTATAGAATTTCCCTCTTTCCACTCTAGGATAGGCTCATTTGGGAACTGAAACTTGACAACATGAGTTCTACAATCAATAAAAGCATAACATGAGTGCATCCAATCCATACCGAGGATAACATCAAAGTCTAACATATCAAGCTCTACCAAGTCAACAAGAGAAACTCTATGGGACAAGGAAAAGGGACATTTTCTATAGACCCACTTAGCCACAATAGAATCACCAACATGAGTAAAGACAAAATGGATCTAACAATACATTCGGAAGAACATCAAACCTCATAGACACATATGGCGTTACAAAAGACAAGGTAGTACCGGGATCAAGAAAAGCATAAACATCAAGTTGGAAGTCTTTCAATATATCGAAAACTACATCGAGAGAACCCTCTTTTTCACCACGAGTCTAGAGTTCATAGAATCGGTTTTGATTGGGAGCATTGGAACCCGAACCGCTAGGAGGGGATTACTTGACCTCTCTTCCTTTAGCCGTAAGCATTGGGCAATCCCTCATCTTATGACCACTTTTACGACAATTGAAGCAGCCATCTGTGCCGGCTAGGCACTTACCCTCGTGCTTCCTTCCACACCTAGCACAGGTAGACATAGGCAATGAAGATCCACTACCATTACCTCCTTGAGGCTTAGGGTTAGACACCCTATATTTGTTGAACTTAGGAGAAGCATTGGAGGAACCTTGACCAGAAAACCTTTGTCGAAACCTAGAAAGATCATGTCCATCGGACCTTGCATGAGAGAAATTACCATCACCGATTTTAGCCCTCTTTGTCTTCCTAGACTTTTCCTTAAGTTTCTCCTCTTCGATCTGTTGAGCATGAACCATGAGATGAGAGATGTCCGTGTCATTAATGAGCATGGCGGTACGACACTCTTTAACCACCATTTTAGATACACCCGAAATGAACTTACTCATCCTTGCCCTAGAATCGACAATCATAGTGGGAGCATATTTAGATAGTTGTGTGAACTTCAAATCATATTCTTTCACACTCATACTTCCTTAACTAAGGTTGATAAACTCAAGAACCTTTGCTTCCCTCATCTCAAGGGGAAATAACCTATCAATGAAAGAAACTTTGAACTTTTCCCAATCAAGAGGACCTACATCTTCCGATCGCCATTATTTCCATTGGTTGAACCAAATTTGAGCAACACATTTTAGTTGATAAGCGGCCAACTCCGCCTTTTCCACCGGTGTCACTCCCATAATCATCAACACATTGTAAACCTCATCAATGAACTCTTGAGGATCTTTCTCAACCTCAGAACCATGAAACTCTGGAATATTCATCCTAGTGAAGTCCCTTCCTCTAGATGCCACCATACCCATATTTGGGTTTATAAGAACCTCAACCTCCCTATTGGTTTGGGCCATCACGGCTTGAGCCAATACTTGAAAAGAATCTCTGAACTCTGCATTAGTCACTTGCTCGGCCAAAGGATCGACCGAAGCTTGAAGAGCTTGAGAAGGAGATTCTTGTTCCGCATTCTCCCTCACATTCCTTCTAGCATAAGATCTTTAAGTAACCATATCCCGTAGATAATCGGTAGGATTAGGAGAGAGACCTTATAGAGTTAAACTCTAACACACGACTTTAGAGTAATGAAAAAAGTGGAGTTTCCTAAACATCTTGTAGCCTCTCATTCATAAATGTGGCACGCTTCACACTCATGAACAAGACTCTACTCGACGTGGCTTATGAGACATCCTAGGACTATTCTAAACCTTGTGCTCTGATTACTAAGTTTATCATGACCCAGGGGTACACCCTAGATGTAACATGACGTATAGAACCTCAAGAGACCCCATACAAGCCACTTAGCATTCATAACATAAGAAATAGAACAAAAGAGGTAAAAACAATATTTCAACTCCAAAAGTTTTATTAAAGTAAAGCGGAAGTCTAAACACTTTGTCTCAATAGCCACCTAATACAGTAGAATGAAATTGGGCCTAGCCCATACATCATGTCCAAAAATGAAAATAAGAACGAAATTGAAAATAATGAGAATTCATTCTCGAAGCATGAGGACTCACCAAAGCTTGGAAATCTCACAATCAACCACTAGCCACAAAACTGAGGACCTTGACTATTGGACTCTACATTTGGGGAAATGTAGGTAAGAGTATGTGTTAGTACAAAATAATGTACCAAGTATGATAAACATGCACAAGATATTTAAATCATGCTAAAATAGGACATTGCATGACATGCAATTAACCAAGCTAAAACATGATATAAAAAGGGTTAGAGAACATAAGTCATAAAACATGGTCAATGCAAGCTAACATCTTTAAAATCTTTTAACACATAGAGATACTTCTTGAAGTAACCTTAGTTCATCATTATTGTGAGAAGCAGCCTTAACCGACATAGAGACCATGTGAGTTATAACATGATCCCCCAATGTCTCCCACACTGAAAAGGGTTGTCCTACTTGCCAAGGTAAGGACCATAAACTTCTAGCTTAAGTGGATCCCCTAGCTAATGTCTATCTAGACAATCATCCTATAAGGGCACATAGGTAAGTGATACAGATATTGTTACTAGAAACTCGACCTCTACTAATGGAAGAGCCTCCATCTTAATATCCTCTCAGTGCTAAGAATAATTCCCATGAAATAGTAATTTCTTACTTGTTCTTATTATCCATGGAAGGGCACGTCATCTTATTAATCTAAGGTAAGTCACTTTCCATGAAAAGACACGTCATTTTGCCAATCCAACCTAAGTCATTTATCATCCAGGAAAGGTATTATTCAATAACCAATCTAAGCTAGTTTTCATTAAGATAGCTCTTTATCTTTGATTCACTTAGGTGAGAAGACCTTTCAACCTTAGAATCCTTACTATGTGAGAAAACCTTTCACAATCATGTTTTCATGTGTATATGAGAAAATCCTTTCAAGAACACAACAACAACAACAACATAATTGATATTTCACTCTCAAAGCATCCCTAAACATTTACATAGATTTCATAAGAACATCTCTTAACATGTACATAGATTTCATAAGAACATCTCTAAACATTTACATAGATTTCATAAGAACATGTTAACTTTCATAATCTCTTCTTTCGTAATTCAAAATCCACATCACATCATCATAATTGGTAAACATGGGATTTACATGGGTTCATGGGGAAATCATCATAAAATCATAGTATTTCATCAATTCATGCATAAGAGATCATAATTCAATCATTTAAATCAATAATTAAAAAAACTCATGGAAGTTGAAGAAAACCCTAACTCAATTAGGGATTTCTAACTTTGAAAATAGGAGAATTTGGGAACTCCATGAATGGAGGGAATCCATGGATGAAAACTATCATACCTTAATATCAAAGACCAAAGCAATTGAAGAATGAAGGCTTGATCTTGAACCCTAGCTTGAATCTTCTTCTTCAAACTTCTAGAGAGAGAAATATCCTTGGGAGAGAAAGACTCAATTTCATTTGGTAAATTTGAAGAGAATGCAGTGAATGAATTATTTTGGGGGTTGAAATCACTTATATATGTCTATAGATGAAGGGTAAAATGACGTAGTATAGGGATAAAATAATTAGGAAAAGACCCAACTACCCTTAAAATAACTACTGACCTACCATCAATGACCTATGACCGATGGACTGTCGACTGACCGATGGTCCATCATGTACCATCGTCATTCTGCGTCAGAAAGGGAATTTAGGGGTCCTGACCTACAGACCCTCGACCACGGGCCATGGACCACACGATGGTCCATGTGTCCGGTCGTGGTTTGGGGTCCTCTGGACCTTGCAGGGTAGCCAATCCACGAACCAGACCCATGGTCCATGGTTCATCTCATGGGCCGTGGTTGACCTTCGTTGGATAGCACCAAAAGCTCCTAAAAATATACTATTATGCCCTTCTTAAATCTGAGGTGTTTCTTATGGAAGGTTTGTGGAAAGGTTTTCTTTGATTTCCTCTCCATTGACGGCATTGACACCAAATAAAGTTAAGTTCTTATGGTCAGAAGTGTGTGAGAAGAGTTTCAAAGAATTGAAAGATAGAATTACCTCCGTTCTAGTATTGACTCTACCAAAAGGGTACAATAGGTTTGTTGTTTATGGTGATGCTACAAGGGTTGGACTAGGGTGTGTTCTTATGAAAAATAGGAACGTTATTGCTTATGCTTTAAGGAAACTTAAAATTCGTGAAAAGAACTATCCTACCCATGATTTGGAACTAGTTGCGGTTGTGTTTGCATTAAGGATTTAGAGGCATTACTTATATGGTGTCCATGTTGATATTTTTACCGACCATAAGAGTTTGCAATATGTGTTTAAGAAAAAGGATCTAAATCTTTACCAAAAAAGGTGCATGAGTTGCAAAAGGATTTCGACATGAGTTTCCTCTATCACCCCAGCAAGGCAAATATGGTGGAAGATGCTCTTAGTCGACTATCAATGGGTAGAGTTGCTCATGTTGAGGAAGATAAAAATGAGTTGGTTCAAGATGTTCATATATTAGCTTGATTGGATGTTCGGTTGGTTGATTTTGATGAAGGTGGTGTTATTATTCATAATAGTTCAGAATTTTCTTTTGTGTAAGATGTGAAATCCAAGTAAGGACTTGATCCAATTTTGGTTTAATTAAATGAAGTGGTCTTAAAAAGTCCATTGAGGCTTTTTCCCAAGGGGGGATGGTGTGCTTCGGTATCAAGGTCGGTTATATGTTCCTAATATCAATGACTTGAGAGAGAAATTCTTACCAGAAGCCCATAGTTCTCGATATTTTATTCACCTAGGAGCCACCAAGATGTACCGTGAGTTTCGAGAGGTCTATTGGTTGAATGGGATGAAGAAAGATATTGTTGAATTCGTTGCTAAGTGTCCTAATTGTCAACAAGTAAAAGTTGAGCATCAAAAGCCGAGAGGTTTGTTCCAAGATATTAGCATTACTACTTGGATTTGTGAAGATTTGAATATGGACTTTATTGTTGGTTTACCCAGTATCCAATGACACACGACACGATTTGGGTTATTGTGTATCGAATGATGAAGTCGACTCATTTCATTTCTATCAAGGTTTCTTATTTGGTGGAGGACTATGCTAAGTTATATATAAGGAGATAGTTAGGTTTAATGGAGTGCCCCTACTAATTATCTCTGATCATGTTACCCAATTTACTTCTTAATTTTGGAAGTCTTTCTAAAAAAAGGCTTGCTACTCGTGTCAAGCTTAGTACAACCTTTCATCCTCAAACTGATGGGTAAGAGTAGCGTACCATCCAAACTTTGGAATATATGTTGAGAGCTTGTGTGATTGACTTCAAGGGTAATTTGGATGATTATTTGAATTTGATTGAGTTTGCTTACAATAATAATTATCATTCAAGAGTTGGTATGGCTCTATTTGAGGCTTTTGATGATAGGAGGTGTAGATCTCCCATCGGTTGGTTTGAGTTAGGTGATGTTGCTTTGATAGGTCCCAAATTAGTACATGAACCTATGAAGAAAGTTTATCTTATTAGAGGAAGGTTGAAAATGGCTCAAAGCCGACCAAATTCCTATGCCGATGTTAGAAGGAGAGATCTTGAGTTTTATATAAATGATTGGATCTACTTGAAAATTTCACCCATGAAGGGTGGGATGAGGTTTGGGAAAAAAGGGAAGCTTAGTCCTCGCAATGTGGGCCCATATAAGATTTTGAGGCGTATCGGTAAAGTTGTTTATGGACTTGATTTGCCTAATGACTTAGCATCGGTACATCTGGTTTTCCATGTTTCTTTGTTGAAGAAATGTGTTGGTGATCCGATGTCTATTGTACCATTGGAGAGTCTTGGTATAAAGAAAAGTCTTTCTTATGAGGAGGTTCTGGTTGAGATTTTAGATTGGCAAGTTAAGAAATTGAGGAATAAGGAAGTTGCATTCATAAAGGTCTTATGGAGAAATCAATAGGTTGAGGGTGTTACTTGGGAGGCCGAGACCGATATGATGTCCCATTATCCCCATCTATTTCCCTCTGATCCTACTATAACTTGAGGTATTTAGCTCCTCGTGGTTCATCCTTTTGGTTTCATGTGTCTTAGTTGTTCTCTTGTTTTCTTATGCATGCATGCTCATAAAAAATTGATTTTGATAAAAATGAGTTAGCTTGATTGATTACTTCATGATTATGTGCATTTGAGTGTGATTTTCATATATGCCTTATGAAATGATGTTTTGAATATGTTTTAGTTTGCAGTTGATGTTCCTCCTTGGTTAGGTGCTTTTGATGAAGTTGCATTCTTGTTAGGTTGTTAGATCACTTCCTCTACCCTCTTTATCTTGCCTTGAGTTCCATTTGAGGACGAATGTTCCCAAGGGGGAGATATTGTAACACTTCTAAATATGGAAATAAAGAAAATGAGTTTTTGTCTTGCAGGTTGTGTCTACGGGTCCCATCTACGGATTGAAGAGGCTCTTATAGGTCGTAGATGGAAACCGTAGGAAGAGGGCAAATAATTTTTCTAAAATCAATTCCAGTACCCCTTTTACAGTTCACCATGACAACCCATCATTTTATGTACGAGTCATAGGTATGTCTTGTAAATGGTCCCAGACTTGCTTAAATTTTTAGGGTCAAGTTGGTGTCTACGGACCGTAGGAAGACCTACGAGTTGTAGACATGGTCCTTTAAAATTTTCTCCAAAATTAAGGTTTCTGAACTTTTCTATGGTTGACCAGTATGGTCCGTAGGAAGTTCTACGGATCATTGGTCTGAACGGTAGAAGGGCTTCGACGGTTATTTTAAGGGGCTATTGAGTAATTTTTTTAAATCAAAACTATGTCATATTTTATTCTACCCTATGACCTATATAAAGCTTTTAGCTCCTAAAACTATCCACTTAAACCCCATTCTCCTAATTTCCCAAAACCTAACCAAATTCATTCTCCCCAAATTCTCTCAAGACCAAGGAAGGAAAATAAGCTAGGGTTAATTCAAGTTGATCAATCCTCCATTATTTTTTTAGCTTCAATCATTAGATATATGGGTATTCACCCATGGAGTCCATTCCTCCATGGGTCCCCAAAGCTTCCAATTTCTCAATATCAAATTCAATTATTTAAGTGAGGATTTCAATTCAATCTTTAAGGATTTCATCCAATTATGATTGATTATTGTTAATTAAGTCTTCTAATACATGATTCAATATTAATACATGATATTTAGCTGAACTTATGTTGACCCATGCCTAAACTATTATTTTCAGCTATAAACCTATGATGAACTCATGAACCTATGAACTATGAATTTTTGAAGATATGCATGTTTTTTTATGAAATTATCGTAAATGATTTATGGGTGCTTTTAAAGGAAAGTATCAATATTATTGTGAAAGGTTTTCTCACTTAATATGATCATGATTGTGAAAGGTATTTCTCACTTATGGATTCACATTGGTGAAAAATTTTCTCATCTATGTTGAATTATGTTTAAGGAGCTATTCTATGTTTTGATCTTGAAAGATGTGGATGGTATTGATTATTGCCTTTCCTATGTTATATCGATATTGACTTTTATGTATTCCTTTCGAATTTATACTTAGCACCGAGAGGGATTTAAGGTGGAGGGTCAAATAGGGTAGTCTCTAGTAGCAAACTCTAGTCCTAAACTAAGTCCCCCATATGATTGTCATAAATGACCTTGCTAGTGCATCCACTTTAGCAAAAGATTATATGTATGGATTCTACTTGGCAAGTAGATTCCTCTTTTTCGGTATGACGGATATACCAGATTCCATGATATAACTCTCATGGTCTTATTGTCAATTAAAGCTAAATATGCCACAAAATTTACTATGTTTCTTCAAACCTTTTCTATTGTCTCCTATTTCAATGTATTGATCATATTTCATGATTTACATGTCATTGCTTCTTTAAAAGATTTTAAATGTTCAAATCTTGATCATGTCATATATGTTTTAAGCCATACATGCTACCATGTCTATTTTGTGAATATTTTCCCATACTTAGAACATTTCATGTACTAATGCATGCTTGTTCCTAGATTGTCTCATTAATGTAGGGTCCGACGCTCCTACCTCTCACCCTTGTGGCTAGTTTCTTTGGATTTCAAGAGATTAGTGAATCCTTATGTTCTGAGGACCGAGACACTTTTATTTGTTTTATATCTTTTTTGGTTTTGGATAATGTATGTGGTTTATGGGTTATGCCCCAATCACTCCTTATGATGTTTGGACGGCTTGTTGCGACTTATGTTAGACTTCCTCTTTTTCAAACTCTTTTGGAATATAAAATTCTATCTTTTGAATTAATTATTTATATTATCTTGTATGATGTATGTCAAGTGTCTTGCGTAGGGCTTCTCAGGGTTCTATACGCCATGTTATACCTAGGGTATACTTTTGGTCGTGACAATTCTTCTTCAAGATTTGTGGATAATTTAAGATATGTAAGACTATCATAGTGAGGAATTAAGTCCTTCCTCACGCCTTACATTTACAATTTCAGTTAGTAATATCAAACTAGAAGAAAGACGCAAAAATAGTTATCGGTAAAGGATAAAATCTCATTATATTGTGGTTGACAACCAGTGGTTTATTTGGTTCCCCAAAGCCCCGAATGGAATGGATCGTTTCCGCTGATGGAATGACCACAAATCCCATTCTAAAGGCTTCTACGATCTAGAAGTTCGCACAAATAGTATAAGATAATGCTCTCTTACCTCTTTCTTGTCACGACCCAAAGTATACCTAGGTGTAACATGGCTTATAGGACCCTAAGAGTCCCTACACAAGCCACTTAGCATACATCATACAAGATAAAAGAAAATTCAAAAGATAGATTTGTATGTATCAAAGAGCTTTGACAAAGCAGAAGTCTGTCATAAGTCTCAATAGCTATATAATACATCATAAGGGAAGTGATTGGGATGTAGCCCATACATCACATACAAAGTCTAAAAATAGAAATGACATAAAGCCATAAAAATGTCTCAGTCCTAGGTTCATAAGGACTCACCAATCTTCAAAGTCAATGAAACTAGCTAGCCATGAGTATGGGAGGTAGGAGCGTTGGACCTTACATTTGTGAAATAATGTAGGCACAAGTATGTGTTAGTACATGAAATGTACTAAGTATGGGGCAATATGCATAAAATAGGCATGATAGCATGAATGATTTAAAACATGTAGGCATGATCATTCTTTGAACATTAAAAAACTTAAAGAAGAATGACATGTGAATCATGAAATATGGTCAAATATATTATCATAAAGTACATAAGAAAAGCTTTGAAGAAACATAGTCATTTTGTGGGATATTAGCTTTAACTAACAATAAGACCATGTGAACTAGCAGTGAAGTAAAATCTGTACATATCATCTTTTGCTAAAGTGGATCCATTAGCTAGGTCATTTAAGACAATCGTACAGGGGCACATAGTTTGGGACTAGAGGTTGCTACTAGAGACTACCCTATTTGATCCTCCAACTCAAAGCCTTCTTGGTGGTAAGTTTAAATCCCAACCGAATAGATAAAAGTCAAATATCCATTTAACATAGGAAAGGAAATAATCAATACCAATCCACACTTAGACCAAAATATTGAATATCTCCTTAAACACAATTCAACATAGATGAGAAAACCTTTCACCAATGTGAATCCATATGTGAGAAATACCTTTCACAATTATGATCATAATACCATGTGAAAAAACCTTTCACAATAGAATTGATACTTTACTTTCAAAGCAACCCCAAATACTTTACAATGATTTCCAAAAAACATGCAAATCTTCATAAATTCGTAATTCATAGTTCATAAGATTCATCATGGGTACTTGATCAAAATCATGAATCAAGCATGATTTCATGTGAGTTCAACTTAAAATCATGCAAATAATTCAATTCATGCATTGGAAGGTGGAGATTCATCAATAAAATCATAATTTAAGAGAAACCATAAAGATTGAATTGAAATCGTAACTTGATCAATTGAAATTGAATTGGAAAATTGGAAACCTTAGGGACCCATGGAGGAATGGAATCCATGGGTGATAAATAACATACCTTGATGCTCAAAGCCCAAAATGGTGAATTGGAGAACTAAAGTGAATCCTAGCATTTTCTTCCTCCTTAGGTTGAGAAGGAAATTGGGGAGTGAATTTTGTTAGGTTTTGGGGAATTAGGGAAATGTGGTTGAAGTAGATAGTTTTAGGATTTAAAAGCTTTATATAGGGATTAGGTTAGAAGAAAAAACAACATAGTATTAGTTTAAAACAATTAGGATAAGATCCAAAAGCCCTTGAAATATAACTGCCAAAGCCTTTCTATGGTTTGGAGCTACGGTTCGTAGAACCGTCTTGGTCAACCGTAGAAAAGTTTAGAAACCCATTACTTGGACCAAATTTCAAAAAAACCTGTCTACGGCACGTAGGACTTTCTACAGTCTGTAGACACCAATCGTTGAAACATATCTTGATCCTTAAAATTTCACTAAGTTTGGAACCTACCTACGAGACCTATCTACGACTCGTAGATCACTTGACGGACCGTACTGGTGAACTGTAAAAGAGATAATGAGACTTGATTTTAAAAATAATATTTCCCTCTTTCTGCAACTGCCATATATAGCCCGTAAAAGCTTCTATGATCCATAGATGGGGACCAGTAGAACCAGACTACAACCCATAAACCTTTTTTCCATTCGTTACCAAAATTCGAGGTGTTACAAGTACCCTAACTTGATAAAGACAAATCAAGAAATCCTTTCTTGAAATTCTTGGATCCTTTTCTTGAATATCCATGTGTGCAGCATATAATTCTTGCTTAGGATACATAATCATATGTTAGAATCACTAGAAAATTGTGGGAGTAATATTATATTGATTTGGAAGGAAGAATTCTTGATAGACTTGTATAAAAATCAAGTCTTGAACCTTAGAATTGAGTTTTTGATTTCACTAGAGATAGGAAGAGAATTTATTGTTAAAGTTTTATACAAATTTTAGGATTTATTTTGTAAAATCATAGAGAATACTTACCAAGACTTAGTAGGATTGAAAAGAGCTTTTGGGGACTGTTGGATCCACCAAGGGGTGGAAAGTGAGAAAATGAACTCAAAATAGCATTTTTATGGATTCTGAAAATTTTGATATACACCCAATACATGATGATATACATAGGCCACAAATCCTCTTATGACTCATAAAACGATCCATGAATTGTGAATTAGATCCATGGAATTCGGATACAAAATTTAAGCATCTGACTTAAGCCACAAGCATGTTTTACGATCCAAAATTGGTTTAATGGCCATAGATGCCAGTTCGTGGTTTCTGGATAGAATTTTAAACTGGAGCGTCTCTAGTAAAATGGTCATACGGTTTTACTCTGAAGTCTGTTTGGGGTAACCTTATTGGAGTTGAAAAGAATACTCATAGTCCTTTAATTTTGTGGGTCAGGGGCCACCTAAATATTCATATTATAAGATATAAGGTGATTTGAAATTGACCCTTGCATGATTTCGTGAAAAAACTTATCGATTTGGAAAGGCTTTGAACTCAGCTTTTTGTTAGAGGTCCCTAATGACCTTGTGTCACTTCCGATAAACTTCCTACACTTGGTAATGAACTTTAAAATACATAAACAATGAGAAACCATACGGTATGATATCATTGAAATATAAAGTACGGTTTAAGTTTTATCATAGAAATTTCTTTTAGGGTATTATTCTACATTTACAACGACTAACCCTGTTATAGCAGCCCCAACCAACTATAGCAGCGCTACCATAGTAGGATCACCCCTATAGATGGATAATCCCCTCCACTATAGCGGCACTCCACTCATTATAACGGCTTGCATGAGACATAAACTAATACATGTCCCCAAAAGTCTCTATTTCGCAACACACCTTCAAAACTTGACATTCTAAATTAACTCCTCACGCCAAATTCGATATCGAGAGTTTGACTTACGTGATTTCACTTACAAAAATTCATATGGACTCCTTAACATCTTAGCTAAAAGAAAAAAATAACCTAAGCTTAGATATTTTTCCCAATCTATTTTTGGATTGACCTAGACCTCACCCTGCTCAAATTTCATCTGTGATTGACCTAGCATAAAATTTCAACTCACTACCCCATAAGTCTTTTTACCCAAATTGTTTCACCGTTGGTTTATCTATAATAACCAAAAGGGTCATTACAACTTCTACAAGAAAGAACCTTATCAGAAACTTGCACCTACTAGGTTAATTCGTTTCTACAAATTTTTGTTCACTTTTGCAAGCTTGCCGATGCACAAAATTTCTGCTTTTGTAAAATACCTACCAAAATGATGTTTTGATCTCTCAATCCAATTTCATATTTCATAACTTCGGTTCCACGTCTGTTACAGGATACTATCAGTTGGCTCGAGTACCACACCTAGTATATGTTTGACTATTCTCTTGTATATTGGTTACTTGAGTGAACCAGGCTTATTTGTGATCATGTGAGACATGTGTCATTTAAATATTAAGTTTGGATTGGTGACTGAAGTTTTGTTGTATTGATGACTTGGTTGATTATGTGTTGTCTTTTCTTTACTATGTTTAAGTTATGTGTTTACATTTATATTCTTAAAATTGAGTAATGATCATACTAGTAAATTGTGGATTTGTGTATTGATATTGAAATTGCTCTTTTCTTGTTGAGTACAGAGCATATTTAGGTGGCTACTTCATGACCAGAACTGTGATTCCAACGTTATATGGATCCAAATTTGAGCTACATCCTCTAGGTTTCCATGGATTAATCCTATTTTAATTTCTTAGTCCAACTGTTCAGACTTTGACACTTTAGATTTTTGTTGTTGTTGGGATTGCATCCCCTTATTTTATACTATGTAGAGTTTTGCCACACAACTTTTAGGTTTTAGAGAGAATATTTCCGCAACTTTTTATGACTCAATTGTTGTTTTATGAAAGTTTCTTTTAAGAATTGAAAATGATTTTACTTTCGATTGTTGTTGGATTGTATGATGGTAGTTAGTTAGTTCTCCCACTAACGATTTTAGTGTGGGTGTTACTCACAGTGGTTGGGGTCATGACATTTTATCTCTCCCTCAATCTTCTGTGAAGAGAACATATGAATGTGAGGATATGCCTGACATTTTCTTCTAACTTTTATTCAATACACGAGTTTTTGTATATTTCATAGCTACCTTACCACTAGAAGAAAAATTTGTCAAAGAAACACAAAGATTTTCCAAAAATATGATAGAGTATGAAGAAGCCAAAGTCCTTATATTTCATCATCAATATCGACACTCATTTCTCAAAGATAACCAATAACATCTTAAAAATCATTTATATGATTAAGAGTATGATTTCCCTCCTTGTATTTAAAGGTCATCAATTGTGTTAGCAAGAACAACTATTATTGCCAGTTTTTGAAGCATAAAACGTCTCCAACTTTTGCCACAATATTCTAGCATGCGTTTCATTTATTGTAAGTTTGCAAAAAATTTCTTCCACCCATTTTAGTATATATTCACATACTTTTTGGTGCTCAAAACCCTTGTCAATCACAGTCTCAAGTGCATGAGTAGTGAAAATAGGAAGATACATCTTTTCCACGAACAATAGATTTTTTATCTAGCTTTTTCTCATATGTTGTAATTACTCCCATTAAGACATACCATCTTTCTCATATTTGCCTCCTTCAAAAAATTACTAATAGACAATAAAAGCTCTTATATCACTTGTTTATATAGAAAGACTCAAACCTAAAAATAGGAAAAATAAATAACACCAAATTTAACTTGCAAAAAACCTTCAAATCAAAGGTAACAAACACAGGGTCACCAAGATCCAAATTGCTCCATCATAAAAATAAGACGTTTATAAATATTCTCCAAAATGTCTACACGATAAATTTTAAATACATAGAAGAAATAGCTACACCAACAAAAGTATATAGACAAAAACTTGAAAAACAGAGTTGTTGTGTAGGAATTAAAATAGGATGCTTCTGACCTCTAAATCAGCTCCCCACCGCTAAAATTAAAGACCAAGATATTAGGAACACTCAATAAAAAATTTAGTGTGACTAACAATTAACGAATTGGAAAACACTGTTTGAAGGTTGATGCTTGGAAAGTAAAATTGCAACAAAAAGGAATCTTGTTCTTCTCTCTTCTCTCTTGTTGAAAGATCTCTCAAAAGTCATTGTAACACCTCAGAAATCTACCTAAGACTGAACAAGAGGAGAAAGGATGGACCATAAAGGGGTCCACGGGCCGTGAATGGAACCACGACCCGTCACCCTCATCGTGGTTCACACCTAAAAAATGTGGAGGACCACAGACCCCTTCACGGGCTATGGAACCCCACACAATCTGTCAAGTGGTCGTCAAAGCCGCCAGGAGCCACCCAACTTACTATGAAGAACCACGGTGTCCTACACAGCCCGTGGTGCTTCACACGATCCGTATAGTGGACCGTGAATGGGGTAGTTCATCCTTTAAGTATGGGTCAACTTCAAACGGTCATATCATTTAGCACAAAATGAATTAGGTGGCCCATGATCTATCAAATTAAAGATATTTGAATCCTCTTTCCAACACTACTAAGTTTGCTAAAATCCAAGCTCGGAGTAAAAATTTATGCTCATTTCAGTAGAGACATGTTGGGCAAGTCCATAACCACGACCTAGTTGACGGGTCGTGGTCCTATTGACGGTCCATCAATCCCATCGTGAAGGTCACTTCGTCAGTTTTAAGTCAGGGTCATTTTGGTCTTTTCTCCTATTCATTGGGCACTTAAACTAAACTACGTCATTTTATCCAGTCTAAGCCTAATAATCTAGTCAGCCAATACCCAGAACCCCAATTCTCCAAATATCACCCAACTTAGAGCGAAAAGAAGAGGAAAAAGTGGGCTGCTTCTCCCAAGAACAAGCAGGCGTGTCCTTCGAAGTTCAGCCTCAAAATCCAAAGGATTTCTCCGTAGATTTCGTCACCAGGTATGTGTGATTTCACTAGTGGGTTTCTTTCACCCATTACGTCCCTAGAATTTACTTAGTTCTTGAGATTCTCACAACTATTCAGACCTAGGGTTTCTAGATTTTCAAGATTTATTGTGATTATGGTTCCTTTGATCTAAATAATTTGTTTCTTGATAATTTAGTATAATTCCATGCATAGCACTCAGAACCCTGGCTCGTGTAAATTTATAATAGTTCATGAATTATACTTGCTAGGCAAACCAGACAGAAATTCATGCTTCAGATTTCGAATGTCATATTCTCAGTATATAAATGTTGCATTCTCATTTAACAAGTTAGTGTTTTGAGATATTCAGTATTTAGTGCATTTTAGCTTCATGAATATTCAGTTGGGAGTAGACTTAGCACTGAGTCGGACTAGGGTTCAGTGTACCCTCAAAGTCCCACAACTACGTGCGTGCATAGGCTTATAAGTCCCCTTGATTAGGCATCAAATTTAGTGATCACGCCACAGTCATGCCTCTATACCCCTGGCAAGGTATATTGGGTCTTCTCTATGAGGCGTATACATCAGAATCCACGTTTAGTTCATGTGGTTTATGTCAGTTAATAGTAGCTCCCACAGTCAGACTCTTAGTGCATTGACCAGGTTTTCAGTATTTACTTTAGCAATCAGTCAACATGTTATCTTTATGATTAGTACTGGGTCATTGCATCGAGTTTGGTTTTCAGTTATACTTCAGTACATATCTATATCCTTGTTCAGATTATATCATTGCTCAGTTATGCATTGTCCAGCTTATATATTTTGTTTTGCTTAACATATCTATATCATGCATGCTCACTACATTCTATGTTCTGATGCATACTTTACGCTATATCATTTTATGATGTAGGTCCAAGCGTTCAGCATCCAGATCATGCGTAATTTGATTCTCAGTCTGGCTTCAACAACTTCAGTGTTAACTCCTCCTACTTTGAGGACTATACACATGTTTTATCTTTTAAGCTTTATTTTCAGTTTCTGTCTTGTTGGAGTTAGCGGGGGCATGTCCCAACAATTCCATTCAGTTAGAGACTTTTTAGACATAGTAGTAGATTCAACTAAAGTTTTTAAATGTTGTTTTAGTCATCATTAAACTCTTATTATCTTATTATGTTATATATATTCAGACTAGTTGATTTTTCCCCTTTACAGATATCCATTGTTTTTAGCTTTCGCGTAGTGTATGATTTACTTAGATATATTTTCAGCATGCTTGATATGTGCCAGAGTCAGGGTTAGCTTGGGGTCACTTGTGATCCTAGGTCCCGTCTTACGTCTAGGGGTAGCCTCGGGGCATGACAATCATGCTTATTTGCTTATGTCTTTCAAAGAGAAGTACCACTGAGCATTAAATTATTCTCCAACTTGTAATATTTATAGATAATGGGTGGTGCTTTCTACTAAAGCAACAAATCCCAAACAGAACTAAAGTTTCAATCCTTTTCCAAATAAGATTGGAAAAACCAAAAGAGAATAGGATTAGTCCATGTGCATTTTTCTAGAACATAGGTCATATCCAAACAAAAGAACACATATAAACAACCTCAATAACTATTATCACATTGTTATACTAAAAAATATATTTAACATTTGAACTGCAAAAAATATGATGTTGTATAACTATATTTACTAAAAATGTAAAAGTTTCAACATTTGAATGAGCATCATATCATAAGGATGCTGAAACTGTTTCTCAAAATGACTCCAATGGACAATATTAAAAATTCTATCAACACCTTCAAATATTTATCTCCTCGTGGACTACTACAACTCTAGTAATGTTTTATATGTCTCCGGATAATGCTAAAAAATATATTGGTGATGAATCCATTCATAGATTTATTAATTTATTGAAGATTGAATTGCCTAAGCACACATACAATGAATGTGCTTGAATAGTGTTAGAGTTTTGTAAGCTACTGAGAGGGGATCCTAGGCTTGATGATCAAGCCCAGTAGCCCCTCTCAGTAGTTACAAAACTCTAACACCACTCTAGTACATTCATTATATGTGTGCTTAGGCATTTCACTCTTCAATGAATTGACAAATTTATGAATGAATTCATTAGCAATAAATTTCTTAGCATTATCTGGAGACATATAAAGCATTATTAGAGCTACATGAACAAATGAGGAAATAAATATTTGGAGTTATTGAGAGACTTTTTTAATATGATCCATCTGAGTCATTGTGAAAAATTGTTTCATCATCCATATGACATGATGCCCATTTGAATGCAATAAGTTTTCATTGTTAGTATATATAATTCTACAATGCCAAAATATTTGCACTTCAAATGCTCTCTCTCTTTTTAAAGATTCTTCTCCTAGTTTCAAGCTTGAAATATGTAAGTACAATATTGTGCTAATAGTTATTTAGATTTTCTTGTAAGTGTTCTTTTCCTCTTGGTTTTTGCTTATGTTCTTCTCTAATTTGAGATGAATTTTTTTTATTGATTTTTAAAAAATAGATACATATTTCAAGCTTGAAACTAGGAGAAGAATCTTTAGAATCACCTAATATTTCATTTGTGTTAACTTGATATAGTAATACAAAGCTATATTTTTAGGGCTTAAGTAACTAACTATATATATTTTTTCAAAAATATGTTATAGTTTTTAAAGATTGTATAGAGGTGTTAGTAACTCTAATAAGTTATTTGGAATGGTAAGCATACTTAAAAGGTTGAGATTATGCAAATTATTGATTCATGAAAATAGATGAAGTATAAAATAAGTATAGGAATTAGGGATACATAATAAAATTTTACTCAGATGTTAATTAAATACTTAATTATTCAAGTCAAAACATTAAAATCATAGGTAAATGGTACAAACTAATAAGAACCTCTTCAAAAATGAAAAAAATATAAAAAATTAAAGAAAAAAGACATAAAATCACCATTGAAGTTGTTTCGAATTTTCAAAAACACACCTTAATTTTGCGGGTGTCCTATTACCCCATTGAACAACTTCACAATAGTATGTATGCCCCATTTTTCACCCAGTACCACTTATACAAAAATATTTGTATGTCACGTACTAATAGTCACTTGACACGTGTTAAAAGTAATTTTTAATTATTTTTATTAGATTTCTTTGCTTTTCTTTTTCTTTTTCCTTTTTTTTTTTTTTTTCTGTTTCTCTTTCTTCTTCGCCTCAATCTCTGTTCTTAGCTTCTGCCATTCCTTTCGTCACGAAGAACAATCGCCAAACCCGTTGTGGCGGGACGAAATTTCCCGGCAGCATTACCAATTATTTGTCAAATTACCACCAATTAATTTATTTATGAAAATAAATATCGTCAAATAATTAAAATCTAAATACTTAAAATATCACCAAGTCAAAATCTGACATTTAAATCACCACCTTATCCAACTTCTTACTCCCAAATCGAGTTTTTCATAGTTTCACTATTCCCAAATCCCAAACCTGATTTGTATGAGGAATAAAATCACTAAACAAATTTGTTTTTCAAAAAAAAAAATAGAATATGAATGAACACAATAACATTAGTTTAAAAAAAAATGAAGGAAGACATAAATGCCCAAGAAATATGGGTAAGCTAATGATGGTAGGGAAGATGAGAAAAAAGATTTGAAAAATAAAAACCATTTCTAATAAAGCTTTAAAAAGTTTTAATACATGGGTTTTATATTTTTTTTCAAAATAAGTCAAATTGGGAGTGCCAAATGACAATTTTACGTAGGTCTAAAGTTGTATGAACGGTCCTTCACGCGCCCAAATTTCGTGACAACACGAGTGGTGTTAAAATTAGTCAAAAGGGTATATTTATTGTGGATTTAGATTGTTTCGTGGGGTAATAGGACACCAACAAAGTTAAGGTGTCTTTTTGAAAATTCGAAACAACTTCAGTGGTGACTTTATGTCTTTTCTCAAAATTAAAAGAGAATAAGAGAAAAACGATTCATCAAAAATCTTACCGTTATGCTTGCAACATCCAGTGATTGACTTAAAGAAACCGTTGATGTTTGAACCCTTGCCTCTAAATCACTTTTCTTTTCTCATGAGCATTTGAAAGACTGCAAACAAATGGAGATAAGTATATGAAAAAGCAAAAATTAAAAGAAGAAATAAGTAAAAAAATATTTCAATTTTTTTATCAACATCTTTAACGACTCATTATTTTCATCTCACAAAGAAAAAAAGGAATTATATGAAAAAAAGAAGGATCTTAACAAAATAAAAGGAATTACAACTGAAAAATATCACAGGACTATAAAGTCAGATTGAAATCATACAAATAAGATTCTTTTTCACGATTCAAACTTTTTAGAAGTGTGACATTAAACAAAATGAAATTGGTCATGTATCCTATATAAAATATTCAAAAGATAAAAAAATTTGCCATGATTTCTCAAAAATCTCTATTAAGTCATGGAACTGAGGAAGACATTCAAGCGATTAAAGTACCATGATATATCGCAAAAGACAAAAATCATTTCAAAAAAAAGATATTTTTTTTATAAAAAAAGGGTCTTCGCTTGTGGATCTACGTACAGTAAATAGAACATGTGACTTATCTGGGAAAAAAATCAAGTAAAACTTAGTTATTTTAAGTGAATGAATAAATGAGAATAATTTGAAGAAACAAATTTTGTTGTTTAAGATTTTTAGGGAAAAAAATAATACCTTTAGCCAATATTGAACATTTTATGAAATAAGAAAAGAATGACAAGTCTTAAATTACCTTTTTCGTGTCTAGATTATATATTGAATAATTATACTTTTGCATTGACATGATATAATTAGTGACGCTGACAAAAAAATTGTGAAGGGTGTTTCATCTTTGGATAAGTAAACACTCATTATGTCTCAATTTATTTAAAATGATCGGAGTATGAGGGTCAAAACAGTTAATTTTGATACTGTATACGGTATAGATTCTTCAAAATAATTAAAAGAAAATGTATACATTAAAAAACTACACGAAAAGTACAATAAATAGACAAAATATCTAATGCTTTAAAATATAAAAATATGCAAAAATTATAATTAAAAAATTATTTGAAACTCCAAACAATAACTTCCTCACATAAAATAGGACACAAAGTGTAAGAAGAGAGTGAATTGAATAAACTACCATAATATACCATAAAAAGAAGAATCACTCTGCCAAAATGTAATATCAAAATTATGAAAAAAAGTCTTGGCTTGTCAATTTATATAGAGGATACATGACAAGACTAATAGGGAAAAACAATTATTGTAAGTCAATGAATAGAAGAGAATGATATAAAGAAGTAAATCTGGTTGTTTGAGATTTTTAGAAAAAATGATTATTGAATTTGACAAATATTGTATATTTTATAAATAAAAATTTACTAGTCTTAGATTACTTTCTCCACGTCTAAATTATCTATTGAAATATTATAATTTTCTATTAATACTGCGTAATCAATGAAATAATTAATTACGTAATTAGGTACATAATCAGTGACGTAATGAGTAATGTAATCAGTGACATAATTAGTGACGTAATCAGTGACGTAACTAGGAATATTCTAAGGGTGTTTCAACTTTGAATAAGTAAATGTTTTTTCCCTTCATATTTATGTGAAAGGTTTAAAGTATTGTAACAATCCTCATAATCATACTGTGTTTTATTTGTTTTCCTTGTTTGAACCTTTGTAACACCTCGGCCTTGGAAAGAACTAAATTTTGAAAGAACTATTTTGGAAAGAGCTAATTTGAAATTTCTTCAAGTTAAGCTTAAGTTGTGAGTTTTGGGTCAACTTCAAACAACCATAACTTTCAGTACATGATGAGTTAAGTTGCCCATAAGATATCAAATGAAAGGTCTTTGAATCCTCTTTCCAACGCCACCAAGTTTGCTAAATTCCGAGTTCGAGTGAGGGAAATATGCCCATTTGAAGTTAGTCTGTCCAGTTAAGGAAATTTACCCGAATTAATGAGGGGTATTTGGTATTTTCCTTACCCCATTAGCTTTAAACGTTTTTGGAAATAATTAGAGGTCTAAACTGACTTAGATTAGTTTTCATAATTCAAAATCACGCTTAGGGTTTTGAGAGGAGTTCAAGAGAAGGAAACAAGGAGGATTCAAGCATTCGCCAAGACTTCTTACGAATCAAGGATGTGTTTCACCAAATTAAGGTATGTAAGCTTCCATAGTTGTCACGCCCCGAGCCTACACCTTGGACATAACTAGCACTCGAGAACCATTTCTGGTCCCAAGTGAACCCTTGGTATGGTTCAATACTCAGCGGAAAACTTACTCAACAATAAAAGAACTTTAAAAGTAAAACTTTAAACTCGATGTCTCAAAATAATTACTCAGAAATGTATAAGAACATTCAACTGGTCAAAAGAAGGCAACTCGAGTCTCAAACATCAACAATGGAAATGAAAAAGACTCATGAACTACTAATGTCTATCTATGAAGTCTCTAATACTATGAGGGATGTCGGGACAAGACCCCCGATCATCCTAAAAACACTGAAATAATGGAAATAAATAAGGGATCCTTCGGAAGCAAGGAGGCTCACCAAAACTAAATCGAACTGCTATGGTATCAACGAAGCACCTGTTGATGACCTTGATCTCCTGTATCTGCATCATGAAACGATGCAGGCCAAATGAAATCAGTACATTGAATGTACGAGCATATAAGGGGGACACTGAACATAACATAAAAACTTGAACTTGGAAAGAAGGAAACATACTCACCTCAACTATACTCAACCCAACCTCAACTCATGGATACTCAATTCAATACAGTATAAAAACAACAATAAAGATGCAGTTTATATAAAAACATTTATAACAGTAGATAAAAACTCAATGTATTTAAAAATACAATAATAACTAAGTTTGTCTGTAAAAATACAAAATAACTCTATTTGGGAGATTCTCTAACCGACAACCATCACTATGAGCTATGTGATGATACAGCGTCTCGCCCACGCTGTCAGAACTGTCCTATACCTTTCCAGAGTATAAGACATCTTCAACTAAGTGGATCCACTAAGCTATTCTTAAAAAGTAATAAGGAATCATCTAAAAAGTATGACCCTTTCTACCCACATTCGCTACATGCTTTGTGAGGACTTTGAGTTGTATGAACTCGTCCCCATATCTGTGCTCAGTACTACTCCCAAAAATATACTCAGCTCATATGTTTAAAAACATTTTGTCATCCTCAAACTTTGAGATTATTACTCAAAGGTTCTCTTAAAAGAGATTATATTCAAAAACTCCACATGAACTCATTTGGAAATCGATTGCTCCTCTCATTTTAAATGTAAAAACATTTACTTTTGGGAATATTTAGTTTCCATATATTCATTTTTTTAAAATGAAACTCAACTCTCCTCATCTTCAAACCTCAAGTCTTAAAACAAGTTTTAAAAGATTGTAAAAGACTTCTCAAAATGACTCAAAAGAATTCTCAAGACTTTACTCTTAACTCTACCTTGAATTTGAATTATGAATTCAAGGGTTATGATTCATGTTATGAAGGATCTCTTGATGTTTAGATGTAGTTTAGAGTAGCTAGAATCAAAAGGGAGTAAAGGTACACTTTAAAAGGACTTAGAAGGAGCAAACGACAAAAAAAGGTGGGGGCAGGCAACCCTGGCGCACTGCTGGCACGGGGCGCCAGCCACTAATCAGAACTCAAATGGGGCACTGCCGGCGCGCCGCCCCAGCCCCTCCCCAAAACATTCCGACAAATTTTCTTCTTCGATTGTTTGGCCCTAATTCGCCTAGAATCGAATGGTTTCTTCCCAACTCACTTAGATTTGAATATCCAACATAACTACAGAAAATATACTAAAAAAATCTCAAAATCCTAACATTCATCTCAAGAACTCATCAAACTCATCATTAATGATTTAAGAACGAAACTTCAAGAAACTCTTCAAGAACTCAAGTCATTCAGCCTCAAGAATGAAATTACGGATTTAAAATCACATGATTGGTATATGGGTGAACGAACCCAACACTATGAGAGCTTATATACCTTAATTTGGCATAATTCCTCAACAAATCCCACGAATCTTGATGAACGCCTTGAACCTTTCCTCTTTTCTCCTCTTGAACTCTTCTCAAAACCCTAAGCGTATTTAGAATTGTGAAAACTGACCCAAATCAGTTTTGACCCTTAAACTATTACTAAAAATGTTTTAAGCTGATGGGGTAAGGAAAATACAAAATACCCCTCATTAATTCGGGTAAATTTCCTTAATCAGATGGGCTGACTTCAAACGGACATATCTCCCTCATCCGAACTCAAAATTTAGCAAAATTGGTGGCTTTGGAAAGATAATTCAAAGAAATTTCATTTGATATCTTATGGGCCACGTAAATCATCATGTACTGAAAGTTATGGTCGTTTGAAGTTGACCCAAAACTCACAACTTAAGCATAACTTGCCAAATTCTCAATTTGGCTCTTTCCAAATTAGTTCCTTCTAAATTTTGCTCTTTCTAAGTCGGGATGTTACAATATCTCCCCCTTGGGAACATTTGTCCTCGAATGACATTACTCTAAGTAGAGTAAAGGTGGAAACATGTAACATTCATCTCAACACCCAATTGTCCACCTCAAACTCCAAGTCTCTTCTACTAAAATCAGTATAGAATTTATGACAACTCTGCGCTGTTTTCAACCTTTCTTGAATGATCTTCACTTTCTCCATAGCTTGATGAACCAAGTCTGGTCCTATCAACTTAGCCTCACTAACCTCAAGTCATCCAATAGGAGATCTACATCTTCTCCCATAAAGAGCCTCATAAGGAGCCATCTGGATGCTAGAGTGAAAATTGTTGTTGTAAGAAAATTCAATGTGTAACACCCCGTATCCAAAACAGACCAACCAACATATTTCTAGAAGTTGAAGGTGCAACCCACGGTTGCCACCCATGGACCGTAGGGTGACCCACGGTCCGTTCTGGTGGTCCGTGGATGACCACATGCAGCCTTCCCTAGAAGTAGTCCAGAAATCTAGCTAAGGGTCCATCCACATCGGGACCTACAGACCATAGGTCAGGCCACGGTCCGTGGTCTAGGGTCATGGGTCAGCCCCCAGATTTTAGTCCCAGAACCCCCCAGAAAATCAATTGAGGGTTCACTTACGCCAGGAACTACGGACTGTAGTACCGTAGGCCAGACCACGGTCTGTGGTCCAGGGCCGTAGGTCAGACCCCCATTATTCAACTCCCAATCGTCGAACGACGGCCGACCAGCACAGACCGTCAGTCCAGCCACAGTCCATCGGTCTGTTCCGTCGGTTGGTCCCGACAGCAGTTAAGTCAAGGGTCATTTGGTCTTTTCCCTATGCGTTGGACCTCTAAACTACGTCATTTAAACCCTAAACTACGTAGTTTTTGTCAGTTTTAGCCTACTAACTTAATCAGACTTTACCCAAGTCAACTCATTCTCCTAAAAATTCATCAATTTGAACGAGAAGAAGTTGAAAGAGTCGACCAGCCCTATTTCCAAAACGCAACAAGTTTTCATCACTTCCAGCCCTGAAATCGAAAGATTTCTCCGTGGAATTCGTCACTAGGTATATGGGATTTTACTAGTGGGTTCCTTTCACCCATTAGGTCCCTAAAATTCAATCAGATTCTTGATTCCCTCCATATTATCTAGACCTAGGGTTTCTAGAATTCTAGCATATTATTATGAATTAACTACTTGATGTTCCTAATAAGATTATCATGATATTAGTATTGTTTTGCATAGATTCTTTCATAAATTCAGAACCCTAGATATGTAGTTCTTTTAGTTCATGAATTACATCTACTATGCCAGTTTATTCAGTTATACATGCTTCAGTTTACGAATGTCACATTATCAGATATAATTGTTGCATTCTCAGAGTTAGCATGTCAGCATTTTTGAGCTATCCAGTATTACAGAATTTCAGTCATAAATTGTTAATTACATAATCAAATGGGAAAATATTATTACTGAGTGGACTAGGGTCAGTCACCCTGAAGTCCCAGAACTATGTGCCCCATAGGTTGTAAGTCCCCTTGTGGGCATCATTTTAGTGATCACGCCAGTCATGCTTTTATACCTCTAGCAGGGTATATTGGGTCCTCTCAATGGGGAGTATACATCGGACTTCACATTTAGATCATGTGGTTTCACATCGGTTATTAGTAGCTCCCACAGTTCAGTCAGATTCTATTGCATTGACCATGTTATCAGTTACAGTTAGATTTCAATCTCAGCATGTTATAAAACTTGGTCATTGCATTCAGTTAGTTCATGTTCGGTATTCTCAGTTTAGTATCATGTTTATCTCATATCATTACTCAGATATATGATTTGGTTCAGTTATTTTTATTGTTCATTTTTACTCTATCTTGCATGTTCAGTACCTTTCAAGTACTGACGCATACTCTGCGCTACATCTTCTCGTGATGTAGGTTTAGGTTCTCAACTTCCAGATCATGCATAGATTTGTTTCCAATCTTCAGTTCTACAACATCAGTGGTGAGTCCTCATTCTTCGAGGATGATTGACATGATTATCTTGCTTTGCTTTTAGTCTTTGGTTTTCAGTATTTGCTAGATCTAGTTAGTGCATGTCCCAACATTTCTAATCAGTAGAGGCTTATTTCAGACATAGTTAGTTTCAGCTTTAGTATTTGAGTTTGACTTTTCAACAATTGTTAAACTCTCTATTTTCATATATTCAGATTGTATATGGGTTTTCCCCATCTTTTCAGTTTATCTTATGATTTAGCTTCCGCACAGTATTTTCTTACTTCAGTTTATTTAGTATGCTTATGATATGCTAGCAGGGTTAGATTGGGGTCACTAGTGATCCCGTGTCCACGTACTGGGAGTAGCTCGGGGTGTGACACAATGAGAGGTAAGTGATCATCCCAATTACCCTTGAAACCGATCACACACGCCCTCAACATAACCTCTAAAGTTTGAATTGTGCGCTCTACTTGACCATCAGTCTTAAGATGGAAATCAGTACTCAAATGTACCTTCAAACCCAAGCCTTTCTGGAAAGACTTCCAAAATTGTGCGGTGAATTGCGCACTCTATCTGAAATGATGGATACCAGAACTCTATGAAGTCTGACTATCTCTTGAATATATAATCTGGCATAATCCTCTGCTGAAAAGGTAGTCTTTATCAGTAAGAAATGGGTTAGTTTAGTCAGCCGATCTATAATCACTCAAATTGAATAATGTTGTCTGTGATACCGTGGTAAACCAGTAACAAAATCTATATTGATCATCTCCCACTTCCATTCGGGAAGATCTATGTTCTGATCCATACCACTGGGCCTCTTGTGCTCGACCTTGACTTGTTGGCAATTCGGGCACTTAGCAATGAACTCTGCAATACACTTGTCACGACCCAGACCATCATGATTGGCACCCACACTAACCCTTCAGTAGGAGAACCATTAATACTAATTAGCTAACCAACTTTAATCAAAATACTAAGGCATTTAAGTTATGGAAGCAAGTTGAATGCTAAGAAAAGAAAATAGGGAGTTCCCATAAACTCCAACAAAAGTCTAACAACTAAACAAATACGGAAGTACCACTTAGAACCTGAAAGTCAACGTACCAAAACTCTAACAAGATCCATAAGTTTAAACAAGAGGGGTTAAAACCCCAAACTAATGTACTAATAACTAACTAGAAAGTCTAAGTCCGAAATGTGGACTTAAACAGAAAGAAAACTCATGGCAGCCCGGAAGAACTGGCTCACCATTGAATTCGAACGATCACTGATCTTCTAAGCGAGGTCTGTCAATAGCCGCCTGAAGATGCCCTGTACTCAACAAAGAAAGAGAAAGTCCAGTATCAGTACACAACCACAGTGTACTAGTAGGATCTCGCGGCTATCCCACTAAATGCAACATACATAAGTCATTACAACATAATAATAACATTCATACACCGAACATATACAATATCAATATCATTTACGAATAACGATCAAGTTCATAATTCTCAATTACACAGTTAAGCCAAGTCCATAGTCCTCTCATGGAACCCAAACCCAAACTGTTAGTGTATAGGTTCGTGGTACCCGATCCAATGTTTATGCCGTAACGTGGCAACCGATCCCATATTTATGCTGGAACGTGACTACCAATCCAAGTTAGTGTGTCGGAACGCAATACCCGATCCATTCAACAAGCCACAATCACAATCACAAGTATATTCTCAAATCATACAATCAAGTCATGATTCATGGCATTCATCATTCATCTATCCTCATTTACCATTAGTGTGATCAATAATGCAACATTCGCATATATTCATGTATTATAATGAAGCAACAACAAACATACATCACACAGCATGAAATCACAACCATTACCTACCTCGAAACAAGCTTGAATCCCCTAAGAAACTTGATTCTTTCCTTTCCGGATTCGTTCCGCTTGTTCTTGGTCTACAAATAATTAATATAATACGGGAATCAATAAACTATAACTAATTAGCCGAATTACCAACAATCAGATCAACCCTAGATCAAATCCATGATCCCAATATCCCAATCATGGTTGTTTCCACCATAAATTTCAGATCAAAACCCTCCCCCATCAATTATTACCCATTAGATTATGTTCTATGGATCAAAAAATGAATTCGGGGAGTTAAAACCTTACCTTTAGCCTCAAGAATGGTGAAAAATTGTCAAGAAAACACCTGGGTTCGTTCCTTAGCTATCAAGTTCAAAAATTACAGAATAAAATATTATTGGGGTTTATTTCTAACTTTAAGTCGCGTCTGTCACGCTATGGCGGCACACACCCCGCTATAGCGGCCCCGCCCTGGCGGCAGAAATCCCACCTCAACGGCTTGCACGGAAACAATGAGCAATTTAATAATTTCAATACCCCTATTTCATAACACACCTTCAGCCAACGACACTCAGAAACTACCCATTAACGCTAAGATCAGTTTTGGGAGTTCTACTCACCCGAATTCAATTATGTAAAGTCGTACGAGTTCCTTAACACCTTATCTATCTACTCATATAATTAAAATCATAATTAAATCACTCAATTGCTACTAGATTTCCCTAGGCCTTATGGACTCCAATTTCATCCAAATCTGGACTAGGTTGGGAAATCCCAAGTTACTACGAAAAAGTTTTCCGGCCCAAAATGTTTCCCCGTTGGCTTTTCTATAACGACGGAAACCGGTCATTACAATAGATACCAATTTACTCATCACTCGTCCTCGAGTGACAAACTTAGGAAAAATAGGCTAAAGAAAAGATGGAGTAGTATATGAATCGACGAACAACTGGGGATACTTGTTTTTCATGTCCTTCACGATTTCCGATGTAGCTTCCTCAACTGGACGATGCTTCCATTCAACCTTCACGAACTTAATCTCCTTGGTCCTCAGCTTACGCACATCTCGATCAAGAAATGCAATATATTTCTCATCATATTGGAGGTCCTAGAAACACAATTGATTCCTATTTGATGATGTAATCCTCATCACCATGATATCTCTTCAACATGGACACATGAAATACCGGATGAAATCCCGATAGGTTAGGAGGTAAGGCCAGTCTATAAGCCACTGGCCCTACGCATTCAAGAACCTCAAAGGGACTAATGTATCGCGGACTTAGCTTGCCCTTCTTGTCGAATCTCATCACCCCTTTCAGGAGTGATACCTTAAGAAGAACATTCTCACCAGTCTGAAATGTCATGTATCTTACCTTATGATCCGCATACTTTTCTGTCTACTCTGGGACACTAAAACCTTAGCTTGGATGTTCCTCACTTTATCTTGAGCATCTTTCACTAAATCAACCCCCAAAGGTTTCACATCTCCAGCCTCAAACCATCCAATGGGTGATCTACATCCCCTCCCATAAAGTGCCTCAAATGGTGTCATATCATTGCTGGAGTGATAACTATTATTATAGGAGAACTCACACAAAGGTAGGAACTTATCCCAATGCCTTCCAAAATCAATCACACATTCCCTCAACATGTCTTCGAACACTTGAATAGTCCTCTCTAACTGCCCGTCCGTCTTTGGATGAAAGGTTGTACTAAAAGTGAGTTGTGTGCCCAATTCATCATGTAACTTCCTCCAAAACTTGGAGGTAAACTGCGTACCCCGGTCTTAGATGATAGAGAGGGGCACCCCATGCAACCTCACTATCTCTTTCACATACACCTTAGCCAATTGTTCACCATTATAATCTGTTCTTACTGAAATAAAATGGGTTGACTTAGTCAATCTGTCAACCACTACCCAAATAGAATCAAACTTCCCTAAAGTCTTGGGAATACCAACCACGAAATCCATGGCTACCATTTCCCACTTCCATTCCGGAATTGGCATTCTCTGAAGCAAACTTATAGGCCTTTGATGTTCATACTTCACTTGTTGGCAATTTTGACACTTAGCCACAAACTCCGTTATATCCTTCTTCATGCTCGGCCACCAATAAATTCGCTTCAAATCTCGGTACATCTTGGTCACACCTGGGTGAATGGAATATCGCGAACCATGGGATTCCGTCAACAATTTTGGAATCGGGTCATCAACTCAAGGAACACAAATACTTCCTTTAAAATTGAGAACACCTTTCGCATCAAGAGTGGTCTCTTGTGCCTTACCAATTGCATCTTTCTTCTTGAGTTCATTCAAATTGTCATCCTCAAATTGTTTGGCCTTGATCTCCTCAATGAACGTGGCCCTAACTTCAATGCTAGCTAACACCCCACCTTTTTTTTAGATGCCCAACTTCATGAATTTAGACTCCAAGGTCTGAATTTCCTTAGCCAAAGGTCGCTTGGTTATACTCAAGCAAGCTAGACTACCCATACTCACCTCCCTTCGACTCAAAGCGTCTGCCAAAACATTAGCCTTACCCGGATGGTATTGAATGGTCACATCATAATCCTTAAGTAACTCTATCTACCTCCACTGTCTCAAATTAAGATCCTTTTGAGTGAACACATGCTGCAAACTACAATGATTAGTAAACACCTCACACTTAACACCATAGAGGTAATGCCGCTAGATCTTAAGAGCGAACAATACTGCTTCCAACTCCAAATCATGTGTTGGGTAATTCCTCTCATGCACCTTCACTTGACGTGATGCATAATCTATAACATTTTTATCCTGTATCAACGCAGCGCCCAAAGCAGAATGTGAAGCATCACAATAAACAATAAAATCTTTACCTTCAACCGGTAATGCTAGAATACGTTTAGTGGTCAAAAGAGTCTTGAGCTTTTGAAAGCTCTCCTCACAATTTTCAGTTCATTCAAATGGTATCTCCTTTTTGGTCAAATTTGTCAAGTGAGTGGCAATAGAAGAAAAGTTCTTCACAAATCGACGATAGTAGCTAGCGAGCCCCACAAAACTCCTAATTTTAGTCACAGAACTTGGTCGAAGCCAATTCCTAACTGCTTCGATCTTTTGAGGATCTACCATTACCCCGTCTTTCGAAACTACATGCCTCAAAAATGCAACCGAAGTCAACCAAAATTCACACTTAGAAAATTTTGCATACAATTTTTGTTTTCCTAGAACACCCAGAACAATACAAAGATGGTCGGCATGCTCTTCCTCACTTTTCGACTACACGAAAATGTCATCAATAAAGACTATAACGAACGAATCAAGAAATGGCTTGAACACACCGTTCATTAGACTCATGAAAGCTGCAGGCGCATTAGTCAAACCCAAAGACATAACTAGAAACTCATAGTGCCCACAATGAGCTCTAAACGTCGTCGTGGGCACATCCTCAGGCTTAATATTTAACTGATGGTAGCCAGACCTTAGATCAATCTTAGAGAAAATTGATGCACCTATCAATTGGTCAAAAAGATCATCTATGTGAGGCAATGGGTACTAGTTTCGAATGGTGACCCTATTTAATTGTCGATAATCTATACACATCATCATACTACCATCTTTTTTCTTAACAAACAAAATTGGAGCACCCCATAGGGAAGCACTAGGACGAATGAATCCCTTATCAAGAAGTTCTTGGATTTGAGCTGTGAGCTCTCTTAATTCTATCGGAGCCATGCGGTAGGGAGGGATGGAAATGGGACGAGTACCAGGTTCTAGATCAATGCAGAAATCTAAATCTCTATTCTGAGGCATACCAGGAAAATCTGTAGGAAACACTTTTTAAAATTTTGTCACCACAAGAATAGACTCAATAGATGGAGACTTAACCTTAACATCTCAAATATAAGCCAAACAACCCTGCCCTACCAGTTTTCTAACCCGAACGGAGGATATGATCTTAGCTTGGTTAGGTTTGTACACCCCTTCCCACTATAATTTTTCCCTTCCCAGAATTTCTAGAGTTATAGACTTAGTATTACAATTAAGCACGGCATAATATGGGGACAACCAAGTCATTCCTAAGATTATATCAAAGTCAGTCATATCCAAAATCACCAAATCAACCCAAGTCTTAAAACCCATAAACAAAATAGGACAAGCACAATAGACGTGGGTGACTATGACAGACTTTCCAACTGGGGCAGAAACATGGATCGAGGCATCAAGTATATCACAAATCATAGCAAATGCTGAGGCAAAATGCATGCACACATAAGAATAAGTAGAACCCTGATCAAATAACACATTAGTCATCCAGTCACAGACAAGAATAGTACATGTGATCACTGTGTCAGATGCCTCTGCCTCAGTCTTTCCCGAAAAGGCGTAACACTGAGCCCTATCATCGTGACGAACGACTTCCCTACCTGGCTTCACTTCACCCCTTCCTGTGTTACCATTTCCTCTACCTCCGTGACCTCGTTGATTTCCTCCTCGCCCACCTTGTGGACGCCCTCAACCATTATTACCATTTACCGCGGGTACCACTACTGTAGACTACTGTTGCGCGAAATCCAGCATGCTAGAGCGGGGATAATCTCTCCTCATATGCCCAAGTTCTCCACAATTGTAGCATGTACGATCAAAAGATGGCATGCCGCCTGCCAAAGGTGCAGCTCCCTGGCTATCCTGAATCAAATTTTGAGGTGGAGTTCCAGAGTTATTACCTCTAGAAGCAGGCATAGAGGATTAAATTAGTCGGGCTGCAAGAGTTTGCCTCCCTAAACCTCTGGAGTAAGATCCCTAAAAGTTACCTGAATTTTTGGCTTTCTTAGCCAATGCCTTAGCCTGACTGTCTCGCCTCATCCCCTCCACTTTCTTCACAATGTTTGTCACTTCATTAAAACTTTTTCCTGCAGAGGTCATATGAACAGACAATACCTGTAACTCAGAATTCAGTCCCCTAACAAACAAATGAATCCTCTTTTCCTCAGTAGTCACCAATTGAGTAGACTATCTAGACAAAGCATGGAACTTAGACTCATAAGTAGCCACAGTCGTACCACCTTGCTCCAAAGCCATGAACTCATCTTTCTTACGATCTCTCAAAGTCTGGGGCACATACTTTTCTAAGAACGGAGCATGAAACTGAGTCCAAAAGAGTGGGGGTAAAGTTGAAGATCTGTATTCCACATAAGCTCTCCACCACTGATTAGCCTCACCCTAAAACTGGAAGGTCATGAACTCTACTCCATACTGATGGATAATTCCCAACTTATGAAGCCTCTCATAGCAATCTAAAATAAACTCATAAGCATCCTAACTTTCAGAACCAAGAAATACAAGACGTTTTAGTTTCAAAAACTTAGACAACATTTCATGCTCATTACCAGTCATAACAGGACCATACAAAGGACGGAAGAAAGCATCATTACCTATTTTTCCACCCACCTTGGGGACAGTGTTATCAATAAGGGGATGGGCGGGAGCCTGAGTTGCTTGAAAAGAGGGAAGCACTCCAGGACCAACCAATCCTTTCAAGAATGACATAATTTGTTGAGCTAAAACAGGGTCTAAGGGAGGGATACTTGTAGTCTCAGCTTGCACCTCTTCCTCTTGTCCAACATCCTCCTCATTCTCAACCTCCACATTCTCCTCTATATTTTTCTGTTGCGCGGGAGGGTTCTCATTTCTAGGAGCATTCTCAACAGGAGCTCCATCCCTAGTAGGTGTTACTCTTCCACGGCCTCTACCCCTTGCTATTCCTCTACCTATGCCTCGATCGCGACCTCTCACTGAAGATTCCTTAGCTGGAGCATTAACGGGAGCTACGGGCCTGACGTCGTTGAATCTAGTGTTAACCATCTGCGGACAGAAGAGTGAAGGAGGTTAGATACCAATTTGAATCGCCAGATACCAATTGGAATCAAGTTATAGCACGAAAGGAGACAAGAGAAAACAGAGAGATTTCCTAAAGTCCTATAGCCTCTAGAAGAAAACTACACACGTCTCTGTACCGTTCTGCAAGACTCTACTAGACTAGTTTTGGTACATCGAGATCAACAAACTTAGGCTCTGATACCAACTTTGTCATGACCCAGACCATCGTGATAGGCACCCACACTAACCCTCCGGTGGGAGAACCATAAATACTAATTAGCTAACCAACTTTAATAAAAATACTAAGGCATTTAAGTAACGGAAGTAAGTTGAATGCTAAGAAAAAATATAGGGAGTTCCCATAAACTCCAACAAAAGTCTAACAACTAAACAAATGCGGAAGTAACACCTAGAACATGAAAGTCAACATACCAAAACTCTAACAAGATCCATAAGTCTAACAAGAGGAATTACAACCCTAAACTAATGTACTAATAACTAACTAGAAAGTCTAAGTGCGAAATGTGGACTTAAACAGAAAGAGAACTCATGGCAACCCGAAAGAACTAGCTCACTATTGAATTTGAACGATCATTGATCTTCTAAGCGAGGTTTCTCAATAGCTGCCTAAAGATGCCCTATACTCAACAAATAAAGATCAAGTGCAGTATCAGTACACAACCAGAGTGTACTGGTCGGATCACACGGCTATCCCACTAAGTCCAACATACATAAGTCATTACAACATAATAATAACATGCATACATCGAACATATACAATATCAATATCATTTACGAATAACGATCAAGTTCATAATTCTCAATTACACAGTTATGCCAAGTCAATGGTCCTCTCATGGAACTCAAACCCAAACTGTTAGTGTACCGGTCCATGGTACCCGATCCAATGTTTATGCTGGAACGTGGCAACCGATCCCATATTTATGCCAAAAAGTGACAACCGATCCAAGTTAGTGTGTCGGAACGCAACACCCGATCCATTCAACAAGCCACACTCACAAGTATATTCTCAAATAATATAATCAAGTCATGATTCATGCCATTCATCATGAATCTATCCTCATTTACAATTAGTGTGATCAATAATGCAACTGTCGCATACATACATATATTATAATGAAGCAAGAACAAACATGCATCACACAACATGAAATCACAATCATCACCTACCTCGAAACAAGCTTAAATCCCCTAAGAAATTTAATTCTTCCCTTTCTAGATTTGTTATGCTTTTTCTTGGTCTATAAACAATTAATATAATACGGAAATCAATAAACAATAACTAATTACCTAAATTACCAACAGTCTTATCAACCCGAGATCAAACCCATGATCCCAATATCCCAATTAGGGTTGTTTCCACCATAAATTCTAGATCAAAACCCTCCCCCATCAATAATTACCCATTAGATTACGTTCTACGAATCAAAAAATGGATTCAGGGAGTTAAAACCTTACCTTTAGCCTCAAGAATGGTGAAAACCCTTCAAGAAAACATCTGGGTTCATTCCTTAGCTCTCAAGTTTGAAAATTGCAGAATAAAATGTTTTTGGGTTTTATTTCTGACTTTAAGTCGCGTCTGTCCCGCTATGGCAGCACTCACCACACTACAACGGCCCCATCTTGGTTGCAGTAATCCCACCTGAGCGGCTTGCACGAAAACAGTGAGCATATTAATAAGTCCAATACCCCAATTTCAGAACACACCTTCAACCAATGACACTCAGAAACTACCATTTCATGCTAAGATCAGTTTCTGGAGTTCTACTCACTCGAATTCAATTTTGTAAAGTCATACGGGTTCCTTAACGTCTTAGCTATCTACTCATGCAATTAAAATAATAATTAAATTATCCAATTGCTACCAGATTTACCTAGACCATACTGACTCCAACTTCTTCCAAATCTGGACTAGATTGGGAAATCCATAGTTACTACGAAAAAGTTTTCAGGCCCAAAATTTTTCCCAGTTGGCTTTTCTATAACGACGAAAACCATTCATTACAATACCTCTTCATACTACTCCACCAATAGACTTCTCTCATGTCACGATACATCTTTGTGGAACCCGAATGGATAGAGTATTTGGAGCTATGAGCTTCCTCCATGATCCTCTGTTGAAGCTCATCCACCTTGGGTACACACAATCTACCTTGATACCTCAACACACCATCTCTCGCTTGTTCAAAAGCCTTGACTTTCTGCTTATGAACATTTACCATCAATTCAAGAAAAATAGGGTCTTGGTCTTGTTTCTCTTTCACTTCGGACACTAGTGATGATTCAGCCCCATTCATCACCACCACTACACCATCATTGGAATCTATTAACGGGACTCCCAATCGTGCAAGTCTATGCACAACTTTTGCTAACTCTTTCTTGCCTTCCTCAACATGGGAAGTACTGCCCATAGATAATCTTCTCAAAGCATCAACAACAACATTAGCCTTACTTGGGTGTTATAGAATACTCATGTCATAATCCTTAAGTAACTCCAACCACCTTCTCTGTCTAAGATTAAGTTCTTTCTGACTGACGACATACTGAAGACTCTTGTGATCGGTGAACACATCAACATGAACACCATAGATATAGTGACACCATATTTTCAAAGAAAACACTACATCAACCAACTCTAGATCATGGGTTTGGTAATTCCTTTCGTGAATCTTAAGATGTCCGGAGGCATAAGCTATAACTTTTCCATTTTGTATCAATACACAACCTAGTCCAACTCTGGACGCATCACAATACATAGCAAAACCTTGCGTACATTCTAGTAAGGTTAATATTGGGGCAGTAGTCAACCACATTTTCAATTCCTAAGAACTTTTCTCACAAGATTCAGACCATTGAAATTTTGTTGTCTTTTGAGTCAGCTTAGTCAAGGGGGATGAAATACATGAAAACCCCTTGACAAACCTCCTATAATAGCCATCCAATCCCAAGAAACTCCTAATATCAGTTAGAGATGTGGGTCTAGGCCAATTCTGCACTGCCTCCATCTTCTGAGTGTCAACTTGAATCCTATCACCAAAAACAATGTGGCCTAAGAACTCCACTAACTCAAGACAAAGCTCACACTTAGAAAATTTGGCATAAAACACCAAATTCTTTAGAGTTTGGAGAACTAATTTGATGATGGCCTGATCTGAGGTCTATCTTAGAAAAGCAATTGGGAACCCTGTGTAACACCCCAGAAATTTTTTGAACTAAGACTCGAACCGTTCTTCGTAGTCAGTGAGATTTTACCAAGAAATTAAAATTTTCTTAAGTGTTAAGGTCATTAAATGTAGCATCTTGAGTTCCAAAAAGAATTAAATTGGAAATAGCAAAAATCTGAATATTTGCAAAGCTAAGCTAAGTATGAGTTTTGGGTCAACTTCAAACGACCATAACTCCTAGATCAGGATGAGTTAGTTGTGATACCACACACCGTAGGGAAGATCATTTAATTATCTTTCCAACGCCACCAAGTTTTCTCATTTTCGAGTTCGTATGAGGGAGATATGTCCATTCGAAGTTGGGCTTCAAGATAAGGAAAGTCAAAACCGGATTTTAGAGGGGTATTTTGGTCTTTTCCTTACCCAATCAGATTTAATTCGTTTTTAATAATATTTTATGGGTCTAATCTGATTAGGTTCAGTTTTATAATCCTAGTTACGCCTATGGTTTTAGTTGAGAGTTCAAGAAGAGAAAAGAGGAGAAAAGATAAGGGATCAAAGCGTTCATCGAAATTCTTGAGAGTTGTTGCGGATTGTTGCCATGGGTTTGATCCCTAAGAGGTATGTAAGCTTCCATAGTGTTGGGTTTGTTCACCCACACGCCAAACATTCTTTTCAGCGAAGTTTCATTCTCAAAAAGTTGAAGGATTTAAGTTCTTGATAGGTGTTCTTAAAGCTCATTCTAAATCTTGTTTTGTTGGGGTTTTGATGATTTCTTGAGATGAAAGTGATTGTTTTGAGTGTTGTTTTGAGTAGATTAGTGTGTACTTAGGTTGGGTAATTGAATCTAAGTAAAACCTGAGAAAAGAAATCGATTAAAAGGAATTTAAGGGTATAAAATGAGAGGAAAAGTTCGTCAGTTTTGCCTAGGGCAATGCTGGCGCGACACACCCCCGTTGCGACAGGAAGGCTGGGGCAACGCGCCAACAGTGCACCAGAAACGAGCCCTAGTAAATTGGGGTCTAGCGCAATGCGCTAGGGACGCACCCAGATCGGCATTTTTCACCAGTTTTTCATCGTTTAGCCTATTTAAGTTATTATAAAGTGTCCTAACACATTCCATTGAATCTAACTACTCTAAATGACTTCTAAACATCTAGAAATCATCCATGAACATGAATCATAACCTTGAATCAATAAATCCAAATTCAAGGTAGAGTTAAGAGTTAAGCCTTGAGAGTTCTTCTGAACATTTGAGATAGTCCCTTTGAGTTTTCTTTGAATAACCTTCTGCAAATTTAAATAACTTGTTTCAAGACTCGAGCAAGTGATTATGAGAATGAGGAGAATGTATTCATGAGTCCACTTTATCATCACGATATCCTTCCTACCATGAACCATAACTCTTGATTTCATAATTCACATTCAAGAGAGAGTTAAGAGTAGAGTTCAAGAAATTCTTTGAGTTCAATTGTTAATCCTTTGAGATCCATCATCTATTTGAGTTAAGTTTTGAGGAAATAAGTGAGACAATGAGAAGAGTCGTATACATGAGTTCCTTATTGATATTTTGACCCTTGAGTCGAGTCGTTCATGCCCATAACTTCCGCATGAATTTCATAAATTGAGTATCATTGAGAGTAGTAGTATTTTCAAGTTCTTAGTCTTCAGTATCGAGTTCCTAACCCTTCAGAGATTATAATCCTAATCATAGGACTATTACGTTATTACCCATGAAGTCCATGAGTTGAGTTATTCACGCCCATAATTTCGCATGAATTTTATAAGTCGAACAGTCTTGAGATGAGAAATATCTTTGAGTCATTGAGTTGACTAGTTCATGTTCATAATTCCGCATGAACCCTCTGAGTTGAGCATTCTTGAAGTGAGTAGTATTATTCAAGTTCTTGAGTTCCGAGTATTGAGTTCTATCTATGGTTATTGAAAACCTTGCATTGAGTCGTTCACGTCCATAATTCGGCATGAACCATATTTTAAGAAGTCTTTTACAAACGTTTTAACTTTGTTTTAAGACTTAAGTTTTGAGTTAAGCAAAAAGTAAAGAGTAAAGAGTTGAAGTTCATTTCTTCAAAAGTATATGGGGACTAAGTATTCCCAAAGAGATTTAAAATGTTTTCACATTTAAGTAAGTACGGAAACTGAGATTTCCAAAGTGCCTTCGGGCTAGTTTTCAAAAAAGAGTAATCGCTTTCTAAATGAAGCAAGAGAGGAAACTGAGATTTCCAAGATAGCTTTTGAGCTAAGTTTTTTTCTAACACTAATCTCAAATCACAGAAAGAAGTATGTTTTTTAAACAGAAAGAGCTAGTATATTTTGGGAGTAGTATTGAGCACCGATATGGGGGAGAGTTCAGATAACTCACAGCCCCCATAAACCATGTAGCCATCATGGGTAGAAAAGGGTCATACCTTTTAGATGAATCCTTTTCGCATAGACTAGTGGATCCACTTAGTAGTTCAGGTCCTATACATGTGGCAAGGTATAAGAAGCGCTGGCAGCGTGAGGAAGGTCGTTTTGTCATCACAATAGCTCTTATGTGAAGGTTATTTGTTAGAGAAACTCCTAGAGCAGTATTTTGTATTTGTATATACATTAGATTATTTGTATTTTTAAAAACATATCAGAGTTATATGTATCTTTGCATACACACAGAGTTGTCTTCATGTTTTTAAACAACTTTCATTTATATTGCACATGTTTTAAATTGCTTTATATTAAAATGAGTTCAATTATGTTAAGTTGAGCCAGGTAAGTTCTTCAGTTTCTTTCAGATTCTTTTCAAGCTTATGTTATGCTTTGCAGACACAGGTATTCAGGATCCTCAACAGGAGCTTCGTTGATACATCTGAGAGTTCGAGTTAGCTATGGTGAGCCTCCTTGCTTATGAAGGATTTCATTTACCTTTCAGTTATATCAATTGTTATGATGTCGTGGGTCTTGTCCCGACTTCCATATTTATGAGTTAGAGGCTTCATAGATAGTCAGTACAGTTGAAAAGTTTGTATTATTTATTTTATTAAATGTTTTAAAGACTTAAGTTGCATATTTTATGGCGAGTTGAATAATTTATTTTATTTGGAGTTTTCTTTTGAGTTAAAGCTTTCTATTTGAGTTTCATGAATTTTATTAGTTTTTAAGCTTTGTATGCTTAAGTTAGTCTTCCGCTTGAAGTAAGCCAGGATGAGGGTTCGTTTGAGAAGCAGCAATGGTTCTCGAATACCGGCCACGTCCAGGGTGTAGGGTCGAGTTGTGACAAACTTAGTATCAGAGCACAGAGTTCAAGTGTCCTAGGGTGTCTATGAAGTCATGTTGATAGGATGTGAGGACCCCACTTCTATAAATAAGGGACTACAGACATTTAAGAAAAGTTTCCCTTCTTTCATACTCTTAATCGTGCAATAGAGATATGTCATATAGATTTTATTCTTACTCGTGCGTTTCTAAGAATCATTTGACTACCCATCATACTAGATGTGGTTAAAAAGCAGAGTCAGTTCTTTGTTGATGAGTTGTTCTTAGCAAGAGTTTTGAGGAAGTCATGAGACTCCACAGGGGCTTGAGAGAAGCCTATGAGTGAGTTAAGTGTTCAGTTTCAGAGGAATGCACCTATAATTATATGAATTGTACCTTTGAGCTAAAAACAAGTTATATTATTTTCCTTAAGCCTTGTTTCAGCTGAGATCCTTATGAGGAGGTATGTTTAGAGCTTGGGTAATATTTCCACCCCAAAAGGTAACATGAATTACGAGATCATGAGCAGTAGTAGTGAAAGATCCCAGAGTTAGAGGAAAGTATGCAGAGGTTTAGTAATCTTACAAAGCGAGATAGTGATGAGGCAAGCTATGTTATTATAGTCATGCACCCCGTAAGTTATTGATGAGGAGTTTTCCCTTATGGGTAGGGTAAAAGTTACTAGTCAAGATGAGATAGAGTATATATTTGTTAACCAAAATAGAGTTGGTGTCGATGTGCCATCGTATTAGAGGATACTAAATTCATGTGTTGAATAAGAGAGTGGGGTATTTATGAAGTGATAGATCTAATCTAGGCTTATGATTTGTTTGAGAGGGTTATGATGTTCAGAAGGTTATAGAACTGATCAAGTAATGAAGTATAGTATAGTAGGTGAGCAATCGTATTGATATTCAGGTTTAGTAATAAACATTAATCTTGAATTTGAGATTAGTGTCATGATCAAAAGAATGGGAACATGAGGGTGATGATGTTAGTCTTGATATTTGATCTGGTAGACTTGACATAGAGTAAGTGAGGAATTGAGATGTTAGCTGAATAGATATGAGTGGTACAAGTGAGAGATCCTAACCTTCAGATAAGGGCAGTGAAGTGTGGCTAAGTCACAAGAGTAACTAAAGCGTTAAGAGGTGTACCGAGAGGGTATGTAATCAAAAGAGGTTAAGAGAAACATCTTTGAAAGAGGTCTCAGTACCTGTTTATGGAGAGTTTAGTAGCCATAAGATAAGTATTTATGGGGACTAGGCATTCCCAAAGAGATTTAAAATGTTTTCACATTTAAATAAGAACGGAAGCTGAGATTTCCAAAGAGCCTACGGGATAGTTTTCAGAAAAGACTAATCACTTTCTAAATGAAGCAAGAGAGGAAACTGAGATTTCCAAGATAGATTTTGAGCTAAGTTTTTTTTAGCACTAATCTCAAATCACAGAAAGAAGTATGTTTTTAAAACATAAAGAGCTAGTATATTTTGGGAGTAGTATTGAGCACCAATATGGGGGAGAGTTCAGATAACTCACAGCCCCCATAAACCATGTAGCCATCATGGATAGAAAATGGTCATACTTTTTAGATGACTCCTTTTCGCATAGACTAGTGAATCCCCTTAGTAGTTGAGGTCCTATACATGTGGCAAGGTATAGGATGCGTTGGCAACGTGAGGAACATTGTTGTATCATCACAATAGCTCTGATGTGATTCTTGTCTGTTAGAGAAACTCCCACAACAGTATTTTGTATTTTTATATACATCAGATTATTTGTATTTTTACATACATCTCAGAGTTATATGTATTTTTGCATACATACAGAGTTGGCTTCATGTTTTTAAACAGCTTTCATTTATATTGCACATGTTTTAAATTGATTTATATTGAAATGAGTTCAGTTATGTTGAGTTGAGCGAGGTAAGTTCTTCAGTTTCTTTCAAATTCTTTTCAAGCTTATGTTATCCTTTAGAATTCCCCTAACATGCTTGTACATTCCACTTACTGAGCCATTTGGTCTGCATCTTCTCATGATGCAGACACAGGTATTCAGGATCATCAACAGGAGCTTCGTTGATACATCCGAGAGTTCGAGTTAGCTATGGTGAGCCTCCTTGTTTCTGGAGAATATCATTTACCTTTCAGTAATATCAATTGTTAGGATGTCGTGGATCTTGTCCCGACTTCCATCTTTATCAGTTAGAGGCTTCATAGATAGTCAGTATAGTTGAAAAGTATATATCATTTATTTTATTAAATGTTTTAAAGACTTAAGTTGCCTATTTTATGGCGAGTTGAATAATTTATTTTATTCAGAGTTTTCTTTTGACTTAAAGCTTTCTATTTAAGTTTCATGACTTTTATTCAGTTTTTAAGTTTTGTATGTTTGAGTTAGTCTTCCGCCTGATGTCAGCCAGGATGAGGGTTCGCTTGAGAACCAGCAATGGTTCTCGAGTGCCGGCCACGTCCAGGGTGTAGGCTCGGGTCGTGATACCCTGAAGTTGATCAGATAGATCATCAATTCTTGGAAGGGGATACTTATTCTTTATGGTAACCTTATTCAAATGGCTTTAATCAATACACCTCCTAAGAGAACCATCTTTCTTCCTCACAAATAAGACCAGAGCACCCCAAGGTGAGACACTTGGTCGAATGAAACCTTTATCAAGAATTTCAACTGCTATTTTAACTCAGTAGGAGCCATTCTATATCGAGGAATAGAGATAGGATGAGTATTAGGAAGAATATCTATACCGAAGTTTATTTCTCTCTCATGAGGGACTCCAGGAAGATCATATGGAAAGACCTCTGGAAACTCATTCACTACTGGAATTGACTGAATAGGTGGTGTCTCAACACTAGAGTCATTAACTCTGACTAAGTGATAGATGCACCCCTTGGAAAATAACTTTCTGGCCTTAAGGTACAAACTGAAACGACCCTTAGGCACTACTGAACTACTCATTCACTCAAAAACTGGCTCATTTGGAAACTGAACTAGACTACTCTAGTTCTACAATCAAATAAGGCATAACAAGCATGAAGCCAGTCAATACCTAGAATAACATCAAAGTCCATTGTATCTAGCTCGACTAAGTCAGCCATGGTGTCCTTGTTATTGAAAAAAATGGTACAATCATGATAAACTCTCTCAGCTATAATAGACTCACCAATAAGTATGGAAACACTGAAGGGCTTAAGAAGTTGTATGGGAATAACATCGAACCTCATAGTAATATATGGAGTCACAAAAGATAGACTCGCACCAGGATCAAGTAAAGCATAAACATCAAAAGTAAAGACTTTGATCATACTAGTGACAACATCAGGTGAATTCCCTTGCTCTTGGCAACTGGTGATAGCATACAGATGGTTTGCCCCTCCACATGTCCCTAAAGTAGCTCCTCTAGGTGCAGCTCTGTCTAGCAGAGCCACTGAAGAAGATTGGGCTTTATTGCCCCCATTTTCATTACATTGCCTGTTCTTAGGGAACTCTCTCATGAAGTGACCATTCAGACCACACTTGAAGCAACCAGTGGAGCCATAACGACATGCTCCTGGGTGGTTCCTACCACATTTAGCACATACAGGAGTCTCATTACCTCTTTGTGCCACACTACCTTGAGATTGCGCAAGTCTAGCTCTGAAATTCTGAGAATTTTAATTCTTAAACTCACCTCTATTCCTTGGTGTAGGTGCCCTAGCAGATGATGGATCATGTCCATTTTACTTTTGTTGAAAAGATGACCGATTCGCATTACTCTTCTGCTGCCCGGACTCATTTTGTTGTCTTTGCCTTCTTGTTTCGAAACTCTTCCCTATCTCTTAACTTATCTTCTTTAACCTGTTGCACATGGATCATCAACCTACCAATGTCTATGTCCCCTATTAATATTGCAGCCTTACCCTCTTTGCTTGCCAAATGAGACAACCCAGATACAAATAAACGCATCCTGCTCCTCATGTCAGCAACCATCTCCGGAGCATAGCGGGAGAGTTGAGTGAACTTGAGGCTATGCTCATAGATTCCTGCTTAAGAGTGAGGAATTCCCTTACCTTTGCCTCTCTTAATTCACGGGGAAAGAAACTCCCCATAAAGGCCTCTTAGAACACATCCCAGCTAGCAATTGGTGCACCCTCCGCTCTACTCTTCTCCCATTGGTCGTACCAAACTCTAGCAATACCCTTCAGTTGGTATGTAGCTAGTTCCACATGCTCAGCATCAACAACATGCATAACCTCAAACACCTTCTGCAACTCCTCCATAAAGTTTTCCAAATCCTCAGTGACACTTAAACTAGTGAAGTATGGAGGATTCATCCTTAAGAACTCACGGATCCTGGATGTATCAGCCACATCCTGTTAATTCCCTCTTTGTTGCCCAGCTTGGTTGGTCACCACTTGAATCAACATCCTGATAGCATCCCAGAACTCAGTGTTAGTGACCTCTCATTGGGGTTGCACTCCTGGTGCATTGGGTACCCCTTGATCCTGAAGATCAACATTCCTCCTAGCAAGATAACCTCGAACAACCCTTCGTGGAGGCATGAACTGAAAGATGCGTGCAAGCACGAATTAGAAAGAAACTTTATAGAGTTAAACTTTATCGAACGAAAAGAGTATGAAAGAAATGAGATAGTTTCTAAATGTCGCAACCTCCTAATTATATATGTGGCACACTTCACACTGATAACTAGGACTCTACAGACAGGGCTTCATAGACACACCCTAAGACTCTTGAACATTGTGCTCTGATACCAAGTTTGTCACACCCCGAGCCTACACCCTGGACGTAACTCACACTCGAGAACCATTTGTGGCCCCAAGCGAACCTTTGGCCTGGCTCAATACTCAGAAGACTTACTCAACAATAAAAGAAATTTAAAAGTAAAACTCAATGTCTCAAAATAATAACTCAGAAATGTATACAACTAGCCAAAAGAGGGCAACTCGAGTCTCAAACATCAACAATGGAAATGAAAAAAGACTCATGAACTACTACTGTCAATCTATTAAGCCTCTAATACTATGAGGGATGTCGGGACAAGAACCCCGATCATCCTAACAAACCTGAAATAATTGAAATAAATAAGGGATCCTCCGGAAGCAAGGAGGCTCACCAAAGCTAACTCAAACTGTTATGGTATCATCGAAGCACCTGTTGATGACATTTATCTCTTGTATCTGCATCATGAAACGATGCAGGCCAAATGGCATCAGTACATTGAATGTACAACCATGTAAGGGGAACACTGAACATAACATAAAATCTTGAACTTGGAAAGAAGGAAACATACTCACCTCAACTTTACTCAACTCAACCTCAACTTATGGATACTCAACTCAATACAATATAAAAACAACAATAAAGATGCAATTTATATAAAGCATTTAAAACAATAAATAACAACTCAATGTATTTCAAAATACAATAATAACTCAGTTTGTATGTAAAAATACAAAATAACTCTATTTGGGAGATTCTCCAAATGACAACCATCACTATTAGCTATGTGATGATACAACGTCTCGCCCACGCTGCCAGAACTGTCTTATACCTTTCCGGAGTATAAGACATCCTCAACTAAGTGGATCCACTAAGATATTCTTAAAAATCAATAAGGAATCATCTAAAAAGTATGACCCTTTCTACCCACGTTGGCTACATGGTTTATGAGGACTTCGAGTTAAATGAACTCATCCCCATATCGGTGCTCAATACTACTCCCAAGAATATACTCAGCTCATGTTTAATAACATTTCCTTATCCTCAAGGTTTGAGATTATTACTCAAAAGGTTCTCTTAAAAGAGATTATACTCAAACACTCCTCATGAACTCATTGGGAAATCGATGTTTCCTCTCCTTTAAAATGTAAAAATATTTACTCTTGGGAATAATTAGTTCCCATATATTCACTATTAAAAATTGAAGCTCGACTATCCTCATCCTCAAACTCAAGTACTCAAGTATTAAAACATGTTTTAAAAGATTGTAAAAGACTTCTCAAAATGAGTTGAAAGAATTCTTAAGACTTTACTCTTAACTCTACCTTGAATTTGAATTATGAATTAAAGGGTTATGATTCATGTTATGAAGGATCTATCGATTTTTAGATGTAGTTTAGAGAAGTTAGAATCAAAAGGGAGTAAAGGTACACATTAAAAGGACTTAGATGGAGCAAATGACGGAAAAAGGTGAGTAAGGCGACCCTGGCGCACTGCTGGCGTGGAGCACCAACCCCTAAACTTCAGAAACTCAAATGGGGCATACTGCTAGCGCACCACCCTAGCCCCCCGATGCATCATGGGCGCGCCGCCCCAGCCCCTCTCCAGAACATTTCGACGAACTTTCTTCTTCGATTTTTTGGCCCTAATTCGCCTAGAATCAAATAGTTTCTTCCCAAATCACTTTGATTCGAATATCCAATATAAGTACATGATAATATACTCAAAAACAACCCTCAAACTCCAACATTCATCTCAAGAACTCATCATTAACGATTTAAGAACGAAACTTCAAGAAAGTCTTCAAGAACTCAAATCATTCAACCTCAAGAACAAAATTACGGATTTAAAATCACATGATTGGCATGTGGGTAAACAAACCCAACACTATGAGCACTTACATACCTTAATTTGGCGTAATTCCTCGATAAATCCCATAAATCTTGACTAACTCCTTGAACTTTTCCTCTTTTCTCCTCTTGAACTCTTCTAAAAACCCTAAGCGTATTTAGGATTGTGAAAACTGACCCAAATCAGTTTTGAACCCTAAAATATCATTGAAAATGTTTTAAGCTGATGGGATAAGGAAAAGACCAAAATACCCCCTCATTAATTCGGGTAAATTTCCTTAATCGGATAGGCTGACTTCAGATAGACAAATCTCCCTCATCCAAAATTGAAATTTAACAAACTTAGTGGTGTTGAAAAGAGGATTCAAAGAACTTTCATTTGATATCTTATGGGCCACCTAACTCATCTTGTACTGAAATTTATGGTCGTTTGAAGTTGACCCAAAACTTACAACTTAAGCATAACTTGCCAAATTCTCAATTTGGCTCTTTCCAAATTACGTAATCTTTTACCCATGAATTCATTCTTGATGTTGAATTTTTGAGTTCTTGAAAGGTTCTTGAATTTAATTAGTAATGGAGTGTTGTTTTGAGTTCTTGACGTGAGGGTTTGCCAATGAGTTGAGTAAATTGATAGTTCTTGTGTGGGTTTCCCGAGATTGTTTTGGGTTATAAGAATTAGAGAGTTTTGACCTTAGAATTGTAGTGGGTATGAATTGAATCAAGTTTGGGAGAGGAAGAAAAGATCGGACGAAAATAAGCGCCCAGGTCCGTGTCGCGGACATGCTTCAAATTCTAGTCCCTAAAAGAATTCCTCCCTCTCCGCATCACGGAGTGAACGCGGACTCCACTTTTCAAAAATTATTTCGCGATGAAATAATTTAATTATTTTTTGCGTAGCGCCATTTCTCCTCAGTCGGTGTCTTCGCTCGTATCTTATTATCAACTTTCTAAACCCCATTTAATCATCATGAGATCCTTCATATCATAAATCATAACTCTTGAATTCATAATTCAAATTCAAGATAGAGTTAAAAGTCAAGTTTGAGAGAGTCTTTCAGGTCATTTTGAGAAGTCTTTTACAAACTTTTAAAACATGTTTTAAGACTTGAGTACTTGCGTATGAGGATGAGGAGAGTTAAGTACCTTTTTTTCAAAATGAATATATGGGAACTAAGTATTCCCAAGAGTAAATGTTTTTACATTTAAAATGAGAGGAAACATCAATTTCCAAATGAGTTCATGAGAAGTTTTTGAGTATAATCTCTTTTAAGAGAATCTTTTGAGTAATAATCTCAAAGTTTGAGGATAAGGAAATGTTTATAAACATATGAGCTGAGTTATAGTATTGGGAGTAGTATTGAGCACCGATATGGGGACGAGTTCAAACAACTCAAAGTCCTCATAAACCAAGTAGCCAACGTGGGTAGAAAGGGTCATACTTTTTAGATGATTTCTTATTGCTTTTTAAGCATAGCTTAGTGGATCCACTTAGTTGCCGATGTCTTATACTCCGATAAGGTATAGGATAGTTCAGGCAGCGTGGGCGAGACGTTGTATCATCACATAGCTCATAGTGATGGTTATCAGTTAGAGAATCTCCCAACTAAGAGTTATTATTGTATTTTTAAATACATTAAGTTGTTATCTACATTTTAAACGCTTTATATAAACTGCATCTTTATTGTTGTTTTTATACTGTGTTGAGTTGAGTATCCATGAGTTGAGGTTGAGTTGACCGGAGATGAGGTGAGTATGTTTCATTCTTTCCAAGATCAAGATTTTATGTTTTGTTCAGTGCTCCCCTTACATGCTTGTACATTCAATGTACTGATGTCATTTGGCCCGAATCATTTCATGATGTAGATACAGGAGATCTGGGTCATCAACAGGCGCTTCGTTGATACCACAGCAGTGCGAGTTAGCTTTGGTGAGCCTCCTTGCTTCCGGAGGATTCCATTTATATCTTTCAGTTTTATTAGGTTTTTGTGGGTCTTGTCCCGACTTCCATCTTTGTCATTTAGAGACTTCATAGATAGACAGAAGTAGTTGATGAGTCTTTTCCATATTTATTTTGTTAACGTTTAAGACTTGAGTTGCCTCTTATGGCTAGTGAATGTTTTATTTAAAATATTTTAAGTATCTATTTTAAGACATTTGAGTTAAAGCTTTACTTTTGAGTTCATCTAATATAGAGTAAGTCTTCCGCTGAGAGTTGACCCAGGCCAAGAGTTCGCTTAGGGCCAACAATGGTTCTCGAGTGCCGGCCACATCCAGGGTGTAGGCTCGGGGAGTGATAACATTCTCATAATTTTATTATTTATTTTATGACTTGTGGAGCAGGGTGATACAATTCTTCTTGTGATCTGAGTAGTTTCTGGGATTAATTTCTATTTTAGAGTTTTGAATAAGGATGAAAACAGGGTAGAGCGAGATGGATGCGGGGCAAACCCACAAAGATTTCAAACCCCCCACCCACCCCCCACATAGTATAGTTTGTTATTTTCGACCCGCCCCACAAGCCCTCTTTTGCCTTACCCCGTGAAATTTGTAAAAGTTTCAACTACTAAAAATAATAATTGTTTAACAAAAAGATTCAGATTTTGTTAACTGCTTATTTTTTATTTAACTGCTAAAATTAATATGTTTAATAACTTTTTTTGGGAGTTGGAATTGGTTGAATTTGATGTAATAAATAAACTATTGAATGCCACAGTGATGTAATAATGTTTAATAATTCTTTTTTTCTAATTTTTGGGTGATTAAAGCCACTTTTTATTCCTAGAAAAAAGAAAATCCAAAATAGATGTAAAATTGGTAAAAATATTTTATGTGAACTTGCAAATTAATATTTTTTATCCCAAACCCACAACCCACCCTGGCCCCACATGAATTTTGATAAAAATACATTTGAACCCACCCTGCAACTGCCTCACACTCCCAAAGCTCAAACCCACCATAACCCACAAATGATGTAACCTGCCCTGCCTCGCCCCATTTTCATCCATAGTTTTGAATTCTGAAAATTTGATCAAAGTGAATATTTTAGGTTAACAAAGTCGGATTTGAGTTTTAACGATTCCACTAAGTTAGGAGTATGATTTATGACATAGTTTGATTTTTATACGTATGTTAAGACGTTCAGAAGTATAAACAATGATTTTACATTATCCTATCTTTTCTCATGTGTCCAAGTTACAACCCAAATAAGAGATCATAAGCACATAATTATATAACCAATCCACCTTTTGCAATATTTTTCTCATTTTGAATCCTAACTAAACAATCATACAAACTTTCAAAATTAACAATAATATAACAGTAAACGTATGAATATACTTTGCAACGTGTCACAATTATCAAACATGTATCAATAAATTTTCAACCACAATATAATTATCAAACACTAAGAAATAGTCACCTATAATTATAAACACCACCACACTTGTCAAATACAAACAAATTAACATGATCATGTAAATCATGTCCGTCCTGGCCTCACAACTATATAATCATTGTATTTTGCTGAAAGATCTATTACTCTCTCAGAGTAATAAATCTTACTGTCATCTATGCACATATGTAGAAGGGTGTTAATGTTTCCCATCTAGTCATGACTTTTAGGGGATCCTGGGTCTTTCTATATCATACCGATGTGGTAGCTGATATGAAGACACACATAACCTCTCGTTTAGAAGCTCACATCGAACTCGATCCACTCATCATCTAAATAATAAGTGTATATCTCAATATGCTATCCTCTCTAGTTATCTCTCTCTCTCTCTTAGGATAACACATTAAGTATAGAAAAGTCATAATTCATATTTCATAACATCAGTGTAATAGACAATTCAATAGTTCACATGCTTATTCATACAAGTAGTCATTCATTCAAATACAACAACGACTAACTCCGTCCAAAGACCAATCAACATGCATTACGACTCATATTACATTCTAGAAACTAGGCAAAGTATAACTCCAAGTAAGCCATAACCTAATTCATGGAACTCATTCAAGGTCGCTGACTCAATATTCAATTCAAGGTTAACTTCCTCATTACTTATTTTAAGAACCATTTAATTAACAATACCTCTTTAATCCTTATTGGAGATAATTCTTCTTCCCTTGTTAACCATTCATGAAACATTAGTCTAGCAAATTCCTTTGTTTGTTATATAAAATAAGTATCAGACCACAATACGACCCTTACATCATCATTAAGATCAACACCACACCATTATTAACTTTACAACTATAAACCAATTACATGCTAGACTATTTCTTTAATTTCCAAGTTTGTTATCGTCTTTAAAACTCTATGTAGTTTTCAAAGAATTCGTTCGCATAACTATTCAAAAGTTCACTTATACAATCAACAACACATATAGATCATAATGATATAAAGATATTCATCTTATACTATTTTAAAGGTCAACACCCAAATTCCCTTTCTTAGACCTAAACATGTTATCTCTCCCAACTCTATGATGTATAAAGTATGACTAACCAAGTCTAAGAGAAAATTAAATCATAACCTATGTAATGACCCAGAAGGTCATTTTTAGAAATTTTCATAAAACTTACAATTTTACCCCTCTCGATAGTTGCCCTGAGTCAATTTTGATCAATCAGTGAAGTTGTTTTGGGAATTTTAGAGCTATATGTTAACTAAGATTATTTATTTGATGGTTAATTTTAAATGATTAATTTAATTAGTTGTTAATGGAATAAATTGTTAATTTATTTAATACTTTATACCACTGTCACTACCCAAAGTACACCCTAGACGTGACATGGTGTATAGAACTCTGAGAGGCCCTACACAAGCCACTTAGCATACATCATAGAAGATAATAGAAAATCAAGAGAATTTAAAAGACAATTCATATCATAAGAGTTGACAAAAAGTAGCGGAAGTCCAACATAGTCTCAAAGTCATCTAGTACATCAAGAGTGATTGGGACGTAACCCATGCATCACATACAATACTGAAAAGTAAATACAATAAGCAATAAAGAGGTCTCGGTCCTCAAAACATGAGGACTCACTAATCCTCAATATCTACTAAGTGATCACTAGCCACTGAGATGCAGAATAGGAGCGTCGGACCCCATATGTGAAACAATATAGGTAAGAGTATGTGTTAATACATGGAATGTACCAAGTATGATAGCAATGCCTAAAATATATAAAATCATGCTAAACAGGATTTTACATGACAAGCCATCACCAAGCTAACTCATAAGATAGAAGGTTAGAATACATAAATCATAAAACATGATCAATGCAAGCTAAACACTTTTGAGATACTTCTAGAAGTAACCTTAGTTCATTATTGTGGGAGATTTAGCTTTAACCAACATAGAGACCATGTGAGCTATAATATGGAATCCGGTGTCTACCCCACACCTAAAACAATTGTTCTTACTTTCCAAGGTAAGAACCATGAAATTCTAGCTTACGTGGATCTACTAGCTAATGTCTATCTAGACAAACCTATGGTGGCACATACTTTATGGTACATGGGTAATCACCACTTCCCACTCGGTGCTAATGATAAATCTCACGGAATATTCATTAGTCTTAACTTATCTTAACATTCATAAGACATGGGCATTCGCCGCTTGTCTTATTTCTCATGGAAGGGCACATCAAGTAGTAAATCGAACCTTATGAATTCTTTATGTGATAAAATCCTTTCATGATAACAATTTCAACCTTATGAATTCTTTATGTGATAAAATCCTTTCATGATAACAACATCAACATTGCCACTTCACTCTCAAAGCATCCATAAAATATTTACATCTATTTCATAAAGAACATGCACATCTTCATAAATTCATCTTTCATAGTTCAAAAGCTTCTTCATATGATCATAGTCTAGAATCATGGATTTCACATCGGTTCATGGGAATTCAACTTAGAAACATGAAATTACTTCAATTCATGCATAAAAAGACATAAAACAATCAATTATATCATAATTGGAAAGAACCCATGAGATTGAGAAAAACTCTAACTTCAATTGGAGATTTTACCTTATAAGAATTGAAGAATTTAGGAACCCTATGGAGTAAAAGACTTCATAGGTGAATACTATCATACCTTGATGTTAGAGGCTTGAAATCAATGGTGCATTTGGAGACTTCACCTTGAAACCATATCCTTCTTCTTCAAGCTTTTAGAGAGAGGAATATTGGGGAAGAACTTTGATCAATTATGAGAATTTAGGGGAATGAGATCAATTGGGAAATTTGGAGGTAAAAATGTTTATATAGGGTCTATAATAAAAGCTAAAACGACATAGTATTCGGTTAGAATAATTAGGAAAATCCCAAAAGTCCTCCTAAAAATAATTGTCGACCTCCATCAACAATGGGGACCTACGGTACATGAGTCCACCTACGACCATCATGGTCGACCATCGATGGGTTCAAAAACTTTTTTCTGGGACCCTTGACTGATGAGACCCATTTATGATCTGTTGGTCAACATACGGATACATGGCCTCCGTGCTCCAATTGAAATCTCTTAAAACATCACTAAGTCTGAGACTCACCTACGAGACATATCTACGACTCATAAATTGGATACAGACCATCCTGGTGAACCGTATAAAAACTACTGGGACTAGACATTATAGAAATTTTTCGATTTTCCACCCACGGTCCCACCTGCGATCCTCAAGTCAGACCACAGACCGTTTGTGGTTCTGTTGGTACTGGCACCAATTGTAGGAAAACTGCAAATTTTCCATCTTTTCAAACCCTAGGTGTTACATTATCTCCCCTTTGGGGAACATTCATCCTTGAATGAGATTCAAAACATCAAAAGGAGGGTAGGAACTAGATCTAATAGCCCCAACATGAATGCAGTCACAAAATGCACATATCCGAGGAGGAAATATACTCACCAAGCTAAAGCATGTTCAAAACATCATTTCATGAGGTCTATATGCAAGTCATACTCAAATGCACATAAACATAAAGAAATCAATCAATTTAACTCATTTTCTCAAAATTTGAGCTTTTTATGAACATGCATAAATGAGGAATCATGGAGATATCAAAGACACGTGAAACCAAAAGAGTAAACTATGGAGGACTGGATACCTTAAGCTAGAGTAGGAACGGAGGGAAAACAATGAGCATAATGGATTATCATATCGGCCTCGGTGTCCCAAGTAGCACCCTTAACTAACTGATTCCTCAAAATAACCTTCACAGAAGCGATTTCTTTATTCCTCAACTTCCAAACTTTCCGGTGCAAGATCTCAACCGAAACATCATCATAAGAAAGATTCTCTTTAACTCCCAAACCTTCCAAGGGAACTATAGATGTCAGATCTCCAACACATTTCTTCAATAGAGATAAATGGAAAACTGGATGCACCGGTGCCAAGTCATTAGTCAATTCAAGTTCTTTTGCAATCTTACCAATACTCCTCAAAATATGATATGGGCCCACATAACGGGGACTGAGTTTCCCTTTCTGTCAAAATCTCGTTACACCCTTCATTGGTGAAATTTTCAAATAGACCCAATCAATCATTCACATCTAACTCAAAATCTTTTCCTCTAACATCGGCATAGGACTTTTGCCGACTTTGAGTTGTTTTCAACGTTTCTCTAATAAGCCAAACTTTCTCCATACCCTCGTGTACAAACTCAGGACCTATCAAAACAACTTCACCCCACTTCAAACCAATCTATAGGAGATCTACACCTTCTACATATAGATCCTCAAATGAGCCATACCAATAGCACTTGAGTAGTAGCTATTATTATACACAAATTCAATCAAAGGCAAGTGATCATCCCAATTACCCTTGAAGTCAATTGAACATGCTCTCAACATATCTTTCAAACTTTAGATAGTACGTTTTGCTTTCCCATTGGTTTGTGGGTGAAATGGCGTACTAATCTTAACATGAGTACCAAGCCCCTTTTAGAAATATTTCCAAAACTGAGAAGTGAATTAGGTACCTCGATCGCAGATAATTGACAAGGGCACTCCATGCAACCTAACCATTTCTCTTAAGTACAACTTGGCATAGTCCTCCGCCAAGTAAGAAACCTTAACGAGGATGAAATGAGTTGATTTCATCATTCGATCCACAATAACCCAAATCGAATCGTGTTGTCACCGGGTGCGAGGTAACGCAAAAATGAAGTCCATATTTAAATATTCCCACTTCCAAGTAGGAATACTGATATCTTAGGACAAACCTCCCGACTTTTGATGCTCAACTTTCACTTGTTAATAGTTAGGACACTTAACCACAAATCCGACAATATCTTTCTTCATCCCATCCACCAATAGACCTCTCGCAAGTCACGGTACATCTTGGTGGCTCCAAGGTGAATAGAATATCGAGAGCTATGGGCTTTAGACAAGATATGTTCTCTCAAGTCATCTACATCGGGAACACACAAACGACATTGATATCTAAGCACTCCATCTCCCCCTTGGGAAAAAGCCTCAACTGACTTCTTAAGCACCGCTTCCTTTAATTCAACCAAGATCGGGTCAGGACCTTGCTTGACTTTCACATCTACCACAAAAGAATATTTTGAACCATTGTGAACATAAAACCACCTTTGGTGGAGTCAACCAATCGAACACCCAATCAGTTCAATCTATGAACATCTTGAACCAACTCCTTCTTACCATTATCAATATGAGCAACTCTACCCATTGATAACTAACTACGATCATCGGCCACCACATTCTCTTTACAGGAGTGATAGAGAATGCTCATGTCATAATCCTTTAGAACTCAAGTCACCTCATTTGGAGAAGATTTAGATCCTTTTGTTTAAACACATATTGCAAACTTTTATGGTCGGTAAAGACATCAACATGAACACCACACAAATAATGCCTCCAAATCTTTAAGGCAAAAACAATTGCCACTAATTCTAAATCGTGGGTATGATAGTTATTTTCGTGAATTTTGAGTTGCATTGAGGCATAGGAAATGACTTTCCCATTTTGCATGATAGAACATCCTAGCCCAATTCTTGAGGCATCACCATAAACAACAAACCCATCGGTTCCTTCAAGTAAAGTCAACATTGGAGTGGTAGTATGTCTATCTTTTAATTCTTGGAAACTCATTTCACACGCTTTGGACCATATGAACTTAACTTTTTTTGGGTCAATGCCATCTATGGAGAGGCAATCGAAGAAAACCCTTCAAGAAACCTTCTATAGTAACCAGCCAAACCTGAGAAACTTCTAATATGTGAAAGGGATAGAGGTCTAGGCCAACTCTTAACTGCATCCGTCTTCTTAAGATATGTTTCAATACCCTTCTCAGAAATAATATGACCAAGGAAAGCCATGGATCTCAACTAAAACTCGCATTTACTAAACTTTACAAAGAGTTGTTGGTCCTTGAGGACTTGCAACACAATCTCCAAATGATTGGTATGCTCATTTTCACTCCTTGAGTAAATCAAAGTATCATCAATAAACACGATCATGAACATACAAGGAATTGTCTAAACACCCTATTCATCAAATCCATAAATGTGGCTGAAGCATTAGTCAAACCAAACAACATTACCAAAATCTCATAATGGCCATATCAAGTTCAAAAATCCATCTTCGTAATGTCATCTTCTTTCACCCTCAATTGGTGGTAACCCGACCGGAGGTCAATCTTAGAGAAATAACTTGCCTCTTAAAGTTGATCAAATAAATCATCTATCCTTGGAAGAGGATATTTTTTCTTAATGGTAACCTTGTTCAATTGTCGATAGTCAATACACATACAAAGTGCACCATATTTCTTCTGAACAAACAAAACTAGAGCACCCTATGGAGAGATACTCGATCGGATGAAACCCTTATCCAATAAGTCTTTCAATTGCTCATTTAATTCCTTAAGTTCTGTCGGAGCCATACAGTAAGGAAGAATAGAGACAGGTTGCATATTTGGGAGTAGGTCAATGCCGAAATCTATTTCCCTTTCGGGAGGAACACATGGTAGATCATTAGGAAACACTTTTGGAAACTCATTAATAACGGGAACCGACTCTAGAGTAGGGGTTTCGAAATCCATATCCCTGACCTCAACAAGATGATATATACACCTCTTAGAGATCATTTTTCTAGCTTTAAGACAAGAAACAATTTGACTCTTAGGCATAGAGTTTCCCCCTTTCCACTCTAAGATGTGTTCATTTGGGAACCAAAACTTGACTACTCGGGTTCTACAAATAATAGAAGCATAACATGAATACTGCCAATCCATACCAAGGATAACATTGAAATCGAACAAATCAAGCTCTACTAGATCAATATGAGTGACTCTATGGGATAAAGAAATAGGGCTTTTAGGTATTTTCCTAATTGTTTTAACCCCACACTACGTTGTTTTACCCCTAAATATAAGCCTTATAAATACCCTTCACTCTTAGAAATTTCCCCCAAATTATTCGTTCTCTCAAATTCCTGAATTCTCTCCAAGGTTCTCTCCAAAAATCTTCTCTCTAGATCAAGGAAGAAGAATCTAGGGTTCTTCAAGTTCAAGTCTCCTTTCTACATAATTTCTTAGGGCTTTAATCAAGGTATGTAAGGAGTTCATCAATGGGTTCCAATCACCCATTGAGTCTCCAAAGTTTCTTGAATTCCCCAATTCAATTTCCCAAAAATTATTTAGGTTTTTATTCAATTCCTCGTTTCTATTTGTATGGATTTGATTGATTGATTATGATCTTATTTTGATGATTTGGTCTTAATTGCATACTTGTCAACTAATTTTATGTGAACACATGCTTTGATATATGAATTTTGACTATGAACCCTAAGTTACATGAATTTATAAAGAAGCTTGAATATATCAATATATTTTTATGAAATCGTGCATATTTTTATAAAAGAAACGTGTATGAATTAAGTAAGCTTATAGATGAAATTATTTATATTTTCTATGAAGCTTGGTCACATGACATGAATAACATCTAGATTTTACCTTAATGCTTTTGGGCTATTTTCCTAAATTAGATCTCGATTAGTATGGTATCCGGATATGCAATAAATGATTATAGATCACACTTTTAAAACTATTTCCATTAGTAGTAGGGAATTTTTAGTATGAAGTTAATGACTATGGGCCTTGTAAAGCTATTATGAAAAGATCATGGATGGTGAAAAGTTTTCTCACGCGTGGTCTAAGAAGCTACTCTATGATATTTCTAGCTTGATTTAGTATATTAATTGTACTTTCCATGGATGATAATATGAATATGACTAATGACTACTCCATGGGATTTATACTTAGAACCGAGAGGATATTGAGATGGAAGCTCTCCCATAGTTGAGGTCGGGTTTCTAATAGCAATCTATCTATCTCATAACTATGTGCACCCATAGGTTTGTCTTAGATAGACATTAGCTAGTGGATCCATTTTAGCTCAAGCGTGTGGTTCTTACCTTGGCAAGTAAGGACATCTCTTTTTGGTATGGGATAGACACCGCATTTCATGTTATAGCTCACATGGTCAATGGTGGTTAATGGTAAACTCCCACAAAACAAATTAAGTTCATTACTAATATTTTATGAAGCTTTCTTTATGATTTAAAGATGCATTCACCATGTTCATGATTTATAAATCCACTTAAATGATTTTACTATGCTTTAACGTGGTCATGAATTTAATGTTTTCGATTTTATCCTATTATGATCACGTCTCATGTTTTATTGCATGTCTCTCATACTGAGTACATTCCATGTACTAATGTATACTTGTGCCTACATTGTTCTACTAATGTCTAATGTAAGGCTTGACGACTCTTCTCCCTCCGTTCGTGGCTAGTTGATTGTAATATTTTAGAGACTTGAAGACTTGGTGAGTCCTCATACTTTGAGGATGATGTCACTCTTATATGTTTTTCTTTATTGTCATTTTCAAACTTTGTATGTGATGTATGGGTTACGTCCCAATCAATTCTTTTGATGTAATAGATGGCTAGTTGAGACTATGTTTGACTTCCGTTTTTGTCGAACTCTGTATGCTATAAGACTATCAATTTGGACTCTTTATTTCTATTATCTTGTATTATTTCTGCTAAGTGTCTTGTGTAGGACCTCTTGGGGTCTTATATATCATGTCACGTCTAGGGTGTACCGTGGGTCGTGACATAGGGTCTTTCAGCAGAATTTTTTTAAGGGTGTTTTTGTCTTTTCCTAACTATTTAACCCGTAAAATATGTCATTTCAAGTTCAAAATTTATTCTTCACTTTTAGGGTTTTGATTACTCAAGGTATGTGGGAACTTCACCAGTGGATTCCTTTCATCCATTGGGTTCCAAAAGAATTTTAGTTTTTCAATTGAATTTCACCTAATTCTCTTAGGGTTTTTATGTATTCTCCATGGGTTCAATCTAATTATGCATGATTAAACTCAATTACATGATTCTCAATTGATTTCATATGGACCCATGCCTATGACTATTCTATGAATATGAACTATGCTTATGAATTATGATTATGAATCTATGCATGTTTTATGAAATTGATGATCTATGACTAAAGGATGCTTTTAAGATAAAGTATCAATAATTTGTGAAAGGTTTTCTCATATATGAACGAAATTATGATTTGGATGCTTAGATAGGTTAAGTGTCTTAATGAACAAATTATAAAATTATGGTTTAAAAAGAAGCTATTCTAATATGAACTTATGATTGGATTGGTAGTCTTAAATTTCTTCTTTCCAAGTATTTAGATAGGATTAAAACTATGACTATTTACATTGGGATTTTACTTAGCACCGAGAGGATTTTGAGATGGAGGTTCTCCGGTTAGTAGAGTTCGGTTCTCTAGAAACAATCTTTTTGTCTCTAACTATTTGGCCACATAGGATTGTCTTAAATGATCTAGGCTAGTGGATCTACTTTAGCTATAACGATTGATACAGAGTTCTTACCTTGGCAAGTAGACTCTGTCTTTTCGGTGTGAGAATTACACAAAATTTCGTGTTATAGCTCACATGGTCTTATTGTTGGTTAACGGCAAATATCCCATAAATGAATTATGAACTCTTCAAAAGACTTTTCAAAGCTTGTCTATGGTTTTCAATATGCATTGATCTTGTTAATGATTTATGATATCTCTTTAAATGATTTTACTACGTACTTGGCCATGCATATAATGTTTAAGTTCATCATATTATCATGCCTACGTTTTATGCATATCCCTATACTCAGTACATTCAAAGTACAAAATGCATATTGTGCCAATATTGTTTCATATATAGGGTCCAATTGTTTTCCTCCCGGACTTGGCTAGATCAGGATTTCTCTACTACAAATTGGATTGGTGAATCCTCATGATTTTAGGGCAAGGCCATGGACTACATTATTTCTTTGATGTCCTTTAGTTTTCAGATTTTGTTGGTGACTTAGGGGTTTGTCCTAGTCAGTTCTGTGAATAGAAGGCTTATTCCAGACTTAGTAGTATTTTGTGTATTCTCTTATGTACTTTGTTGGTATCTTTTATGTCATCTTAAGATTTGAGACTTATACTGCATATATTTCTCATTTGTTGTATTTTATTATGTCATCCTTATGTCAAGTGGCTTGTCTAGGATCTCTCTTGGTCTTATTCGCCATGTCATGTCTAGGGTATACTTTGGATCATGACAGCATGTCAACCTTGAACTTTAGTGGCTCCTCACCAACTCTAAATTAGAGCTCACCAAGCTCCACATCAACAATGGGTTGAGCACCAACAAAAGCGCCCTAGGATCCACACTTGTTCCCACTTTGATCTCTCTTCGTATTTCCTTTGAACAATTCATTCATTTCACTCCACGAATAATCCATTAAGAACCCTTCTACCAACACATTAGCCATTAACTTATTTCGATAATTCAAATCTATAGAAATGTTGCATCGGAATCGCATCGGGTAACATGTTATTTGGACACGTCGCTATATTTGCTTAAATCTTAACCAGACTCCATAGAGGGATTCTTATAGATTTTGCCAAAAACATACAATATCACCTTGAATTTTAAATAAAAAGGGTATGGGGAAGTATCTTTCAAGGAAAATCTCCTCCATGTCTCTAATATGCAATTGATCTTTGGGGCAGATCACCCATCCATGTTGTGGCTTCAGCCATTAGTGAGAATGGAAATAGTTTTAGCTGGATACATTCTCCGCTCATGTTCATCGCCTCATCGAGGAGACAAATATCCTCCATCTCTCATGTGCATTTGGGCAAAAACAACACAAACAATAGAGTAGCAAGAAAATAAAATGCACACAAATCTGTATTTAGAAATCAACAAAAAAATGAGCATTAACCAATGCCCGGAAACGATGTCATTTTTTTATAAACGCTCAACTATGTCCCATATTTTAGGGCATATGTGGTCATATGTAAAACAAATAGCCAGCTTATGAGGTCGGGGTCGAACCACAAGGATTGGTATATGGAACTCTTCTTCTATTCATTTCACCGCTCAAACATGATAGCAAATTGAATTCTCAACAAACATACATATGAAAATAGGGGGTTTTAGCTAACAACTAAGATTTTGACAAAATTAAGTAACAAAACATGGTTTAACACAAATGAGAGCCAAACAAGTTGGAAAAGACTAAGGGGGTGTCCCGAGATATCAAGTGTATGTCCCTTTGATTCTCACGAACTCCAAGACCCTTTCAATTAAAACACCAAACAAAGCTTGAGTGAATAGACTATTCCGAGCTAATATCATTAAATGTGAAACCACTCGAATTATCTCATCTCTTACTCTAATCCACAATATAAATTTCATCAAGTCCTCACTATTGAGTCTTACCCAACTCCATTACGCTTTCCCAAGTCAAAATGGTGTTAGAGGGATTAATCAATGTTTGCAACCACTTATTTTAGATTCAAATTTCAAGACAACAATAGATCCATACAATACAATAAGTTGATTAATCAACATCCATTCATGGTTTTACACCCCCTCTAGAACACACACCTCTAGAAAAGGATTTAGATACTCATAAAAGATTAAATATAGACAATACTCATAAGGGAAAGCTTCATTCCAATAAATATTGACAAGCAAAACTTGAATTGGCCCAAATTTGAGTTTTCTTTCTCTACAAGCTAAGAAGTTGTTACTACTCTTCTATTCTCTGCCTTACACTCTATTTTATATCATATTATGTCATCTCATATGTCCAATTCCCTAATCGAGAAGAAAATAAAGGTACATAATTGCACAAATCCCTATTCTATCCTTAAAACATCCCAAAGGAAGCACTCTTTTTTTCAAAATTGCATTTTGGCCCTTCAGCTTTCGTCCTTTAGGCTTGTGTTGGATCAGTGAGACGCCGATCAGAGAAAGTAGTGTGACAATCACCTCATCGCATCAACCTTCAATTTTCATCAGGATTTTCTACTCTAAGATCGGCTAACACCAATCAGTCATTGTATTGTGCTAACTTCATGCTGGTACTGAGGCATCAAAGCTCCATTCAAGACGACGTTTAGTCGGTGAGACATTTATTGGCTTCTACGGGATCCAAGTTAGTTCCATTGTCGTGTGCTTCAATGCTTTTTGGCTTCAAATCTATCAAACTTGCTTTTTTCAAATGATGCATGTATACAAGAGAACTAGGACCTAAAATCTCTTCAACTAGTATTAAAACATGACAATGATTCATAAATTTGAGTCCAATGAGTCCTTAAAATACCTACTCATAACCTGCGGTTTCAATGTGTAATTGATTGGTAGTTATAATCGGTTACATGAATTTCATCTTTCATTTGCTCAAAGTTAACTATATTATTGCGATTTTGGAGCTCAAGTTTGAGTGAAAACAATGGGAATCACTTGGAAGTGTTGATAGTTAGCATTGGGACGTTGCTTGGGTCATTATTCTCATGTATATCTTGTAAGTTCCTCTCAGTTTCACTTCTTTTGGTTCATATCTTGATTATTCTTTAGATTTCCTTGGTTGGGCTATTTTGAGCTCGTTTGTGCTCGGATTGTGCCCATTTTTGTGGCACAAGTTCCTTGAGCTAATTGAGACTTTGTGATGGAATCATTATGAGATTCCATGCACGGGTCCCATGAATCTATTGTGACCTAGTTTTTAGGTTCTAGCCCTTTATAACAATTTGGGTAACTATTTGCTCGTGTTGACATCTACATTGTAATTTGATAGTGTGGCATCATTTAGAGGATACTCTGAAAGGAAAATTTCATAGATAGAAGTTTGAGTAAGATATCATCCTTGAGGTAGGTTACAATCTTTTCTTTGAAATATTATCGTGATTGTGGGACTGAGACCTTAAACTGGCTGGAGTTCGAGGTTAGTATGATTGTATTATGATGGGTGGTTACCCTGCTGATTATGTGGTGTGAATGTATTGAAAATGAATTGACTGTGTTTGGTATGCACTCATACACACAACCTCCATATTTAACATGTTTTGAGATAGAAATGTCCATTTGAGACCCTCAAACAAATTTGTCATAATTTTTAATTATTTTGGGCTCCTAGGGAGTGTGTTACTGGTTTACTTGAGGAAACTTGAAATTTTGAAAAGAATTATATCATTTTCTAAGGTTTTTGTTTTAAAGATGTATTCACATTAAACTTATTGGTTTTACTATCGAGGCTTAAATATTTTTAGGAAAAATACCATTTTCTAAGAGCTTGGATGAAAAAAGAGAAACGCTTAAAACATATGTATTTCTACTATTTTGTTGAAATATGGGTTGTTTTACTTGATACCATGACCCCGAGGGAATATTTCAGGTTGCACTTCATGCATACTGCATATGCTGATGATCTTCGACAACCCACAAATTGAATTTTGGATTTGTACTTTTACTGCATATGTTGATGAGCTCCGACGGGTCTACATAGTTGTCTTAGGGAGCCGACGGGGTGACCAGTAAGATGATTTTGACACTTTTAATCTTATACATGCATTGGCCACATATGCATTGTATCGCCTTGCATTATATGTCTGTCTGTAATTGACTTGTATTCAGGTGTCGAATTTTCATTATAATTATTAACTTTACTATCAATAGCGGTGTGTATGACTCTAGCTATATGTTGAATTGTAGTGTTAGCACTATCGTGCATCTTTGATTTATATAGTTTCTATTTGAGCTCAGTCGATCTATGATGCCTACTGAGTACCCCATGTTTTGGTACTCATAACACAGTCCTACATCTTTTCTTTGATGCAACACCTATTACGATCCAACCCCGCTGATTCCAAATCTTTCAAGACATGTCGCTCTTGAATCGTGGTGAGCTCTTGGCATACGGAGATTTACTGTTTTCTGTCTTTTGTAGTGTCTATATATTTTATAGTTTGATTAGACAGAATTGTTGTATATCATCCCTTTTGTACTTAGATATTCTTGTATTGGTGGCACAAGGACTGGGTTTGGTTCTTGTATGTTGTTTTGTCTTTCTTGATCACTTTCGGGGCCTTTCTATATACTAGTTTTTGAGCACGCGTTTTGCGTGTGTAACCTGTATTAATGAGTATTATTTCTTAAAAATTTAAAATATTATTAAATAATATGATTTGAGTTTTTCTTTTAATAAAATGTGTCTAATTGAGGTTTCTTACTTTGTCCCACTACTAATTGTGACACTCCAATTTCATGACCTGACAAGTGAATGCATTGAGATAATAATATGAGAAGTTAATAAAATAAACTTTATTTATAAGTCAAAAATGAGTTTGTAAAGCAAAAGGGAAAAGATAAAAAGATTGCATGGGATTAATCCTCTGCAAACCGTAGTGCAACATTAATATTTCTTTAATTAAATGCTTGATAGGAGATTATTTACTTTTTGTACCAAAAATGGTGTAAGATTAACTTTGACCGAAAGGAAAAGATAAATCTTTCAACTTTTTTTATTTTGCCTTTTGAATCTCCTAATAATTATAATGAATGTGTTCAAAATATTATATTAGATTTTTATCCACAAGCACTTAAAACTAATTATTTAATTATAAATTAAGGTGTAAAAAGTCTTAATATTTATATTTTGAAAATCAGAATATTTATAAACATAACTACTATTTTTATTAGAATTTAATAATATTTTCATACATAACTTTTCCGCCATTAATCTAATGTTATATGTTTCACCTTCTTTTTTTCCAAAAAAAAAAGGAGAGTAAACATTCTATCACAATCATTCTTAAATATGAAAGTTAATGTACATGTAAATTATAAGTACATAGAACAAAAAAAAAAAGATACACATGAGCAAGATAATTAGGCATTTCTTTTTGCTTTTGTCTCTATAATGAAAACTGAAACAAAAAAAAAAACTAAACAAATAGTATACATTTGAGCATACAAAATAAAAATATAAAATTAAAGCAAGTTGCTAACAAAGTAACAATTCAACTATATAAAGAGAGATAGAAAAGTCTCATAATAATTATAATTTCTACAAATAAGTATAAAACTAACACACTAAGCTCCAATGCTTTAACAATTAAATTCTTGTCTATTCTCGTGACTATATAAGGGGATCTCACAACTTTCACTACAAATTGTGACATTATTTCACCAGTTTAGAGCTCCTACACACAAGAATTCTAGAAGTAGTAAATAAAAGTCTTTCTTGGAAAAGTTAAATTTATAAAACAAAAATTATGGAAATATGAAAAGTCACATGGAAATTTGAAGGTTCAATTACTATTAAAATAAATATAAAAAAGATAGATCATAAAATTTAACTTTAAAAGATACATGTATCTACTTTAATTTCTTGTCTTTAAGGAATAATTACTCATTTGTATTCTTTTATTATTTGTGTGAGAAATTTGAAAGGTTAAGATTAAGAAATGAGAATAAGAAGATTAAATATATGATAATTATAAAACTGAGCTTTTAACGCGTAAAATAATGATGTAATTAATTATTTTCTGGAAAAAGAGAAGAGCATACATACATTTTAGTAAAGGTAATACAACAATTATTAATAAAATTATAAGTATTTAATGAATTTAATTGCAATATAAATGTTACATAAATAAGATAGATAATTAGATGTTTTTATTATATTTTGATATAAATTAGGGGCAAAATAACAACCCAACGTTGAAGATAGGAGCTTCTTTATATACATATATCTGAAATATAATTGAGATATTATTATTTAATATTTATTTGATTAATTAAACTTTTAATTTAGTATAGGGTTAAAATAATAAGTATATTAAAAAATTCATTGTAACTTACAATTTACTAAATGTTACACGTATAAGATAGATTTTCATCTTTGATGCTTCCCACTTTTAGTAATATATTTATAATTAATTAAAGTATTATTATTTAATATTTAATTAATTAGATGTTTAATTTAGCCTATATATATAATCTGAAATATAATTGAGATATTATTATTTAATATTTAATTAATTAATAAGTATATTAAACAATTCATTGTAACTTACAATTTACTAATGATTCTTTCATTGTCTTTCTAATGAATAACTTACTATTCAAAAAATAATTAAAATATATTAGTATTTAATATTTAATTAATTAGATGTTTAATTTAGCCTATATATATAATCTGAAATATAATTGAGATATTATTATTTAATATTTAATTAATTAATAAGTATATTAAACAATTCATTGTAACTTACAATTTACTAATGATTCTTTCATTGTCTTTCTAATGAATAACTTACTATTCAAAAAATAATTAAAATATATTAGTATTTAATATTTAATTAATTAGATGTTTAATTTAGCCTATATATATAATCTGAAATATAATTGAGATATTATTATTTAATATTTAATTAATTAATAAGTATATTAAACAATTCATTGTAACTTACAATTTACTAATGATTCTTTCATTGTCTTTCTAATGAATAACTTACTATTCAAAAAATAATTAAAATATATTAGTATTTAATATTTAATTAATTAGATGTTTAATTTAGCCTAGGGGTAAAATGGTAATCTAACTTTTCATCTTTGGAACTTCCCACTTTTAGTAAAATATATGATTTTGTATTTCTATATACACATCTATGGTATGTGCCCCTCTTTTTATTATTATTACTTCCGCGTACGTAATCGTTTGAAGTTGAATATTTACCTACTGGGTGGTTTATGATCATGACCCAATTTCGGGTCCTAACAATACATTTCCTATGAGTAGCTTAATATAAAATAATTTTGAAAACCCCTCTCAATTAATGGTATAAATGATTTTCATAAAGTGTGTGCCAAAACCTTTTATATAACTTATTGTGTACAAGGATACTATGTAAAAGATTTGTTGTATAATTTAAATATAATGATTAGAAATTAAAAACTACACATGTGGATAAAATCACCACACTAAAACGCCATCATATATCATATTTTATTAAAAGACAACTAAACTACTCATGTGTGGTTGTAATTTTTAGAGTAACTAAAAATATTATCATTAATTTTTTTATGTTCTCTAGTTTTCAAACTGTCCTAATTATAAGCAAAGCCATTCCTTAATCTTTGACATTATTAGGCCTCTAATGTAATGATTGGTTAATTCAATGCCTCTATAATATTGTAGGCACTTTGTATTCATCTATAAATCCATCTCCATTGTTTTTGTTTGCATTGGCAGGTGTCTAAGAATCCATACCCCCTTTCCCTCCTGCCAGCAGGAAAACCCAAAAAAAAATAAAACAACAACAAAACCCCAAAAAAAAGTAAAATGGGAAAACTTTTAGTTAATGTTTTCCTAGTAACATTCTTGGTGTTTTTGGGGCATAATGTGGAAGGACTTGGGGTTAACTGGGGTGACATCTCCTCCCACAAGTTGCCTCCTAAAGATGTAGTCAAAATGTTGCAAGAAAATGGCATTAAGAAGGTGAAGCTTTTCAATAATGATGAGACCATCTTGAATGCCTTGGCTGGAACTGGCATTGAGGTCATGATTGGCATCTCTAATCAACTCCTCAAGGATTTGGTCAATCCTGATGTTGCCAAGAAATGGGTAAAAGAAAACGTCACACGCTATGAGCCTAAGTCTCCTAAAGGAGTTAATATCACGTAAGTGCATCTTTTTACCTTTTGATTCATCATTTGTCATATACATAAACATGCCTTTTAACTTGATGTCAGCTTACATCTATACCCTCCAACTTTGAATGTACATAACTAGGTACTTAAATTCCTATAAAATTAAACATGTCCTAATACACCTAGGATGCAAGTTTAAGTGTCCACCCAAAATTGGCGAAGCTAAAGGACACATTTATCTGTTATGTGTATCATTAAACATCATTCATAAATAATGTATTTATAATTGGTGCAGACTTGTAGGTGTTGGTAATGAGCCATTCTTGAGAGATTACAAGGATACATTGACAAATGTTACAGGGCCAGCATTAGAGAATATCCAAAATGCACTAAATGATGCTGGACTTGGTGACACCACCAAGGCAACTGTACCTCTAAATGCTGATGTTTACTTGTCACCAAGCTGGAATCCTGTACCTTCTGGGGGATTTTTTCGCGCTGACATCATTGATCCACTCAACTATATTCTTAAGGTGTTGAACAAGAATAAAGCTCCTTTCATGGTCAATATTTATCCTTTTCTTAGTCTTTTCTATGGAAATGGTGCCTTCCCTTTTGACTATGCCTTCTTTGATGGTGTGAGCAATCCTCTTAAGGACAAAGATGGTGTTGAATACACCAACTGCTTTGATGCCAATCTTGACACTTGTGCAGCTGCTCTGGCGGGAGCAGGGTATGGCAACATGACCATTATGGTAGGAGAAATGGGATGGCCTACAGATGGAAACAATTATGGTAATGTGACATTGGCTGAAAAGTTTTATAAAGGATTTGTATCATATCTTGCTAAAGGAAAAGGTAGCCCACGTCGCCCTGGAAATGTTGAGGCATACCTATTTGCCTTATTTGATGAGGATAGGAAGAGCACACTCCCAGGAAACTTTGAGACACATTGGGGACTTTACTATGACGATGGAACGCCAAAGTTCCCTCTTGATTTACATGGAAATAAAAAGACTCTTGTCTCCGTGCCAAATGTAGAAAAACTCTCCAAAAAATGGTGTGTGATCAAGCCGGATGTTAAAAATTTTACTTATCTTATGACATATGCTTGTGACCGCGCAGATTGTACACCTCTTACTAATGGATCATCTTGCCAAAGCCTTAATGACGCTGCCAAGGCCTCATACGCCGTGAATGCCTATTTCCAAAACAACCAACAAAAAGATGATAGTTGTAATTTTGAAGGCAAGGCAACAGTAACCACAAAGGATCCATCTCAAGGGACTTGCAATTTCACCATTGGCTTCAAGTCACTTACTTCTCTTTCTCCTTCTCCTTCCCCTCTTCCTTCTTCCGATCACTCAGACGCTAAGGCTCCTTCATCATCATCATCATCAACTTCTCCTTCAACTCCAAAATTTTTAGCCTTTGCTTCCATGGGAATCTCTTTTCTTGTTTCACTATTTTTCATGTAGATGAATTTTATTTTGTTACTTAATAATTTGTGATTCTACCCTATAGGATTGTTATTTTTGTGGAGAGTCGATATTTAAATGTAATCTTTTTTCAAATAAAATGTATGGATCATGAGATGTTGCTTGATCTCCTTTGGATTGGCAAGCAAACTCATCATTTTTTTATTGTATGTGTACTACATATGTTAAATATATATATATATATATATATATATATATATATATATATATATATATAGAGTACATGCTACCACACTTTCTATAAATTTTTGTAAATCTTTAAACCATGTGATGGATTTTATGATGTTTTTTGTCATTTGGGTCGAATCCCATAGAGAATAAAGAGAAATACAAAGTGTTAAGGAAGAAGGAAAAGACATAACATTTCTCGAATAAATAAGGGGTGTGGGTGGAACACCACACACCATTCCATAATACCCCGCAACTTAAATTATATTTACAACTTGTAAATGTCGATGAATTGGTATGATATCATAGGATTAAGGTTTTCAATGGGAAATTATATCAAGAAATACTTATCACTACAAGTGTTAGACCAAATTAGTTAGAAGCAAACGGGAGCCTTCAAACATTGTCTAACTTGGAACAAGAATATCTCTTGGTATATATAGAGTTAGAGGCCATACTATATATCAAATTCAATATCATTGAGTCTAATTTTCAGAAAATCAAAACACTCATACATATATCTTCAAATTAAAGTAAAAATATGTGTATGTTTTACTATTGAATACACATAGGACAAAATTGGCCGCGGTGGACACGTGACAGCCACATGTGGTGCCGGTCAATATGTAGAGAGATCTCATTGCCATTTTTTAATTTGATGGACTGATTGAAATTAATCCACTTCTTGAAATCAATGAGTTCGATACACTTTTGGTTTATTGATACCCTTATATGCTCTACCCATAAAAATCAAAGAGTTAGTATGCCTTTATTATGTTGCGATATATTGAGATCATAGAAATTGAACTGGTTGTTGGAATATAATATTGTTGCGATCTTATATTTTGTTTATCTTAGGAATTACTTGTGAAGCTTCATATTGAGAATTGATAATCGTATTCATGATCGCCATCGAGTCTACTATTACATTTTGAGTCAAAGTAGTCATGTTACTCATATCTAGAGAATTTACAAGTCATTTATATTTGTTGATGCCCAATTTCTTGAGGGAGATATATTTCATGTTGTATGTAGTATGTACTGATAGAGGCCCAATCTGGCATCTTCAATAGGAGGGTTGTTGCTTTCAGCCTTGGTTTGTAAGCTTCATTATTTCTGCAACAATTGAGACAAATATTGAGTTAGTGTAATTATGACCCTCTAGGTCATTTCTATGTTATTACCTTCTTTTCATTATTTAGAGCATTCCTATAGCAATTTCAAGTCATTTGTGACTTGCTGGAATTGACCGTTTAGTTACCTTGTCATTCATTTGGATTTTGTGCAAGTCTTTGTATTTTGAAGCTTCTGAAACTTGAACGAGAGGTCAAAAATTTTAGGAATATGGTTTCAGAATGAAATTATGACAGTTCCGTCAGCTTCGAAACACCGAGTTTGGTTTAGAAGACCCTTGGTGCGGATCCTGAGCCCCCTTGTGGAATTTGACATAAAATGGAGTTTGGGTGTGTGACCCACTTTTATCGAGATCTCGTTGAGTCCAAAATGCTAAATTTGGTGTGGTAGCATATTTCGTTTGTGTGCACGGGGTTTCCAACCAATCCCCAGCACCTAAGCAGAGTCCGGTGGGACTTGGCTATATTTTCTGATGCCTCATGGTGCAGTCGCTTTCGCAGCCCTGGTGTCACTTAAGTGGTCTTCGGCTCTTCACTGTGGCAGACCTGGCTAGCGAGGGGTCAGTCGCTTTAGTGGCCTTGGCTTCGCTTAAGCGCTTGCCGCTTTAGCGGCCAGGGGATCACTTAAGAGATGGTCAGTCTGGGTGGCCTGCCGTGTTTGCGGTGCCGCTTAAGAAGCGTTAGTGACCGCTTTTGCGGCACATGCAGTTAGTTAAAGACCATTTGGGGGTCTTTTTCACCATTGTGTTAAGTTCGATTTTGAGTTTTCTCAGCTCGATTCTCTGGAGGAATTAATATTTCTTGCTGGAAATTGTTGAAGCATTGTGTGGGAACCCTCGGGAAGGCATTGTAGGTTCATTTCAGAGATTAGTTCTTGCTCCCTTGACCTCTCTTTGACCACTAATGGAGTTTTTCTTTGGGTTGTGTTGCATGAGCTAAATTTCCAGATTTTCAAGCTTGAATAGTGGCCCATTTTGGGACACAAGTTCACTAAACTCAATTGGGCGTTTTGACAGAGTCAATTTTGGAATTCTCGACACGAATCCCATATTTTCATTTTTGACTTGATTTTGGGTCCGGCTCCAATTGTTGTGCTTTTGGTGTCAAACTGTCCGTATTGACGTTGTGATTCTATTTTTGATAGCGTGGCAGCGTTCAAAGCTCCAGAATTATGATTTTAGAGCGCGTGTGGTCTACTTTGAGGTAGGCTATGGCTTCCCGTCGTTTTGATTGAGCTCGAGAATGTGAATGCATGTTGATTGTTGAAATTTGGGATAGGATAGTAGTTGGTTCATGTTAGTTGCTTAGAAACCATAAATGATCATATATATAGTAAGTATACACACAAATATAATGATCATATATATTTCACAATTAAAATATGATGATGGAATAAAAGACAAGTAGAGAAGTGGAGATAACATTTTTATAATAAGATATTCAAATCATATGGAGTTTGGCTAGAAGAAAAACAGTTGCTGAAGTGACACCAGGAATAAAGATGTAATTAGGGATGGCTTGTGGAATAACACTTTGCTTGATGAATAATGTAATGAATGGGACTCCAAACAAGTATAACAATACGTCTTTGGCTCCCAACCCTGTGATTTTTGTTTCACCAATTATTTCAACAAGCATTTTGTGATACTCTTCCCTTTTCAATGATTTTCCACTGCAAATCTCATATTCCTGAAAATTGAATTAAAATATCTATTATATCATGTCCTTTAAGAGTAAACAACTATTTTTGTTACTAAATATTGATTTGCTCCCTAAGGATTTTAGTTTACGTATGGAAAAACATATTGTTAATGTGAAAAGAATAACCACAATTGTTAGACAAAAGTGTCATTTGCATGCTTACTTGGTGCAGCCGCTCGAGTGTGGCAATCCCTGGCACCCTTAACTGTGTGCACCCTAGCTCTTTGTTGATATCTCTGTCAAACAATATAACATGAATATAAAAGAGATTTAAACTTACTTTTCATTTGTTGTTTCAATTCTTCGATAGAGATTAGATTAAACGGAAAATAAATAAGGTTTATAATAGCTTATGACAGACAATTGTAAGGTCATTAAATTTGTAGGCTCTAATCGAAGAGAATAGCAGAAGAAAAGTATAATGGGGACCTTCTGCTAGCTCAAGATCTTTAACTAAGATCGAAAAATTCAACTAAAGAAGAAGAGGAAGCTAGAAAGTTAAAAGGAAGAATTTTGGAACGAAGACATGAATCTTCTGTACCATAATCATCTTTATTTTTCACACTAATGACATGAATCTTCTGTACCATATTTACTTCGCCGGATATGTATATTTGGTGCGCTCAAATGCATGTATCTTGAATACATGTGGGTCAAATTAAGTGTAATTTCTTTCAGATACATTGTATCGATCCAAGCGTGATATTTCGCATGTATTTGGATATACTGACTTTCTCGCTTGCCTCTCTCCCTATGTATCTTTATTCGAAAATGTATTACATGTAACTAGTGTCAATGTTGACTCTCTTGCTTGCTCTCCCTCTCTAGCTCGTCTATCTCCCTATGAATTTGTATTTCAAAATATATGGTATCAAAGATACATGTATATGACTTGAAATTTGAAGGAGTGGTATATCTGACTTGAAATCTGATTTGAAATTACTAATAAGTGAGAGAATATGTCATTATTTCAAACTATAGAGTGGATTAGTATTTAAAGAAGTAAAAAGAGCGAATGAATAAGGTTTTATGAATGGAGAAAACATAACAGAAAATAATGGACATTTAAGCCCATTACAAATAGAGGAGGTAAACGATACCATAGAAAGTCTAGAGTCAGGGGTAGCCAAGATATGTGCTGACACATTAAAAAAGTATTTTTCAAACAAAGTTTTGAATGATTTTGTTACACATTCCATGGAGACCATAAAAGAGACTGAGGTCACTAATCAGATTGCTTTGGAGGGAGATAATGAAGATGTTTTCCAGGTTATGTCTCATGTGAAGTTAAAGGTAGTTATTCCACTTGATGAAATGAGAGGGCTCTTCAAAAGACATGACAGAATATTGGTAAATGAAGAATTCTACAACTGATTTGTCTTTGTAGAGGTAGAGCATCTATCAAGGACTAGTTTAGATCATGCATCACTTGTATTAACATGTGGGCAAGAAGAACAACATATGTATCATTAGGACTTACATCTTCTTATAATTTTGGATACAACATGAAACATTCATTGGTATAGTAAATCACAACTGACTTACTAGGAAATTCTTTTTTAATTTTGTGTGTTGTGTTTAAACAAAAGTTGAAGCAGCTTAAGGTGGCCTAAGTTAAGTGGAGCACAGACACATTTGAAGACATTTTGCATGAACAAAAATCATGTTGAAATGATAGTGTATGGAACATGGAAGATCACACTTAACAAAAACACCTTTTAGCGGCAATAAATATACACATTAACAAAGAGTGTTAAAGCCTTTACAGACATTAGTTAATTGTCATTGGATCTAATGTCACTAAAAGCTTTAAGGACATATACAAAGAGTGCTAATTGCCGCTAAAAGTACATATTTAGTGGCAATTAAGTCATTGCCATTAATTAATTGCCGCTAAAGATCATTTTTGATGTAGTGTTACTTACTCGACTGTTTGGCAGACTGCACGGCAAAATTGTGCTAAGCTCCATTTCTTAGTGTTGTTAAAATGAGTGATGTAGCAATTGTCTATTATTGGACCAATATTATCACTCTGCTCACCATTTGCTGCAAAAAAAAAAAGCAAAAATATTACAAAAATTGACATGAAAAGAAATGAGGTGTGCAACATAGAGAGAAAGAAGATAGACCAAATTTCTTGAGGGATTGTCCCATACTATGCAAATATTAGGTGAAATGATCAAGAACAAAGACTTATATATATATTACCTCAAATTAAGACAGATGATCTATTAATGTAAAATGAGACTTGAAAAGGAGGATGAGTATATCTTGAGCATGAAGCAAAAACACTTTTGACACTTTTCTATGTACAAATTGATACATATGACTTTTGGTAGCCAAGGAAGGAATGTTTGATCACTACTCTTTAACATTTGAGACAACCAAAAGACTATGCATGCCAAAATATTGTATTTCAACTTGAATGGACTATAACTTTTGCCTCAAAGAAGAATCTACTAATTTCTTTTTCCAAGTCCAATTAAGAGTGTGTTTGGTAGGAAGGAAAATGTTTTGCATGGAAAATAAGTTGGTTATTTCTTCATGTTTGATTTGGTGAATGAAAAAGATTTTTTTAGAAAATATCTTTTATTTTTGGCTAGAGAGTAGAAAATACTTTTTAGGACAATAGTTTCTGACCTGGAAACCAACCCTGATAATTGATTCAACACCCGATCCGCGACCTTACCCCTGACATGGGACTCGATATTCGAATTGGGACCCGACCCTAATCATGATCTGAATCGAAACACAATCCCAAGACCCAACCAAGGACCTAACCCTGACTCCCAACCCCAGACCCAACATTCGAACTGGAATATGATCCTGACACCCAAATTCGATTGCAATTCGGACCCACCTTTTGAGACGGGATCCGACTTCGACATTCGGTCCAGACATCCGACCCCGACGATCAATTCAAAACCCAAACTCTACACCTGATATAAGACCCGACCTCGACTTTCAATCCAAAACCTGACTCAAAACTCCATCCCAACACCTAATTTGGGACCCGACCTCAACACCCGATCTTAAATTCAACCTAATCCTAACTCGAGATCCGGCTTCGACTCAATTTGGAACTCAAGAGTTGGGTCTTGAATCGTGAATCAAAAGTCGAATTTAGAATTAACATTGGAAATCAATACCCGAAACTTAAGTTGGTATAGAAAACTGAGGTGTGAGGTTCAAAAGATTTTGGAAAATATTTTCCTTACTTTATAAGGCAAGTCATTTTCCTTAAATTTGAAAAAAATAAATTGATTTGGAAAACATTATCCAAAATATTCAAACCAACCAAACATGAGAATTTTTTGGAAAACATTTTCCTTCATGCCAAACACACCTAAGAAGGAAGCCATATGCCTGTTACGCTCCAAATTATTTTAAGTTTCGATGGTACATATATAACCCGAAATCCATCACATTAACCCAATAGTAAGTAGCAACAACAGGTAAATATCATAAAACACAAATTTGAATCTAGTACAATCTTTTTTCTATCGACCAATTTAGTTTCTTTCTTGATACGTTATTTCGCCTTACGCAACATTTTACAAATCTTAATTTTGAAAAACTTTGTTTATATGACCTCAAATTCAGCAGTATGTCTATCACTCTTCAAAATAAGGACCATGAAATAAGAATTTACAAGAATACCAACACATTAAATTTTACACATTGAGTATTGGCTTATTGCTTGCCAACTGAGTAAATGACAGATCCAACCATAATTATCAGGCCAAAATCAATTTTCTAAAGACATTAGCCTCTTTGGGTCCAATTCATTCTTCCTAATTGTAGTTTAGGTACACCATCTCTTACTGCATTCAAACTGCCAAATATACACTTAATTTTACAGATTAGCAACTTTCTGTAACCTTCTCTCATTGAACTCTTTGAGAACTAGAAGCTAAAATTGTACAACTTTGTATGCGTTGAACTTAGCAAAGCAAGCTATTCCAGTGTTGTTTAAGAATCTCATGTGCCTTGAAGCAAGGGACTGCCTGCAGTTCAGTGTACCCATTTAAACAATCCTGCGTTACAATACCCAGCCTCACCAAAGTACTTATGGCTTTGTCTACAGGCATTTCAACCTGCACATAAATGCATCAGTGTCAAGATGGAAAAATATATACGGGAGACCTTGTACTTGTTCCAGTTTGTCATCCTGATCCCCCTTTACTACACAAAGTTTCATTCAAACACTTCTACTTGTTCAAAATCTGTCCGAGAATGAATGCCCCTCACTTGCGCTGACATGAACGACACATCGGATCCACGTCACTTGCCAAATTAAAAAAATATCAAAGAATGAAAAGAAATTTTAAGAATAAAATTAAAACTTATTCTAGGAAATCCCCTGCATTTAGTTCTTCCCCCATCTGTTCAATATCTTAGGAACAAGCTCATTCCAAGTTAAAAGACATCCACACAATACAAGCATACTCCAGTTGTTCACACAACAAATTCTCAGCATCTAATTCACTCAAGTTAACATCCAATAACTTCTTCATTTCCTCAAGATATTCATATGCCATTCTCTTCAACCCCGTTCTTCCATAATCTTCACTCTCAGGAACAATCAATGCCAACTGGTTCAAATCAACTGAATTCGCCATGAACAAACTCGTAATTTTGGACCCATTTTTTGACATCGCCTTGAATGTCAACACCCACAAACATAAGAAAAAATAGTGTTTTTGAGGAAAGAAAGAAGAGTTCGGGATGTAATCTGAGGGAGTAAAATAGAAGGTAATGGAGGCCGACACAGAGTTGGAGGAACACAACGGATGGGTTTTCATCACCGAGGCTAATACACAACCACCATTCAATATCTATACACGTTGACAGTGTGACGGTCACTTTGATTTGTCCTATTGTCTTTATTTGTGATCTTTTTAATTCTTTGTGAATCAGGAGAGGATGAATAGGAAAAATGAAGTGGAAGGCTTGTTTAGTGGTGGTGGGGAGAAAAAGAAGAAGAAGATGGGAGGATTTGCGGAATTTCTTCTTTTTCTTTTTCTTTTTCTTTTATTATTATTTGTTTCTGATTTTAATACTTTTTCCGCCAAAATATTACTTTCACGGGCTTTTAAGCATGTGTAACTGCACACTTCATACAACTCAGCAAACCAAATGCCACACAAGCTTGGTCAATGGTCCAAGGGATTTAAAATACTACTTCTGAGTTCTGAACACGTACGTGTTCAAATAAAACTGTGTAGTTGAGGGGTCGGGATGACAAACCGGAACAAGTATAAGGGTCTCCAAGGCAATGCCGCCAAAAATACAACTACAAAATAAATAAATCACCAAGTTACCTTTTCTTCCAATAGATCATAAATAAACTTCTCACATCTGGCTCCGATATTTCTAGCACAACTTTCCTGCATTCAAATTATTTTTAACAAGATCTCAGATGGTTAAATTCAACAGAAGTTTGTAACCAACTGGAAATCTTTGCTTAAGTGATGACTACAAGCCCGTGCCTACACCTTCAAGGCCTTTCACATGTAAAGCTAAGGAGCTACAAGCATTTGGATTACTTGTGATAAGTGGGAAGCATCAATATACCTACTAACTGCTTTATCATATTCTTCAAGTGTAAACAAAACTTTTGTCTGCTAACTTTCTTCATAACCTTCAGAGGGAAAAAGCGTTATTTTTTTAAAAGTGACAACCGAATTCATAACATGACACTTCATCCTATCATCATGTTCTCCTATCATAGTGTAATTCATGTACACCTAAATGATCATGTAACTAGAAGAGAAGAAGATCAATCGAACCAAAGTGCACCTGAAGTGCAATGCTTCCATTTTTCACATAATGGTGTTCTGTAAAAATCCTTAGCGGCTATGCCATTTAAAGGAAGTGATGGAATCCAGAAATTCAATTAGGCTTTAAAATATTGACATCACAAGAATGAAAAACAAAATCGCGATAAAACAGAGAACACTAATATATGTGCAATTGTGCATTATCCAAGAAGCGATCACAGCACTTGAAACCACCATATTAGGAAGCTCTTCTTAATTTCTTTCATTCCTTTAGGACAGGCAACCCCCTCAGGGATTCTAGATCCAATTCAAGCTCCAACTAAGAGTAGGAAGAAGACTTCATTAGACTTTAAGGTTTCATGAGTATGAGATTAGTCCCTGCTTAACTCTCTTAACTCACTAGCGCCCCAATTCCCAAAATTTCCTTACCTAGGCACCTCCATCGAGATTTGCCAAGGATCACACACTTGGATTAATTGAAAAGGAAAACAACAAACGGATTATGTTTTCACCGCACTGAAGAGAACAGTGGGAAATACAAAATGGAAGGTGCAGGTGGAAGTGGGTCTATTTGTTTTCTGTTGCTATTGCAATTTAACAGTGATACTCTTAGAAATCTATTTCCAATGCAAACAGCAAAGAGTGGATGATATCAAAAGAGGTGATGCCCCTAGGTAGTGAGGCTTTGACTGATAAAGCTATAAACTACAGCTTTAAATATAATGGAGGAAAAATATGAAAAAAATTAAAAAAGGAAGACCGAATCAGCTGCTACTTTTTGAAGCGTAGGCTATCGCGGTGGTGTGGGTTGGTTTATATAATTGATCAATCCTAAGAAGTGAAATAATCTGGAAAGAAATGAGCAAGTAGAAAAAATGAAGCACAGAGAAAAATAAAATTATCAGAAATTTTGTGCTTGTTACTTTCTATTAAGTGCACTGTCTCCCGGTAGCTATAAAGAAATGAAAACCTTAGAATGCATAATAAGAAATTATAAAAAGATTTTATTTATACAGACAAATCAAAGATCATTGAAAAGAAACTAGTAGAACAATTAACAAGGAGAACATAGTGCTCTAGGAGTAATGATAAGATCATGGAAAACCTGGATGTTTTCTTTCAGCAAGACTGCATATGCCAAAATGGCTTCTTTGTACTGCAAGAAGGGAAGAATGCAAGAATCAGGTGCCTATATATTTCCTCAAGAAAGCAATTACATTCACTTGTGTAGACAAAACGGATACAAGTGTTAGAGGCTTCTGTTACCTGCTGTTGTTCAGAAGCATCCAGGAGAAAGTAAACAGAACCAAAGCCACTTGCTATTGTTTTCTCATTAAGTGTCCTGTTGACCAGAAGCTAAATATAGCTTTAAAAAAATGAGTAGGCATAAAAAATTTAGAACTTCATAAAAAGAAATGGAGAATGGAAGTGATGGACTCACTTGATATCTATCCCATGTTTGCTTGTAACCCAAGACCACACGGCTCACATATATCACAAGAGCACTGACTGCAACCACATCTAAAAGTATTGCGGATCTGTAATCAGATCATCAAGTTACTTTACGCAATTGAAGCACACATAGTAATCAGACTAGTTGTGTTTACAATGATTTTAACATCAAAGAAAAACAATTATACCAAAGAAGCCATGACTAACAAGTAGAGGATGATGCAACTTTGATTTGACCCACAAGTTTGAGAATCTTAAATGTCAAAATCATGTGCACAGTGACCTATAATTCTAACACTAAACCAAAACCAAACTGAGGTACCAATAGAATACAATACTGAAAAAATAAGATAAGCTTCAAATAAGCATGTTAGATATGATTTTACTAATGTACGAAAAAAAGTAAAACTCGGAACAATAAATTTGCCAAGCACACTTATTTTAAGAACCAAGATGAGGAAAAGAGGAGTTGGATGACAGCAGTGCCTTAAAAGTATTGATTGTCTCTCTTTATAAAAGAATTTTGAGTCGGTTCAGGATATTAAAGAAAAGATGATGTCCTAACAAGACATTGTGCATTATTTGACAACTACACCATGGATTGAAAATTGTGTAGAGATCACGAAAAAGTTGACCAATCATACAGTGAAAACATGTTTTCGAACTTGTAGTTTATGAAGTATGCCAGAAGTCCAAGAACCGAGGCAATGTCCAGGCGTACCTACAAACAAAAGTGAAAGTACTTCTTCAGGATAAGCAGCGAAATATAAAACAAAAAAAAACAGCACCCTGCATTCAAAACACTATAAACCTCCATGAAATAATTGTAACAATAGTATTAAGAGTGAGCATTCTCAGTCCAGTGACTAAAGGAAAATAGTTATATCTTCTTCAAACACAAATAAGGTCGAGGTGGAAAGGGCTATGACAATTGCATTCGTTCCACAAGTAGTTTGTGATCTAAATGATATAGACTTTTAAGGTTTCCTTCTACCATTTGACCTCTAGAATTCCCAAAATTGAAGACATAATTAAGCAAATAAAAGTAATGACATTTTCAAGTTTTTAGATGAGATGGACACACAATTTAACAAAGGCATTAGAGTATACAGAAGTTCTGGCTTTAAATCTCACCACCATCCTCTATCAAAGAATATTTTCACATGCTTGACCCATGAAAAAAAACTGACTTGCATTCCTAAATGTGTGTATAATGCAATGCACACATGGGATAAATTAAACCATCAAACAATTAGAAAGTTCCATGGCCTCGGTCATGAGAAAGAAAAAGACTTCAGTAAGCAGGTATAGTGGCTACTCTGATACAACTTATGCCGAGAATTTTCTACTAAGAACTCCACCTTAAGTTTTGTATGATATGCCTTTCTTATATCTGATTTACTGATTACATTAGGAACTATTGTTTTTCCAATGTGCTTATGTCTTTCATTTATTTATCCAATTCAAATATGTGTTGGATTATATCTATTTATTCTTCTTTCTTTAAATTTTTGCCCAGAAAAATGTCACAAGATGGAAACAGAAATCATGTCAGATCAATATTTAGAAACCAACTAAAATTTACAGAAAATTTGATGCCTACCATACAATGGTTATCCAAGAAGATTGATACTAACTTTTACGTATTTTCAGGCTACAAATTATTATTGTCGCCAATTCCAAATTTAATATCTATATCTGTACCGCACCACACAAACAGCTAATTCCTAGAGGGCCCTATGGTACAACTTATGAGAACTTGTGCACTTTCCTTTCACCCACTTTTTCTTGATATCAAAATGTAATAGTTTAAGGTTTCATCTCAGGTCATTAATGCAGAACACCATTGTCAAATTATCCATGATCAAACTGTAGAAAATTCATTTTTTCCATACTGAAACGATGTTAAAGTTCAATTTCAGCTCATACCGAGTCTAGTATGCGGAAAGACAACTTCTTGTGTGGAAAAACAACCTACAGAGAGTAACAAGCATGATAAGTTGAAGTAGATACTAAATCAAAATGTGGACGAAGAACAAATACAATCATAAACTTCAAGTGATTTAATAGTTGATCAAGTATATTCTGTGTTCAAGGATTTACGGGTAGATCTGGAATGGGGATTCTCTCGTATATCTTCAGCTGTAAGGAGGGAAACTCGGCTATATCAGCGTCACCTCCTTCACAAGTTCCCTTGATGTATAGCAAAATCAACTCTAGGTAAGCTGGCTCCTATCAGAAGCAACTATCACATTATATGAGGATGCAGAGCCTGCGAATAAGGTTATCTAGCAAAAGATGAACACATAAGTATTTAAATGTTTTCTTTGACAGTTTACTCAAAGTCTCAACTAAGATCAGTTTTAAAGGCATCAGCACTCTTAAGGGTGCAGTATTCCATTGCTATTGCTAGAGATCAGGCTATTCATAACACAGAGTAACATAGGACATGCAACAGTTGCAATGAATTATTTCAAGCACTACAGTCAGATGTAATATTCTAACCATGACAAAAGAAATGTAATGTTCATAATGAAAGGATTTGGGAGTAACTCAAGGCAAAAAAATGTACAGTTTTAAGAAGGGGAAATGGAGAGAAAAAGAATGAATTGCAGTTGGATAAGTGGTATAAAAGAACTGCGCTTATAAACAATATATAAGATAAAAAGGTAAGGTGCTCTCAAAAGAAAAGAAAAAAGGAAGACTTGTGGAAACAGAATAAATTGTACCCCCTCGTCCCATTTTATATGACTTACCTTCTTTTTTAGTCAGTCCCAAATGAATGACACATTTTTATATTTAGTAACAATTTAACTTTAAAATACTTATCCTTAATGAAATGATTTATAGCCACACAAATATCAATGACTTATTTTAGACCACAAGTTCCAAACATCTTTCCTATTTTCTGAAACTCCGTGTCAAGTCAAACTAACTCATATAAATTGGGATGGAGGGAATAACATCTTTTAAGTAGTTTGAATTGAAGACCGTGCAAACCCATGATATTCATTGTGCTTCAAGCAATTATGAGGACAAAGATAGGATAGTAAGGCATTAATGTCATATGCTATGAGAACCGAACTTCAATGTAATTGAAGTTACCTGGAGTGTTGATTTTGAGAGAAGAATGGAAATAGAAGTTCTCAACATTCTCCAAAAATCATTTCCACATAGTTTGCGTGATGCAGGTTCCCATATATCGCTAAGTGATATCCTCGACAAAAATATTGGCCTAGACAGAAGATTATCTTTGATGACATAGTCATTTCAAAAATCAATGAAATTTAAATCTCATTCTTTAACCAAAGAAAATAACAACAGCAGCAGTAGCAAGAACAACAAAAAAAAAAAAAACTTCCTAAAATATGAGTTTTTTCTTACACATAAGAGTGTATGCAAGTCTTACTAGAACACATACACTCAGTCACACAGCAAGATAAAATTTCATACTCAAGTGGACAAACCTTAAATGAGACTCGGTTTCAGTAACATCTATTTCATCAACTTGCTGTTTATGTGTTGAAGGTAGAACTCCAATCAACACCAGCAGCTTTTTTAGAAGCCTGCCACGAGGCCCAGCTGCTGAAAGATTTTCTTCATAACGAGTTACTGCATTCTGTGCAGCTTTCGAAAGGGGGAAGTCATTTTCTGATAATGTGTCAACTTCAAATGGCTTATTTGATATGTGCTGGTTGTCACTAGATGTTTGCTGAAAAATCGAAAAATATTTCAACCAAAGCTTGGTTTTTTTGGCCCAAATTTGAGCATCGTCTTTTGTGATAGATCTTTCCAAAACCTGACTCAAGAATAGATAGAAATTTTAGAACAATTCTAACGACCTTCAAAATCAATGGAAATTTTTGCATCTACATCAAAGCACTAAATGCATTAGCAAAAAGAACTATATGATCAAGTCGGATCATCATCAATTCATCATAAATCAAATCAATATGGTTTCAAGTATATATGTAATCGTGAATAAACAAAAACCAGAATGATTGAGCTTGAGAATTAGTTGCAGCAGCCTTTACATGTACTGCCTAATTCTGCCACTGTTTCTGCTTCCCTAGCACATGACTTTCAGATTTTTAGTAATCTTGCCATGTCTGTTTCAATTAAAATAATCCTGTTTATCTAAGCGAGTGTCTTAGTGAAATATTTGAAATGATGATCATTTGACCACAGATATATCTTTTTAATGACTTCTTGGTTTGGCTTCTTTTTGCAGATTTGAAGAAGCTCATTTAAAAGAAAATGCCCTAACTTGGTTTATGTTTCCAATTCTTTTGGAGATACATGGAAGTCTATAACTGTGATTGGCCATCAAATCCAAGAAATCAGGTTCGTATGTAATCACGACAAAAACTACCAAGCCAACAAAATTTCCCCTCCCAATTAATATTGAGGAGCCTTAGAAAGCAACTTTTCAGTTTATCTCTATAGAAAGGAAAATTTTGATTTACCGATACCAACATACCTCAGTCAACCAAATACTAACTTTCTTCAGAGGTTTGACTATCAGAGAGAAAACTCCTTGTAAAAACTTTGACTGCAAGTACTCTAGTTTTTCAACAATTAGCAAACCCTTCTGCCTCTCAGTTGCATAACCACGCCTGCATGCAAATATTCATGAATTTAATACATAAAAGAGAACAAGTCAAAAAAAGAGGTGTAAGGGAAAGTGTAATGAGATAGGAATTTCAACAGATATCCTCCCACAAGTGTAAACCCGTTTAGATATCCTCATATATTCCATTTGGAACTTTAATATCTCAAAACCCTCCCACAAGTGTAATCCAACTTCGGGATTCATTCGTGAACTCTGAATACAGACTTACTAGTCTAAGAATGGACTTGCTAAAAGTTGGCTCTGATTACATGTGAAAGAGTTTGAGCATTTAACCCAGAACCATAAGGTAATAGCGGATCACGAGCTCTATAGATTCATTAGTTGCCCCTGTACATCTGATGTAGACTTTAACAACAGGTATCTTCTCCAGCTGACAAGCGGCCTTATGCAACTGGTCCGGCCAAACTTCTCTTTATTTTCTATGTTTTACTGACCACTTCTTTCAGGTGAGTTTCCAACAGCACATACCTCTTCTTCTGCTGCTGATTCTTCAAGCACTGTTTCTGAAAGATCTCTCTTTTTTCCCGTGGTAATAGAATTTGGATGTTGAACCCATCTGAACATCGAAAAATCTAGTTCTGCTCTTTTTCTTCAAGATACTAGAGTTGAGTGATCAGAGTTTTTATTTTATTTTTTAGAGTCATCAGAGTTTGCTTTTGAGTTCCCTCTCTGAATGTTGACTTTTCTGTCAGTTTCAGGCATTGGTCAGTAGCAGGGCGGTCCACGTACGAGTAGGATCCTATTTACATCCACTATTGTTGAGCACATTCTGGATCTTGGGAGCACATTGAGTATTCCATTCTTTTGTATAGTCGGGTTAAGCCCGTAACTTTATTTTCATTATTTTTAAAGTGTCATAGAGACTCCATAATTAGTGTCGAGTTATGTTTTGGGGGTGAGGTATTCATTGACATCGCAAATAAATTATATTTTTTTCGATATGTTTAAAGGGAATGTTTGGCCATAAAGAGCCGCTTGTTATAGATTTACATTTGTACCAGACTTTCAAAATCTATTTGTTTTCGTAAAATAAATTAATGAACTGAGATACATGGGCAAGGTAGAGGTCAAGTCTACGTACACTCTACCCTCCCCAGACCCCACTTTGTGGGACTACACTGGGTATGTTATTGTTTTTGTTGAGATACATGGGCGAGGTGGGCAGTTTCTACACTAAATCAGTTTGCTTGGTGCAAGTTGGAAGGTGTCGGGTACTGTTAACATCTCATTTCATTTTGGAGCGTGAAACCCAAATTGCTCACCACCTTGAGGGGGTGTGCATGAGGAGAAAGTCTAGAAAATCATTAAGACTATTATGTAAAATATTATTGTAGATTATTTGAAAGTCAAGGTATTAATTGGATAAAGAATTAAGAATAATTTTCATACTTTGTACAGCCAAATGCTCCTATATAAGGAGCCCTTTTGTATGCTGTAACAACTAATTTAAACAAGAGTTTCCTCTTTCCTCTTCTATTTCAGCAAAATTATCTACACGAACCTGAATAATATGGCACTGGACTGAGATGCACTCTTCCAGTCAACAGATATTGGCAAAGTAAGAAGATAATCAGTATTTAGAGCAGATGTCAGCCTCAGATCTCTAGCAGACAATTCTTCAAATCCAGCGTTGGAAAGAAGCTGCAGGAAAGCATGTTGAAAGCGACTGGATACGGCAGTTCTACAGGAAATTTCAGATGGCAAGTCACATATAGTTAAGAAAATCAAATTGTTATCATGAGAACGCCCATGTACAAAGCAAAAGCATATAATATTAAACACTGCAAGAGTTCTAATAGATATTTGATGTATACGTGTGATCATTTTTGCTGTCATCATAGATCTCTTGCTTCAGCTCAACAAAGCACTGTTTTTAAGTTCAGATAGTTCTCATTTCTCTAAGGCATTTTAAAAAAAAATCGTCAGTGATCTGTCCTTGTCTCTTGTCATGTTGCCCAAATTAGAAGCAGTCTAAAGTCTAAAACCATATCAAATTTCCTCATGTTTTTTCAGCTTCTTTCATTTGTTCTGTATTTCCATTATAAGAGTAAGCTTTTAGACAAACAAAATTAGGAAAGTAATTCGGCAAACAACAAGATGCACCTTATTTTTATCAACACTGTGCTCCAAATTTGTGTATTTATTTGGTGGTTTATATTGGCGATATCGTTATTACCGGCAATCATCAAGGTAGTATCATTAATTTAAAGCAACATTTCTTTTGGCATTTTCAAACTAAAGACCTCGACAGACTGAAGTAAAACTAGGTATTGAGGTTGCTCAGTCCAGATCAGGTAATGTTATTCCCCAACACAAGTATGCTTAGACATTCTTGAGGAGACTGGAATGGTGCATGTAGATCCATAGACACTACTATGGATCCGAATGTTGAACTCATGCCGGGACAGGAGGAGCCACTCAGTGATTCGGGAAGATATAGGCATTTGGTTGGTAAGTTGAATTATCTCACAGTGACCAGACTTGACATTTCTTTTTTGTAAGTGTTGTAAGTCAATTTATGGATTCTCCCTGTGATAGTAATTGGGATGTAGTTGTTTGCATTCTATGATATGTAAAGTAGCTCCAGGTAAAGGACAACTCTTCGAGGATCGAGGTCATTTGTAGATCTTTGGATATATAGACATTGATTGTGTAGGATCACCTTGTGATTAATGTTCTACATCCAGATATTGTGTTCTAGTAGGAGGTAATTTGGTGTCCTAGAAGAGTAAGAAACAAAGTGTGGTTACTCGATTAGTACAGAATATCGAGCAATGGTTGTAGCAACTTATGAGCTAGTTTAGATTAAGCAGTTGCTTACAGAGCTACAATTTGGAGAAATCAGTCAAATGGAACTTGCATGTGATAACCAAGTGACCCTCCATATCACATCAAATCTGATATTTCATGAGAGTACTAAGCTATTGAGATTGACTGTCACTTTGTCAAAGAAAAAATACTCTCCGGAGATATTGTTACAAAATTTGTGAAGTTGAGTGATCAGCTTGCAGATATTTTCACCAAGTCCCTTGTTAATCCTCATATTAATTACATCTGTAGCAAGTTTTGTGCATATGACTTGTATGCACCAGCTTTAAGGGGAGTGTTAGAATAAGATAGAAATATCATTTGTATATAGTATCCTACTTGGAGAAGGATTGTAGTATCTATAAACAAAGCTCAGTGTAATAATGTAAATACACAATTCAATAATATTTTTATCCAATATTCTCCCAGTAATTATTGAACTTTATGAAATTAAACACTACTATAGAAGATAGCAACATACCTAGACTCCTCAAGAGAGTCTTTGTTGACAAATTTGAGAAAAGAAACATACGGAGATCCTGAGAATTGATTAGAACCTGAAGTCCATAGATTCTTCAGTTCCATGTCCCTGCCATATTTATCCATGTTTTCAACCTTCTCAACATCACTAGTGACAATGTCAGAACCCCTTCCATTTGGCGTAAAATTTCTTTCTTGGCCAGATGAAACTGCAGTATTATTACTACTATCATTGGTATGAGAGCGATCATATTCAACTCGCATTTCCTCTAAGATAACTTTGTGTTCAGCATGGAGAATCAGGTCCAGGCATCTGCAATTACAATTACAGAAATTCTATTAGCAAAAGTCAGAAACTGAAACACCAAAAAGTATTTAATAATTAATGTTCTAACTTTTAAAGGAGAAAAAAAAGGGAAACAATTTACACAACTGTCGAAGAGAGTCACTAGGATTCTGACTTTCATGAAACATACTTTTTTTTAATCAAGTAAGGTTTTCATTGATAATAACAAGGTCAACTTGGCCGTATACAAGAGATATACCAAAAAGGAGAGACCTACAAAATATGGTTCTCTCCAAAAGAGACCCAATCCTCTATACAAACAGGAACTAGATGGATGCACCAAAAGAAAATAAGGATCAGAGATCACTCCTCAATTGAGTAAAGCTCATCTCCAGTAGAGGTGGAAAAATCAAACTCAACCCATTCAACCCCCCCAACCCGTTTTTACTTTGGGTTAGTTATTGACCCGCTCATTCATTAGCTCAAACCATTAAAAATTAGGTTGATATGTAACCCAAATTGGCTCATGAAAAATCTTGTCAATATTTTTAAAGAACTTTGTTTTTCAAATTGATATGTTATATATAGTCATAATAAAGAAAAAAAAAAATATTAGGTACTAAAATAGTTTAAAAGAACAAACAAAACAATTAAGTTTAGTAAAAATTGGGTTGGATTGGGTCTTGACCCATTATATAACCCATTACCCAATCCGTTTTGACCCAAGCCAATTTGGGTTGGGTTGGGTCTTGACCTGATAGTTATCGAAACCCATTATGACCCCCCCAAATTTAACCCAACTCGCCCAATTGCCACCCCTAATCTCTAGCCATTCAAAAGCTCTCCTATTTCTCTCTTTCCAAATGACCAATATTAGAGCTAGAGGAGTAACCTTCCAAGCCTTGTGTCTTCTTCTCCTAGCTCCACTCTTCTAACTGAACATCAACCCCTTGATCTTGGCATTTTCCAAGTGACGCCAAACTATGTAAACATATAATCCCATAACCTCGTGGCTAATTTGCAATGAATAAAATATGACTCACATCCTCACCAGTCTCCTTAAACAGGAAACACCAGCTCATGTGGACAACCTTTCGCTTCCTAAGGTTCTCTGCCATCAAAATCACCCCTCTAGTAGCTAACACCTGAAGAAGCACATCTTTCTTGACACCTTTGGTATCCAAATCTTCCATGTATTCTGTTTACACCAAAAATAAAACAAGATAGGGCATTAAATCTTCATCTTCTATTCAAACAGGTGATAAACAAGCTGGTGGACAAGCACCAGATGGCATTTATTAAGGGCAGGCAAATCATGGATGCTGCATTAATAGCCAGTGAATGTGTGGACACAAGAGTAAGAGGAGAGAAAGCAGGCATCATGTGCAAACTTGATTTGGAAAAAGCATATGACCATGTAAATTGGGGGTTCCTTCTAAACATCTTAAGACAGATGGGGTTTGGAGATAAATGGTTAAAATGGATAGGTTTTTGTATTAAAACCGTCAGGTTCTCCATTCACCCGGTGGGTTTTTTTTCATCTGAAAAGGGCTTGAGACAGGGTGATCCTCTCTCCCCTTTCCTATTCATACTGGTCATGGAGGGGCTGAATAGCATGCTGAGGATAGCTACTCAAAACAGATGGATAAGGGGATTTGAAGTTAGTAGCAGGGCAGGTGTGAGTATGGAGATTTGCCAATTGTTGTATGTTGATGACACTGTAATCTTCTGCGAGGCAAAAGAAGACCAGATTAGATATATCAGAGTGATACTTGTAATCCTGGAAGCTGTCTCTAGTCTAAGGGTTAACTGGAGGAAAAGCAGTTTATTCCCTATCAAGGAAGTAGCACAGATGCAAAGATTGGCTAACATCCTATGGTGCAAGATCGAGCAATTCCCAACAACTTACTTGGGAATGCCTCTGGGAAGCAATCATAAAGAACTACTGATATGGGATGGGATAATCCAGAGGTCAGAGAAGAAGTTAGCCATATGGAAAACTCAATACTTGTCACTTGGGGGCCGACAAACATTAATAAATGCAGTGCTGGACTCCCTCCCCACTTATGTCATGTCTCTATTTCCCTTTCCTGCTAAGGTGCTGGAGAAATTGGACAAACTTAGAAGAGACTTTCTTTGGTTTGGAAACAAAGAAAGGAAGGGGTACTATCTAGTTAACTGGGAAACAGTGCAACTACCTAAGCTCTCAGGTGGTCTTGGAGTTAGGAATCTTCGAATCCATAATGAGTGCCTCTTGATGAAATGGCTGTGGAGATATGTGGAAGAAGAACATGCTCTTTGGAGAGAAGTTATACATCACAAGTATGGCCAGGACTCCCAATGGTGTACCAATGAGGTCACTATACCATATGGAGTTTCAACATGGAAAACAATAAGATCCTTCTGGACCAAACTAGCAGGAAACATCAAACTCAGAATAGGAAATGGAGCTAAAATACTATTCTGGAAAGATGTTTGGGTAAGACATGAGGCATTAATGCAATCTTTCCCTAACTTATTTTCTTTCTGTAGCAATCCAGATATCACCTCTAGCTGAGAGTTGGGAAAATGGTTGAGATATATCTTTCAGGAGACATTTCAATGAATAGGGTGGCACAATTGTTACATGTAATCAATGAGTTTAATGGTTTTGCTGCAAGGCCAGACACAATCTCGTGGGTATACTCTGAGGATGGAAGATTCACAGTTAACAAGCTCTATAAGAAGGAAATGGTAACTCAACAAGGCCTCAGATTGGCTAGATGGAAATATATATGGACAAGCCAAGCACCAACCAAGATCAAATGTTTTGTATGGTTGGTAGCTAAGAGGGCTTGTCTGACACAAGAGGTACTGCAGAGGAAAGGTGTACAACTAGTACCAAGGTGTTTTCTATGCAATGAGACAAATGAGACCAACTGCCATCTTTTTCTACACTGTAGAGTCACAGGTCAACTATGGTCTCTGTTTTTTAGGCTCACTGGTAACAGCTGGACGATGCCAGAACATACTGTTGACCTGTTGAGTTACTGGATCAGGAGAGGAGACAGTAAAAGCCAAAAAAAGTGGTGGAGAATTATTCCAACTTGCATAAGGTAGTCAGTATGGAAGGAAAGAAATGGAAGATGCTATGAGAACAAATCAAACTCCATACAGAAAGTCAAAGAAAATTGCATTGCATATTTGTAGTTTTGGTGTAAACAGGAATGTATAGAGGAGGTAGAGCAACTAGTAGATATGTTAGGATCTTTGTAATTAGCCTTCCTAGCCCCTCTATGTACGAATTTTTGGAGGTCACCAGCTGCTGAGGAATACAACATTACTAATTTCAAAAAAAAAAATCTTCATCTTCTGGGTAGAACTACACTTGTCTTCAAAACGTCTTTGTTTTCTCTCTTTCTCCATATTGGCCACCAAATACAACTTGGGACAATTCTCCATCTTTCTTTCTGACCGAAAAGACTATCATATTTGTTCCAGTTTTCCCGTACTTAAAGTACTTCCCCGGGCATTACCCAAATCAGTCCTTTCATATTAATGAACATCCTCTATAATCGACTAGTAATTTTACAATGAAAAAACAGATGATTGATTGTCATTGTCTCTTCTTCACATAAATAACATCTAGAACATAAATGGTAGTCCCTTTAGGTGAGATTATCGTGAGTCAAGATTGCCTGTTTTGGCAGAAGCCAAACTCCATCCTTGATTTGGTCAGACCTCTCCGGCTGTTGCATCTTGCTGTTGGTTTAAGTTGTAGATCTGTAAGTAGAGTTGTTTTTGTGTCCTTTGGCCAAGCCAATTGGATCTTACAAGAATATTTTCATGCTATTAAATTCCTATTTCTTGCTAGCTTTCCATAGGGTTTTTTAACAGGTTTAATTGCCCAGTTACTTTCCATACCATATGTTTATAACGAATAAAGTTTCATATCGGTGGTTAATAAGATGGATGATTTGTTTATAAGGCGTGGACAATCCTTCTCCCTTCAAACTAGCTTTTGGAGAGTGAGTTAGGCCCAAAACCTAATTTTACATGGTATCAGAGCAAGACTCATCCCACGAGATGTTAGGCCCCTAAACTAAAATTTGTCCACGACTCAGATGTCTAACTTGGGCGTGAGGTGGGATGTTGAAGAATGAAAAAGTCTCATTTCTCTATTTCTCTCTCCTTCAAATGTTAGAGCACAATGTCATTTGCATCTTCCTCCCTTTGAGATAACTTTTGGGGTGTGGGTTAGGCCCAAAGCCTAATGTAACACCTTACTTCATCCTGATTAAAGCACTCCACAGTTATTGCTCATTAGATGCAAGTCTCCAAAGTCATTTCATTATTAGACTTTGATTCGAGATTTTCAGGTTCCTTATTCCCAGCCCTCGTGCCTTCTTACTACCTTACTACATGTTAGCACATCCCACTAACCAAGTGAATCTTTTTTATGTCACTGTTGCCTTGCCACATGAACTTCATTCTCAGAGCATCCATTCTTTTATCCAAATTCATAGAAATGGAAAACAGGGACATCATATAAACTTTTTTCTTTCTAATTTAATTAAAGGCCACTAGGTTGTTTACCTAGGGTTATCTTATGCAATAATCAAAATCAAAACAAAATCCTTACAACTAGAACAAGAATGCAAGAAATAAGAACTAGAATCTAACAAAAATGATATGCCAAATGCGATGTTGATCATCGAGGTGGCCTTAACTTTCTGTTGTCGATGTTGCTTCTGAGTTCTGATGTTGCCCGTATTGAATGCCCTCTTGCTCTTAGGAATGATGATTACTGCTCTTTTCTGATCTTGCATATTAATGATACTTATATATCAACCATATTTGTTAAAGTTCCTCAAACAAAAGAACTCAGTGAAATGGTCATGAAGCTTCCACCTGCTAACGGAATTCCCCAGCACTTTGGAAGCCTCCTTAAAGAGTGTAATCCAGCCACTCTATTGTCTTCTGGATGAAACTAGTTCTTGTCATCATTTTGCAACCTCTTTCTACCCAATCGTACCAAGTCTGACGTCTTGACTCAATCCTTGTTATGTCATAAGATTTGAAACCCACCACAAAGTATATCATATTATCTCCCATGCTTAGCGACCTAATCAATTACGGGCAAGACTGCCTAAAAAAGCCTCTCCAAAAATGTGAAACCTTGGAGAAGTTCTCCTCAGTAAACGTGAGAGCACTTTTAACTTATTCCTAAAAGTATGGAAGAGTAATCTTTAGGCATGGCTATTTCTAAGTTGTTATTAGCTAACAATTTTTAGTTACCATACCTCACGAAACTGTTAGGGTTTTTTGAAGAGTGATATAAGCAACAACCTTTGTGGATCATATTCTCCACCAGACATATAGGCCATACTTCCCGCAAATCATATGGGTCAACTTATTTAAGTTAAGACCAATTCAAGGAGGAAGAACTACTTGAGTTATTTTACCATTCTTTGGAACAAGGCTCCACAGCTGCTCCATGAAAAACAGAGCCACCCCCTACTTCTCAGGGATAAGACTCCATTTTACCTCAACTATCACTTACAAAAGTAATGAGCATTTGAACTCTTCTCCACTATAAAAGGAGCTCTTACCTCTCTGGATAGGCATCCAACAGAGAATAACACCTCTCACATGCATACAAAATACTACACTTTGTCATCTCTCACATGCATACAAAATACTACACTTTGTCAAATACATTAGAGAACAAAAAGCTATTACCATGAAAGGTAGCTCCCCAACTCTCCATCAATAAAGTAGTGAAGTAAGATTTTCCCAATACTACTTACGTAGAGGCGGATCCATACCTATAAATGGGGGTGCACGTGCACCCATCGACTTCGGAAAAAATCATATGTATATATGTATATCTATCTTGAGAGACTGACAGAAACTAGGATATAATTAATTGTGCCTAGTGCCCGCCTAAGACAAGGGTTTGAACCAGCTAAAGCCCCTTTTTCACTATTTTTATTTTAAGTTTAGCTTAGAGCTCAGGTAATATTGGTGCACCAAAAACCTTCAAAATGTTGCCACCAATGTGAATACAAAAATAACCTAAAAAGTAGGAGCATTAGAAATGCAGTATGTGTTGAGTGAATATGATTTATGTAAAAGATGGAAAGAGAAAGAATTGAAGGAAAACAAAAGTACAATGATAGAAGGCGAAATTGATGGGCCTCATCAGGTGAGGTAAACATAGTGGTAGTGATAGCATCCAACAGCTGCGATTTAGAAGCGGCAATATATCTTTGTCTGGGCACTTTAATTCCAGAAATTCCTTCATTCTCCGGTGAACCACTACTGCTACTGCTACTGCTAGGTTTAGTTTTAGTTTCAATTTCAATAGGAAGGGAATTGAAGCGAACTGATGAGCAATTAGGTACTGTGAAAAACCGAGAAAGTAACTGAGATGATGACCGCGGAAAAGGTAGAGGAGTAGTCATTTGCAGAGACATGAGTAGTAGTAGTAGTAGTTCAGAAAAACGAAACGTTTGCCATCACTATTTCTTTCTTATTCTTTTGTGACAACTTATCTTGTTTTGAACACGTAACAAGTATTTCCTTCTTTCATTTTAAGTGATTATCATTTAACTTTGATACAAAATTTTTAAATATTTGTGTCATGGTAACATTTTATTAAAATTAAATTGTTTTCGATACCATTCTTTTAGCCTTTAGGAGCAAACTAACAAAAATATGTGTTATACACAAAAAGACAGAGTATAAAAAAAGAATGATTATCTAATAAGAGCAATCACCATAAAATAAATAACGATTTCATTTTTGTTAGGTTCTATTATAAAGTTACACTCTTTAATTTATTTTTTTCTTGCAAAATATACTCACTTGTACAACATGTTTAGCAAGGAGTAAAGTCAAAAAGTATTACCAATAAGGGTTGTGATGGAGTGGTAACTACTCCTTCATCCTTAACCAAAAAGTTTTGGGTTTGAGCCTCCTTGGGTACGGAGTGTTTTACCTCCAATGTGGGACTTCTTGGCGCGAATTCGGATTTTGTCGGACTCCAATGTGGATATCGGACACCGGGTGGGAAACCAAAAAAAAAAAGTCAAAAAGTATTGCCAAATTTGCATTGGTAATTTAGATGTATGATCCTTTGCATCAGTGGCGTAGTTAAAAGTTTCACGAAGGGTGTCCAAAAATATCATAGGTAATAAAAATAATTTAATGAATGAGTGCACTTAAATTTTGTAAATCAAACTACGTAACATTAATGATTAATTTTTGTAATTAAAAATATACCAAAAACTTTAAATCAAGCACTACATAATATTTAGCTTCAATGTTCATGTTTATCTAATAGGAAGTAAACAGACAAAGGAAAAAAAGAAAGAAAATTCAGTTTACAATTAAATCACTTTTATGCTTCAAAATTTCACAAACACAAACTAACAATGAGATATGAAAAATAGAGAGTACAATAAAACGAGTTATAAATTAATTATGTATGAGGCTTTTTCATTTTTAGTAGCTTTATAGTAAAAAATATATAATTTGCTTATTAACCTTAAATTAAATAATTACTTTTAAAATTTTATTTAAATTTTTAATAAAAAGAAAAAGATCAAAAGTCAAATGATTAAAAATTCAATTGACTACTAATTTTTTATTTTTTTCCTTTAAATTTTTAAGTTGTAGGTCTCTAATTTAAGATTACTTTAATAGATAATATTATTTTTGAATTATTTTTAAAATAAGATATTTATTAACTATGATAAAGAAATTAATTAGTTGCTCTTTTGAAAATATAAATAAAAAGTGCAATCAGGGGAATCGAATCCGCGCACAATAGGTTGCAAAGGACTCGGCTCCAGCTAAACAACTGAAACTATTGGGCTAAGAAACTTGATTGTTTCAAATGTGTCCAAAAAATCTTTATTTATGTAATTTTCTAACGAAGGGTGTCTGGTTGGATACTCTAAGCCTAGTGTAATTACGCCCCTGCTTTGCATCCACTTTTTCCTCTTCCATCACTCTCAAAAATGTTTTGACTTTTTTTCACACAGCCTAACCCAAATTACAATGTAAAAACTAAATGCAATTAGGAAAAAATATTATGAAAGAAAAGTGTCTCTCATTAAGGCGAGCAAAAGACCTAAAAAGGAAAAACTTTTTTAAGTCATCGACGGCCCTTTAAAGTTGTCCGCATATTTCACGTAGACATCTCAACTAGGACTATTACCTATTGAACACTTTTATCTATTCAAAACTTGTTCCTATTAGACATTTTTTATAATCAGCAAAAAAAAATGTAAAAGTGTGTGTCATACACTCTCATGACATGACAAAATGATTAATGAAAAGACGACATGTGGCAAGTGGGCCTCAAAAATTATTTTTAAATTAAAAAAATTATTTCAAATACATTTTCTACCCATTCTACCCAACCCCACGCTATCCCACCCCGTTTCTTCTTCATCTTCTTCCTTTCAACATTTCTTTTCTCAAACCACAAAACTTAGCATCTTATCAAATTACTTACATATTCAAATTTTAAAAGAATTTTTTTTTCATATCTAATATGTGAGAGAAAGATGTAGAGAGACGTGTACAAGAGTGATGAAGAAACGGAGTTTATTAACGGATAATCATTTTAAAATCGAAAAGAGAAATCAAAAGACCCAAATAAATTTTACCGAATTCTCTGATATTATTTTCTATAACTTAAATGAGTTTGTATTTTAATTTGAGTGGTGATGTTTGTTTGGAGGTGGCAGGAAATGGAACTGGACGAATGTCAGCTAAATATTTTACTCCAATGTTCAAAAATCTTCTTTGTTATTTCTTTTTGCAAATCCAATTAGTTGATTTTTTTGAGAAGAAAAATAGACACAAGATGCAATTGTCTTTGAAAACCTAAATGAGGTGAAGAAGACGAGGCTTCTTTTTTAGGATTAAAAAATTATTATTTTTAAAAATATTTTAAAATTTGTTTAAAGTTATTTATAATACCAAGTGTCAATGGAAAAAGAAAAAGAGTGAGTTTTTTTGAAAAAAAATAAAATAAAATACAATTCCACATTTCTTTACGCACCAAAGAAAAGTGAAAAATATTTTTTATTCTATATCAACATTTTGTGTTTAATAGGTACATATTTTGAACATTTTAGGTGTTCAATAGGTACTAGCAGGGGCGGACCCACACCCATGGTTATGGGTGCTCATGCACCCACAATGTTTGGCGTAGATTCGTGTATCGATGTAGAAAATTATAATAAATTTATATTATACTAACCGTGAGCACCCATAGAGACAAATGTGATCTGGGAGTTGTGGCAAAAGGTGACACAATAATCTTTGTGTTTGCCTTGAAGTTCAAGGTTCGATTCCCATCACCCTCACATTATATTTTATTTTATATTCTCTCCCTTTATTTGTATGACTTGTCATTCTTTTACCGTTTTTGTCCCAATTCTTTCCATTTTTCTATTTAATCTAGGTTGAATTTGGTTAAAGTAAATTTAGATTGGAATTTGATAAAAGTCGTTTACTTTTCTCTTTTTCTTTTTCTCATTTCTTAAAGTTAATTTTATTGATGAACAAAATATAACATTAATAGTATTATTATTTCCAAAGTAAGAGAGAATATTAGTTCTCCAATGTTGTCAAAATTTTCACAACACATGGTGATTCTTTTCCTTCTTTTATCTATCATATTTGTGATTAGTTTTACGAATAACGATTTTAACTTTATTGCACCAAAATTATTTAATTACTTATCATAACAAATAAATTAGATTTGCCTTGTTCAAGTATCAAGAAAGTAGTTAAATAATTTTAATTTAGGACCACAAGATTCAAGGACAATTTTGTACATTTGACATAACTTTAATTTAGGACCACAAGATTCAAAAGTCTTCTTTATTTTCTTAAACTCTGTGTCAAGTCAAACTAGATCATTCTTTGTGAAACGGAGGGAGTAATAAGTATGATTTATGCTTATTGTCAAGTTGAATATGGTTTGCAAGGATAAATCTGTGTACATTGAATGATTCTATAATACTGTATGGTATAAAAAAGTGATATTTAAGTAAAACAATGTAATTCACGCATGTCATGACAAGGAGAGATTCCAATGATCCTTCCAAGGATTACAGGGAACTCTTTACCCTTTTTCATTTTAGCTTCCAATTTAGTTTCTTCAATTTCTCCTTAGTCACTCATAAAGTGAGCAGAAATTGGCTTCTTCTAAAAGCAGGACGAATACAGTACCATTTTTTCTCGAATCTATCGTAAGATGGTGAAAAAAAAATTAAAAACGTAAATAACAATGTATAATACAGAAGATTCTACTAACTGATCATCAACAACAGTAACCTCACGACATCTATTTTGACTGCGGTCTGCATATTTTGAAGGGCCACAACGGAGAACAACTCCTACAATATCTGATAATAAGTAATAAAGAAATATGAGTTATTTACACGTGGGTATATAAATTTTCAGCTAACTGATGGTTGGTAGGAGGGATATACCAATTTATGCAGCAGGTCATGAAGTCATTTGAGTAATACTGGCAAAAGTTATGGTATTTAGCAGATAGTGGTTTCTCAAGCTCGTCATTTGATTTGACATGTTCAACTAAAATTTCTTTATCAAGTAGACAGTAAAATTTATGTATTAATCTTTCATACGAAGATAGTGAAACTTCCACTCTAGCAACGGAGGTTAGATATGTATCCAACAGTATAAACTTCTCTACATAATACTCAATATCATCACCATATGCAGCTGCCCTAATTTGTTGCTCCTGTAAAGTCAGAGAACTTTGTGAGATACAGATAAAAAATATATTTATGATTAAAGAATGAGATGTGATAATAATAAGTGAGAGTATTTGTTCTTATTCCAAAATCAGATTTTGAAATATAATTTTCTTCTCCAAACTATGTCATGGTCTGCTCATGTCCATAATTTGGACTTTGCAAGTCCAATTGGGAGTGTTAGCTGTCATTACTTCAATATTGAATCTTAGTGACATATGTCTTTATCTTCACAATAATATGGGACAGAAGAATCAGGAGCCACAAGAGTTAGAGTTCTTTTGAATTTGTAAACTCTTGCTAATGGTAAGGCACACATGTAAGATTAAGTACTGTAAATTTTTGAATTAGATATATAATTGGAGATAATTCTTATGGAGATTCAGTACAGAAAATTTTCAGTGTTGACTTTTAAAATGTAGAATTTGTATGTGTTTACCGTTAAAGAAAGGGAGAAAGTTCGTTACAATATATCATCAAACACCTTTTGTACAATACAAAGCACATACAATAATAGTACTAACATGCAATAGAAGCTAACAAATCAAAAAATTAAAGTGAGAGAAAAAGACAAAAAAAAATATTAGTACAACATTTCTTTATAGAAGTTGAAACATCAAAGAAGAAACAACAAAGAAGTGTGAAAGAAACTTTTTTCAAAAATCAGTGGAGCTAACAAAAGGGAAGACAAAACTATTTTATTACTATATTTCTTCACAAAAGCAGAATCAAGAAAGAACTGCATAAAAAGTAAATAAAAGGACCTAAAAGTCACAAATCTATGAAAGCAATAAAGGTCAAACCCAAAATCCACGAACTTAAAGCTTGAAGGAGATGAGCTGCAGAAGTATAAAACTGATGGAGATCAGTAAGAGTTGAGAGAATGAGTGATGGTTCCACTTTTGATTTGAGTATATGTAAAGGCAATAACTAAAACTTACACGGAGATGTAAAACCTTTCACGTGCTCAACAACCAATAAAATAGGGCCAGAAAGAGCCCCACATTAGAGGGGATCAATTGTACCTTTTTTATATAAAGGCACAAACACCTAATGCAAAAGGTACAAACACTTAGGGGTCGTTTAGTAGATTGTATTAGGAAAAATAATGCATGTATTGGCCTTGTGTATTACTAGTACCTTGTTTGATACTCTTTTTTAACCTATGTATAACTAATGTGTTTGATACTCTTTTTTAACCTATATATAACTAATGCTTGCATTAGTTATACACTCTATTGTGTATTAAGGTGTGCATTGCTAATATCATGAATTTCTAGGTATTAGCAATGCAATGGTTTTAATGCATCCATTAATATGATAAAAGACCCAATTACCCCTCAAAACATTTTTTAATGCAATACATATTATTTTAAATGTATCAAACCAAACAATGCATTAAAATAATCTATGTATAATTAATGCAAGCATAACTAATACATGCATTGCTAATTCAACCATTACTAATACACTCTATTTAGCATTACACTCTACCAAACGACCCCTTAATGTCATGATAGTCTTAGTATTAGTTAGACTATTACAAGTCATTACGGGCACTTGTTTAGTCGTAATGTCCTTCCATATCTTCAGCTATATAAGTCATTATGAAGAGTGCATGTCTATACAAATGTTTATGGATGCTTTTTATTTTTGAATTTCATGAAAATTGTGTTAAATCTTATGTAATTATTTATGAAGATTATTGATGCTCTTTTCATTATATTTTCTTGTTGGAGAATATTTGATGGATATAAGTATTTATGAAATTATGACATTGTTGAGAGAAGAACAAGAGAACAAATTAGTTTTATACTCTAATACCTTTCATATCAGTTGTCCACTTTTTCTTTTACACGTCCTTTAAAGAATTATAAATAAAAATAAAAATTAATTGACAAGTAATTTTAACTAACTATTTTTAGTAATATAAATAGAACAAATAATATCAAAATGTTAAAAATAAGATGAATTCGAGAAGAAATATTAAATTTCACACCCGTGAATAAAAATTTAAAATAAGAAAAACAAAATTTAAAATAATTATAGAGAAAAGACATAAAATGACACATCAAGTTGTCCCAAATTTTAAAAAGTACATCTTAACTATTCAGGTGTCCTATTACCTCACAAAAGTATTAAATATCTTTGTAAATAGATCATTTTGACCAATTTTCTCTCTCTGTTTGTGAACACGCCGATGACAACACGTGAAGGTATCATTTTGCTTCTAAAAACCAATTAAAAAGCATCACGTTTCAATTGTTTTCTCTATTAATTAATTAATTCATTTTAAATACACCATCTTCCCCAAAATTTCAAGAGAGCCTTTGGTTGAAGGTTTTAAAAAAAAATCAACACCCTCTCTAATGAAATCAGCTAAAAAATATGAGAATTTAATTTAATTTTCAATCCAAAAAATTAATTAGAAGTCGTTTTGTAACAAAGTTGGAGAAGCAGTAAGGGAGAAGAAGAACCAGTTGGGTAGCTATGGTGACAAGAAAAGTTGTTCCCACAGAGGGAGAAAGGGAAAGAGCCGTCATTGTTGTATATAGCATGAGCAATAGCTACAGATTTCCGAGTCCATTTAATCGATCTAAGGAGTAAAATTGTGAAATGAATTGATGAATTTGAGTTATAATTTTGTGGGTTGATGAATTTGAGTTAGAATTTTGTGGGTTATTGAATAAAGATTGGAACTTTGAAGAAGAATTTTGTGGGTTGATGAATTTGAGTTAGAATTTTGTGGGTTATTGAATAAAGATTGGAACTTTGAAGAAGAATTTTTGTTTTTGAAACGATTCGGATCGGGTTAACCCCCTTTTTAAATTGAATTAATTTATTATAAGGGGTGAGAATCACACACTTGCTCATAGATGTGAAAATGGGTCAAGTGCTTTATTTATAAAGGTATTTAATACTTTTGTGAGGTAATAGAAAACCAGCATAATTAAAATATCTTTTTAAAAATTCGGGACAACTTCAGGTGTTACTTTATGTCTTTTCTCATAATTATAATAGGAAATAGTAGAAAAAATGAACCAAAAAGAAAAAAAGTTAATAAGGAAGACAAATGAATTTTGGCCCATTATGGGATCCAATAATCTACTTGGCAAAATACGAGAGAACTTCATACAAATAGTCTGCCACATATTCTCTTCGTTCCAATTTAGTGACATATTTCGAATTTTGAGATTTAAACTAGTTTATTCTTAATCGTAAAATTTTCATATATTTTTAAGTATTTTGAATTGTCAATTAATGTGACTTATAGTACTTTTACGTAGTTTACAAATATATAAATTTTATTTTAAAATAATTGAAGATTCCATGAGCAAATTCTCAGTCAAACTTACATTATTTGAGTCACATAAATTGGGACGAGGGAGTAATACTTTCTACCTAACACATACTCCCTGCGTCCCATTTAATGTGACATTCTTTCCTTTTTAGTCCGTCTAAAAACGAATATCATCTTACTATAATTAAAAATAATTTAACTTTAAAATTCCCTTTTTACCCTTGATGAAATGTTTACAATCACACACATATTTTAGAATTATTTTCGACTAGAAATTTTAATTTTTTTAAAACACCATATCAAGTCAAATAGTACCACATAAAATAATAAAATTTCTGGTCCTAATACAAATATGAATTGAAGAGGACAAAGGTGTAATTTTAGTTGTATAGAGTCAATCATAGTCTACAAAGAAGTGGGTGCTAGGAGATTTCCATTAGTGTGGAAAAATAATAAAAAAATAAGTAGGAAGTGGATGGTGGTCCCCATGTTATTTCCTGGACCCGTTGGGTAGGGCATTCATTCCGGAGGAGGGAAACTAAAAAGCTTAAATACCTATTCTTTCTCCTCTTATTTTCCACAAATACATACATCACAGAGAAAGGAGAGGATAAAGAAAATCTCATTTTGGCAACTAAAGTTGTCCCAGGTACCTTTTTATATTCTCATTTTCGATTTTTGTTGCTTCTTTTCATTCTCAAAATTCATGAATCTCAGGTTTACAATGTGATGTATTTTTGTAAATCACCTATTGATTTTTTTATTCAATAGTTATGGATCTATGGTGTTGAGTGCTTTTTATATCCATGCTTTATCATCATTTTTATAAACATACCTATACCCTCTAGGCTCAAATATTTAAGACAAATATAGTGATTTCAATGTGGATGGAACAAGATATAGTGAGTCACCTGTGTAGGGTGGCGGATCCAGAATTTTCATTAAGGAATTTTGAGAATAGTGTCTAGGATTTGAACTTGGAAATTTTTGAACCCCTCGACCACTCAGCCTACCTCTGATCGAGGTTCAAAATCAATATATAGATATAAAAATTCATAAAAATACTTTTTATATATACAATGTAAGTTTTGTCGAGCCTGTTTGATTATGTTTATACGATTTGAGATCTGCTTATTGCAGAATTAATATTGTTTTGAGCATGAGTTGAACTTTTTTGCCCTGTTTTAGCTTGTGAAAAGCTGCAAGTGGAGGGAACGTTGAGTATGTGAACAAGTGGTCCAGATTTTGCTTAATTTTTTTTTTGTTCCTACTTTATTTTTGCTATTACATACATCTTGAAGCACATAACTGCCTGAGTGATACAGATCCAATCACGGGTTAGCGGTTTTTAAGGTCAATTTATTCATCCAAGTTATTAAATTTTATTTTGTATTAATAAAATTATTCAATTTAAGTTTTTGTATTAAATATATCACTCAACTAAATCATTAAAAAAAATATGACATGACAAATAAAATTTAAGTTTTATAGTTGGGAGTTCTTATTACTAGTAGTTTTGTAGAGCTCAGGTTTTTAAAATTCATTTGTTTTGAAGTTAAATAAAGTTTATCACTCTATTTTTCAATAAATTGTTTGCTGCTATAATTATTGAGTTTATGGCTTATATATATATATATATTCTTTTTTAAAAAAAGGATAATAAAGGATAACATGTATATGTATTTGCCTCATAAAAATATAATGATATTAAAAACTAATAAAAGCAAATATTTGTTATTGGAGATTGAAGATTAATTAATTGGGAGGACATGGCTTTGTGCAGTAGCATTTGGAGTTACTATTCACTCCAAATTGTAAGCCCTCATTTCTACAGGCAGTTGCACATTTTGCATGTTCTACACATGGTCTTTTGAATGTATGGCTTGATTCTTGACAAATATTTACCTTTGAATCTACGGGTTGCCAATATTAGAATAATACTAAATAGAGTATAGTAATATTATAATTATTTTTTATCTATTATTTGGTTCAATATATTAAGGATAGTATTGTCACTTATCAAACTAATAAGTGATAGTTTATGTATGAAACTCACACTCTTAATAGTTTAGGTATGAAACTCAAAAAAAGGGAATAACTTAGCTGTGTTTTTGACACTTATCTCTATATATATATATTAGATTTTCTAATGCCAACCTATTAAATGTTTTGTTAGGTTAATCTAATTGGAGCAAATCTCTGTTTTATTTGTTTAGCAATTAGGACATCTCAGATCTTGTTCAGTCACGTGATGGCAGTATTAGTGTGTAGATCTAGTTAACTAAGAGGCACTTGTTATTGTTAAGTGCAAATTGCAGTGTTATGTGAACATGGGCTGCTCGTTGTAATATTATGCTTTTATGTATTATTAATAAATATAATAACACTCCATTCGTCTTAATTTATGTGACATTTTTTAGATTTCGAAATTTAAACAAGTCTATTTTTTATCGTAAATTTTTCATATATCTTTTAAATATTTTGAATTGTAAATTATTGTGACTTATAGAACTTCTTATGTAGTTTATAAATATATAAATTTCATTTAAAAAATTTGAAGATTTCATTGTGCAAATTTTTGATTAAACATAAACTGTTTGACTTAGAAAAAATAAAAAATGTCACATAAATTAAGACATAAATATATGGGCATATATGCGTATTGAATTTCTTGCATTAAATGAAGCACTTATATTAAAAATTTGGCTGATTCTGCTCCCCAGATTATGTGGTCCATCGCTCTTTTAATTATTTCAGTCTTTCTTAGCTTATTCTACCTAGATTATGTGGTCCATCACACTATTTAATCTTTAATTTTCACTCTTGCTTAAGCTTTGTTAATTACCATCCACGTAGGTTCTTTATAATGTAGTAATTAATATCTCTCTAAGTACATATTAAGGAGTTTGTTTGGTAGAGTGTATTAAAAGAACTAATACATGCATTAACTTTATGTATTAGTAGTACCTTGTTTGGTACATTTTTTTAACATATGCATTAGTTATACACTTTATTGTGTATTGAAGAGTGTATTACTATTAATACATGAAAATCTGTGGTACTCCCTCCATTTCAAATTAATTGAATTATTGAGACATTTTTTATTTTTCAAATTAGCTTAATTATTCAATTTTCGAAACTATTTTTAGAATGTTTTTTCAATTTTACCCTTCATTAGTTAGTATTGGAATTAGTTATTAATTAATGTTTAGTTTAATTAATAAGGGGAAAAACAAAAAGTTATGTCTAATTTATGTCTTAATCTTTTTTTCTTAAAGGATGTGAAATACTTCAACAATTCAATTAATTTGAAATAGAGGGAGTATTAGTAATGCAAAAGGATTTAATACATGCATTAACATGATTAAAGACCTAATTGTTCCTCAAAATCTTTTTTATATCTTTTCTATTATATTTGTGGAGGATATCTTTGTAAATTGATATTTTTTAAAAAAAATTATGCAATGCATGCTAATACACCAAATAAGAAATAATGCACATAACTAATACACTAGAAATATTCAAAAGAATAATAGTAAAAAATAATTTTTACTTTTTATCCTTAAATTTTTTTTTTCAAAGAATATATCATACATATAGACTAGTGGAAGTAGTTGAGAGGTGGGCTAGTTGTTGATTCTTTAATGATCTACAAAAGTAGTTAAATTTCAACTATATAGAAAAAAAGTCCAGATTAATAGTTGCCTAATATTCTTGAAGAGTCTATTGAAAATAAATAATAAAAAATATTATAAGAACTACCTTTTATTAAAATAATAAAAATGCTACTACTAGATGAAATATAAAATCAATAACGTAAATATTTCTTTAACACAATTAATCATATGGTTCAACCATAGATTTTAATTTAATAAAATGAGGCTCTTATTTAAGTATATACTTCAAGAAAATTAGAAGCGTATTAAAATTTGATTTTGTTTTCTCTAGAGTTGAAGTTTAACTATTTTAGAAGACTATTAAAGTAAGTCATCTGTGATTTTACGTGAAAAACTATGTGATGAAAAATTAAGAACTATAATAGAAATATTTCTTTAGCACGATTTATAATACGACTCTACCATATATTTTAATTTAATAAAATGTGGCTCTTATAAAAATTTTATTATTTATTTTTAGTATATACTTTAATAAATTTAGATAATTATTAAATCTTATTTTTTTTTCTCTATTGTTGAAGTTTAATTACTTTAGAAGACCATTAAGTAGAATAAATATGTGATGAAAGAATAATAAGAAAATCATATCTAAGAGTGTAAATTTATCCATTTATTTTAAGGAAAAAATTAAATTGACTCTTGCATTTTGAGAAAGTGGTTAAATTTACCTCAATTCTTTGTTTGTAGTTTGACCCTTTATCTCCGTTAGGACAAGGGGCATATATGAATAAAAATAACTACAAGGGACCACCAAGGGTTGTGGAGAATGACCGAGTGGTAAGTACTCCATCATCCTTAACTACGAGTGGTCTCGGGTTTGAGTCCCTTGGGTACGCAGTCGTCTATGATATGGAGTGATTTACCCCTCAATGTGCTAGTGTGAATTCGAATTTAGTCGGACTTCAATGTGGATATAGACACAGTTTAGGAAACCAAAAAAAAATTTCCAATGTCCCGATGCGAGACCGGTAAAACAGCAGTACTCAGGTGCGGATCAAGAGGTTGGATCCTCTATGATTTAAATTTTAAGATTTAGGGATACGGATCCATGTATGGATATGGATGCGGGAATTCGACTAAAGATAATTCAAATATCTAAAAATAAATTATAAAACCTAAATAATGAGATATTATGTGGAAAACTTGAGGAGAAAATATTGATAAAGAGGAGAATCCTAGAAGGAGATAACAGGAAAGAGAATAACAATATAAATTTATATATACAAGGTATTTTATTTTCTTCAATTTCACATTAATTTTTGTTTTGATTATAAAAATCATTGAATATGTTCTCGAATTTGGTCAAAGTGACCCAACACCAAGTACCCAAAACGGGTTGACCAGATCCCACACCCACATTGTGTCTATACGGATGCGGCACTGAAAGTGAAGAGTCCGAACAACTTAGCCGGACATGGGTTAAACCAAGAAAGTTTTGATCCTATTAATGCAGGCTTGCAAATGCCATGTGTTTTGTATTTGAAGTTCAAAGTAGTGAATATTAAATTAAATACCGGCTGAACCATTCTTGATTGCTAATCTTGAATTTGACGGCAACTTGATTATATTAAGGAATACTTAATACACAAAGTCAAAAAAGCAGTCTTAGGAGAATTATCTTAACCAGTTTTTTGCTCTCTTTATTGTGTATATATATATATGCTTGCTGCTTGTCTCTTTCCTTATTGTCCATGCACATAGTCGGCTTTGTAGTTTTGAATGAATCAACTTTCAAGGTCAGCCATGCCTTTTAGTTTTTTACCTTTTGGGTTTGAGGTGCAGGTGAGGGCTTAGTTTTAACAACTTTCGTTTTATTTAGATGCAACTTTTTGCAATAAGGTATCTTTAAGGAGTTGGAGATATTAATTTAGAGGTATATACCAATCTCTTTATAATCTTCAATTGATATTGCATATTGTTATTGGGAGGTACTATCTCTTATATCTTCAATTTATATGCATACTGCTTGTTAAGTTCAAATTACCCTCTTTCTCAGATTTTTTTCATTTGGGATGTATGATGTAATCTTCCTTACAAAAAATAAAGTTTTGGTACCACAAGACTTTTGGCGTCTTTAATTAGAAGTTCATGCCCTGTTGTTATATTCTGATATCTATTATTCAAATTTTGAAAACATCAAGAGTTTGTTATAATGCAGGTTACTGAACAATGGGTGCAGGAGGTCGAATGTCCACTCCTTCTGAGGGCAACAAGTCTCAGTCTGATGTCCTCCAAAGAGTTCCTTATTCTAAACCACCCTTCACAGTGGGTGACGTCAAGAAAGCCATCCCACCCCATTGTTTCAAGCGATCTGTCCTACACTCTTTCTCCTTCGTTCTTTATGACCTCGTAATTGCCTTTCTCCTTTACTATGTTGCAACTAACTATTTCCATCTCCTCCCTTACAATTTATCCTACGTAGCCTGGCCGCTTTACTGGATCTGCCAAGGCTGTAATCTAACAGGAGTTTGGGTCATAGCACATGAATGTGGTCATCATGCCTTCAGTGACTATCAATGGCTTGATGACACTGTTGGCCTTGTCCTACACTCATCTCTACTTGTTCCCTATTTCTCTTGGAAATATAGTCATCGTCGCCATCATTCCAATACAGGTTCAATGGATCGTGATGAAGTATTTGTACCAAAGTTGAAGTCGAGTATGAAATGGTTCTCTACTTATCTCAACAACCCACCAGGAAGAATCCTGATACTTGTTGTCCAGCTCACTCTAGGCTGGCCTTTATACCTGATGTTTAATGTTTCAGGGAGACCTTATGATCGGTTTGCTTGCCATTTCGATCCCAATAGCCCTATCTACACAGATCGTGAACGCCTTCAGATCTTTGTATCTGATGCTGGTATATTTGCTGTACTCTATGTACTTTACACTCTTGTGGCAGCAAAAGGACTTGCCTGGGTTGTCTGTGTTTACGGATGTCCATTACTCATCGTGAATGGATTCCTAGTATTGATCACATATTTGCAGCACACACACCCTTCATTGCCTCATTATGACACATCGGAATGGGACTGGTTGAGGGGTGCTCTTGCTACAGTTGACAGAGACTACGGAATTCTCAACAAGGTATTCCATAACATCACAGACACTCATGTAGCACACCATCTGTTTTCAACCATGCCACATTATCATGCAATGGAAGCTACAAAGGCTATAAAACCAATATTAGGTGACTATTATCAATTTGATGGGACATCAATTTGGAAGGCCATGTATAGAGAAGCTAAAGAGTGTGTTTATGTCGAGCCAGATGAAGGTGACCAAAACAAGGGTGTCTTTTGGTATAAAAACAAGCTTCATTAGACTTTGCTACTAGACCATGAGCAAGGCTGGTAAGTTTAAGTCCCCAGCTAGAAGGGATTTGCTTCCATTTTCTTGAAATTTAGGCTTGTTTTGATCGAAAGTGGATTCCAGTTTTCGTTTAAGTAATTTTGTTATTTCACTGATTTTAGACAACTGTGAATGCTGCTTTATTTTCCCAAGTCACAATGTTTTGTGTAAAGGGAAATATGCCTAACATATATTTCAAGACACCATTTAAGTTCAATGACTATAATTCATACTTTATCTTCCACAATATTCAAATCCTCTCAGCAACGGAAAAAAAAGGGAGCAGATTTGACTTGGCACAACCTAATGATACATCCAATACCAATGATCTGTGCCTAGAATGCGTTGCTAGATCTCTGCTCTAGAAAGCTATACAGGCAACAATGAACGCGCTTTGACCCTGGGCGCGCGGAAGCCTGTGTGAACAAGCACCGAATGATGTGAACAAACACCGGCCGGCTTCTTGCTGGTGTGTGTTAGTGAAGCTAATAGTTTGGAGTAAACGATGAGTGTTCGCTCTTGGTCTACGCGGAACACCATGAAAGTTAAAAAAGACTAGTCTGAAATAAAAGTGCAAGCATAGGGAACCACATATAGATAATGTTGTTCAAAAGAAGAAAATAGATTTGAAAGTAACATAAATAACAAATTACTTTTGAAAAACAGTTAAGTTCCGTTAGGGAAATGAATTACCAATCTCAAAAAATAACACTACTGAAAATTAGTACCCTTTTAGTCCAATATAAATCAATTGTTTAGTTATTGTGCCCTATTTTTCTTGTGAAAGACAGACCATTGATGCAATAACTTTTTTTAGGTTAAAAGAGAATGGAAGAGTTGCCACATAACAAATTAAGGTGCGTTAGGAAACCATTCCAATAAATTTGTGAATTATGTGGGAGAATTACGTGAGAAATAAAAGTCATTAATTATTAACTAAAACGGCTAGGTGATAGAGAATTCAAAATTTTATTTAAGACAAGTAAATCAAATATGCAAGGTTGATTGTTAATTTAATTAACACAAGTTTAGATGTTAGGATAATTGAACAAACTAACTAATTAAATAATTAAAATGAAAACTTTGGGCAATGGTACTTTCAGAAACGCGTTGACTTAATTTAAAAATTAAGAATTCAACCGGGTAATTTCTTTTACTTTCCGCTAATTATTCATTTATAATTAAAAATTAAAAATCAATATGTCTAATCGAAATCGAAATCGAAATCGAACATTGAATTTGATAGAGAAAATGAATATAACTTTAACAATTGATATGTGAAGATTGAAAAAGATAAGTAAAAAATTTAAAGGATATGAAACATGGAAAGGAAAATATTATAACTCGAAAAAGTTGATTAAATTATTTTTGGTGAAAGTGAAGAAACCTGGTTCTTGTAGTAATTTAACATAACTTCGTAACACACAATAACAAAATTTTATTGGGGAAATCCTCCTTACTCAAGGAAAGAAAAATCATTACCTACATCGTGTAGGATTTTCAACAACTTCTCACTAACTTCAAAGAGTGGCTTCATGTTACAACTCTATAATCTAAGGGACTAACTCTAGTACCTCAACTCCAACGATTCACTATAACTGTTATATATACTTTCTAAGAAGTCACAACAACTTTTTGTTACAACTCTCACAGACTCACTTTCAAACTTAGAATTATTACAACTCAATAATGATCCCAAGTTACTTTAACAATTAACTTATTTAGAATGAAAATCTGACTCTAGTTCTTCTTTCTTCTGTCATTGTACGCTCCTTTTGCCATTTCTTGCCTTTTGCTGAAAACAACGATATTCATTGTGTGCAAAATGTAAAGTTTCATTATTCAACTTTCTCCTTTTATAGTCATCCTGTTTTGCGTGTCCAGAAAACCCTAATTGAGTCTGAAAGTGGCTCTTCAATAGGTCGGCTACTCCTTATATAGAACCTTACGTGGATTCTAATTTATTCTCACGCGACTTTACTTGATAATCATTTTTAGAATCTGATCTGCATGGTCAATCATCAAAAATAATTTTTGTTGAATATTGACTTGTCATCAGAAAGTATGACAGAAAAAGTTCTATTTAGGATTGATTCTGCATATAAATATTGGATTATATTTGCTACAACCTTTTATCATTTTTAGGACAAATTTTGTGTGTGTATATATATATATTCGTGCAATACTAAGAGCTAATTCGTTGTTAGCAGTAAAAATTACTAAACGTTTGAATTTTCTTGAACAAATTAAACTAATCATGGATATGCGCTCCTTAAACTCACCCAATCGGTGTTTTAATTTGGTGATTAATTCATGTGAATAATGAGATACTTTTTTTAATGATTTTCTTTATCCCAATCAAATTTTTTTATTACATAGGCAATAGGGGAAGAGGAAATTGGGGAGGGGATAATTACAAGGTGGAGAATAACTAGGACCTTCACCAACAAGGTGGAAGTTCACATACCCAACTAATTGAGTATTATCAAAATTCCAAGAAATTTTACTGTTAACAAGAAGTAAATCCATACCTGGATATAGATGAAAGGATGCCAACAGCCCCGTTGATAGAAGATGATCAATACATCACATTTTCAAAACATCATTCAGGCTTATACAAAAAATCTAGTAAATTAGAATGTAATGTTGATATTCGAATAATGTTATTTTCCTCAAACAATTTGAAATTATCGGTTGATTTTCAAAATGTAATATATGTAATGCTAAATAAAAGTACTCAGCTGATTGACTTAAAACAAAGTGAGCAAGATCAACAACAGTGTTAAGAATTTTGAAACAAGCGATAATAAAATGAGTACTTTCACTTACTATTATATAAAGATTCAAAAAATTGATCAATAACTACTTATAAATAATACCATTTGATGAAATTAACATTATTCCGTCATAAACATCAAATTCATTAGCCTTTTGTATAAGCATGAACAAGTTTTGAAATGTGACATATTAACGCCTTCATTTATATAAAGTATAGATCAATATTTTTGAAGAAATGATGTTTATAAGAAATTAAATATCAAGATTATTTGTAAGCATCACAATTTTTTTTTTACGACGAAGCATTAACTTTTTAACCTAATATTGTAATTAAATCATATCTTTTTCATGAAAAAAATTTGTAGAAGCAAAATGAAACTGATATGATATTTGTAATGAGATATGAACTTTAAATTTAAATAGGTAAATTATTGATGAACTTACCTATTGCTAGGTTAGCGTTTGATCATATATTTCCAAATATTTTGGGAAAATTATTTATTGGTAAAATTTTGCCATGTGTTTGACCACAAACTTTTAGATCTTTTTGGCAAGTCATTTAAGGGTGAAGTTTTGCCATGTGTTTGGCTACAAATTTACAAATATTTTTGGCAAGTCATTATTAGGTGAAGTTTTGTCATGCGTTTGGCCACAAATTTTTTTGGGAGATATATTTGACTTTTTTTTGTAAAAAAAAGGAAAAATACATAAAAATCCCCCTGAACTTGGCACGAAAACTTACTTTAGTACTTAAACTACACTGGTGCTTATATACCCCCTTAACATCTTTTAAGTGATTTTTTTCAACCCTCCCATCACCAGCCCAGTTGAAGGCTGAGTGTTGTTGAGTCACACGCGTTTTCATTCGTCCACGTGTATATTAACAAAATTCCTAATTAATTGCTTAAATCTCCATAATAATTTTTTTTAAAATATTGAGCCAAAAATTAAACCCATCAATGAATTTACTCCTCAATATACAAACTATAATTCAATTCAATTGCATTTTCAGTTTAGTTATATGATACCACCTTCCTCAAAAATTTAAAAAATTATTTGCATAAAATTGAAAAATTATTAATGAATTGGGCGAAATCTCCATAGTTAATCTTTTGCCAACAATATCTTCGATTTTTTTTAATGGAAGTCAACTTTATTCTGATAACACTTTAAACTGATAGATCTAATAATCTTCTTTGACGTAAAAAATGGTGGGTGAATCAAACACCAAAAAATTTATAAAAAAAAGAAAGAAATGATTAAAAATAGAAAAGAAAAGAAGAAGAAATGTGAAAGAAGATATATTTGGAAGTAAATGTTTACTTGAACTAAATGAAAAGAATAAAAAAGAGAAAGAGTTATGAGAAGAGAAAAAAAAATGAAGAATAAGATGCAGAAAAAGAACAAAAATGGAAAAAAACTGAAGAAGAAGATGCAGAAAAAGAAATATAGAGAGAGAAAAGTTAATTCAAAATAAAATATTTAAAAATTAGTAAAATAAGTTATTAAGTATGTTATCCAATAAAAAGATGGCATGTGTCAGTTTTTTGGTGTCTTTTATGTTATCCAATAAAAAGATGGCATGTGTCAGTTTTTTGGTGTCTTTTCCTTTCTCACGCGCTTATGAAAAGTTGGTGATACAAATTTTGCCACATCATTCTATAAGGGGTAATTAAATTCAATTCAAATTAAATTGGGGGGGGGGGGGAGGGGAGTAAAGAAACACTTGTATAGTTAAAGTGCTAAAGTAAGTTGTGCGGACAAGTTCAGGAGGGATTTTATGTCTTTTCCCTAAAAAAAAATATGTTTTATACCTATAAGTTCTAAGAATTTATTAAAAATACTCATAAGTTTGTATTGTCATTTTATAATGAAAATGTTTTGTGAAAAGTAATGACAACGAACATAAATAATATGAGTTCGAAAAAAGAAGAAGAAAACAAAATGAAAATAACATTTGTTTGTGTACAAAAACTACTATTACTACTTGTAATTGGAAGTGACTTCAGAGAGTAAGCTCGGATAAAAATTGTATAAAATATATATATAACGGTATAAATTTTGTACAACAATATAGGAATGAAATTTAATCTAAAATTATAAATGTTGGGTGTTTTATAAAATATAAAAGTTTTGGATAATTTTTAAATTTTTTATAAAATCGCGAATACAAAATTTGTCTCAAATTCTATTTTTTTTCTAAAACTTGGAAACTTGGGATAACCAATTATATGACCAAACACTAGTTATCAATTTTTTTCGAAATTTTTCCCAAACATAATTTTCTTACTTTTGGATTACTAGGTTATGATTAATAAATCAAAATGTAATTGGAAGGAACATTAATTAAAATATAAAAATCTTCAAACATTATTTAAAGAAACCAAATCAAAGTCTCAACTTATCTTTGATTAAAGGTATCCCATGAGATTAAAGGTTTATTAAATTAAATATTCCTCTAATATAATCTAATTTCTGAATACATCTCTTGTATTTTAAAATATAAACACTTACACCATTTATATTATGAAAATATCATACACTTATACTCTCTATGAGTTAAAGCCATGACTAAATATATTAGTAAAAGATAGAGTAAAATTATTAATGACACAAATTACTTAATAGAATATTCCAATTATTATTAGTAATTTTCTCACACTTAAATCATGCAAGTTATTTTATTTTTATTATATAATATTTAAAGGTTTGACCTAGTTATTAACAAAGTGGTTGAAAATCACTAGATCTATGATTTTTCCCATCTTCCCATTGTGAATAGAGTTATCTAGTACTTATTACTGGTATAATGTAACATATATTCCGTGAAATTAGTTAAGATACACATAAAATTGATTTGGTCACAACAATTATCAAAAAAAATAATATATATTAATAAAATATTTATGGATGTGACCTAGTGATAAAATAAAGTGGGTTAAAAATCACGAGATCTGTTGAAATAAAATTTGAGTTCAATTTTAAAGTTTAACATTAACAATACTATATTTATTAAAAGACAAGTGAAAGAATGGAATTATGAATATAAGCACACTAATATATATTTATATACAAATACACCTAATTCATTTTGAAAACTTTGGGCAATGGTACTTTCAAAAACGGGTTGACTTAAAATTGAGAATTCAACGGGGTAATTTCTTTTACTTTCCGCTAATTATTCATTTATAATTATAAATTAAAAATCAACATGTCTCATCCAAATCGAACATTGAATTTGATAGAGAAAATGAATATAACTTTAACAATTGAATTTATGTGAAGATTGAAAAAGATCAGTAAAAAAGTTAAAGGATATGAAACATGGAAAGAAAAATATTATAACTCGAAAAATTTGGTTAAATTATTTTTGGTGAAAGTGAAGAAATCTGTATCACCAATTCGATAAAACAACCTGGTTCTTGTAGTACTTTAACATAACTTCGTAACACAAAATAACAAAATTTTATTGGGGAAAACCTCCTTACTCAAAGGAACAAAAATCATGACCTACATCGTCTAGGATTTTCAACAACTTCTCACTAACTTCACAGAGCAACTTCAGGTTACAACTCTATAATCTAAGGAAATATCTCTAGTACCTCAACTCCAACGATTCACTATAAAAGTCACAACAACTTCTTGTTACAACTCTCACAGACTCACTTTCAAACTTAGAATTATTACAACTCAATAATGATTCCAAGTTACTTTAACAATAAACTTATTTAGACTGAAAACCTGACTCTAGTTCTTCTTTCTTCTGCCATTGTACGCTCCTTTTGCCACTTCTTGCCTTTTGCTGAAAACAACGATATTCATTGTGTGCAAAATGTAAAGTTTTATTATTCAACTTTCTCCTTTTATAGTCATCCTCTTTTGCGCATCCTGAAAATCTTAATTGAGTTCGTAAGATGCTCTTCAATAGATCGGCTACTCCTTTTATAGAACCTTACGTGAATTCTAATTTATTCTCACGCAACTTTATTGTGATAATCATTTTTAGAATTGATCTGCGTTGTCAATCATCAAAAATTGTTTTTGTTGAATATTTACTAGTTATCAGAAAGTATGGCAGAATAAGTTCTCTTTAGGAACAATTATGCATATAAATATTGAATTATATTTGCTACAACCTCTTATTCTTTTTAGGACGAATTTTAGGTATATATATATATATATATATATATATATATATATTTCGGCCATACCAAGAGCTAATTCGTTGTTAGCAGTAACAAATACTAAACGTTTGAATTTCTTGAACAAATTAAACTAATCATGGATATGCACTCTTTAAACTCACCCAATCAGTGTTCTAATTTGGTAGTTAATTCATGTGAATAATGTGATACTTTTTTTGATGATTTTCTTTTTCCCAATAATTTTTTTTTTATTACATAAGCATTGGGGGAAGATAAAATTTGGGAGGAAATAATTACAAGGTGGAGAATAGCTAGAACCTTCAACCAACAAGGTGAAAGTTCACATACCCAACTAATTGGGTAATATCAAAATTCCAAGAAATTTTATTGTTAACAAGAAGTAAATCCATACCTGGATATAGATGAAAGGACGCCAACAACCCCGTTGATAGAAGATGATCAATTAATACGTCACATTTTCAAAACATCATTCAGGCTTATCCAAAAAAGCTAGTAAATTAGAATGTAATGTTGATATCCGAATAATGTTATCTTCGTAAAACAATTTGAAATTATCGATTGATTTTCAAAATGTAATATAATGCTAAATAAAAGTACTCATCTTATGTACTTGAAATAAAGTGAGCAACACCAACAACAATCTTAAGAATTTTGAAATAAGCGATAATAAAATGAGTACTTTCACTTATTATTATATCAAGATTCAAAAAATTGATCAATAACTACTTATAAATAATACCATTTGATGAAAATAACATTATTCCATCAAAAACATCAAATTCACTAGCCTTTTGGATAAGCATGAACAATTTTTGAAATGTGACATATTATCACTTTCATTTATATAAAGTATAGACCAATATTTTCGAAGAAAGGATGTTTATAAGAAATGAAATATAAAGATTATTTGTAAGCATCACAATTTTTTTTTACGACGAAGCATTAACTTTCTAACCTAATATTGTAATTAAATCAAATCTTTTTCATGGAAAAAAATTATAGAAGAAAAATGAAATTGATATGATATTTGTGATGAGATATGAACTTTAAATTTAAATAGGTAAATTATTGATGAACTTACCTAATGCTAGGTTAGCGTTTGACCATATATTTCAGAATATTTTGGGTAAATTATTTTTTAGTAAAATTTTGCCATGTGTTTGACCACAAGTTTCTAAATCTTTGTCATTTATGGGTGAAGTTTTGCCATGTGTTTGGCTACAAATTTACAAATATTTTGGCAAGTCATTATTGGGTGAAGTTTTGTTATGTGTTTGGCCACAAATTTTTTTGGGAGATATATTTGACTTTTTTTAAAAATAAAATGTTTTATACCTATAAGTTCTAAGAATTTATTAAAAATACTCATAAGTTTGTATTGTCATTTTATAATGAAAATATTTCGTGAAAAGTAATGACGACGAACATAAATAATATGAGTTTGAAAAAAGAAGAAGAAAACTAAGTGAAAATACCATTTGTTTGTGTACGAAAAACTACTATTACTACTTGTAATTGGCAGTGACTTCGGAGAGTAAGCTGGGATAAAAATTGTATAAAATATGTATATAACGATATAAATTTTGTACAACAAACTAGGAATAATTTTTTGTCTAAAATTATAAATATTCGGTGTTTAATAAAATATTTTAGTAGGCGCCTGTTTTGAATAATTTTTTTTTTTTTTTAAATTCGCGAATACAAAATCTGGCTCAAATTCTATTTTTTTTCTAAAACTTGGAAACTTGGGATAACCAATTATATGACCAAATACTAGTTACCATTTTTTTTTTTGAAATTTTTCCAAAACATAATTTTGTTACTTTTGGATTACTAGGTTATGATTAATAATTGAAAATGTAATTGGAAGGAAAATTAATTAAAATATAAAAATCTTCAAACATTATTTATAGCAACCAAATCAAAGTCTCAACTTATCTTTGATTAAAGGTATCTAATGAGATTAAAGATTTATTAAATTAAATATTCCTCTAATATAATCTAATTTCTGAATACATCTCTTGTATTTTAAAATATAAACACTTACACCATTTATATTATGAAAATATCATACACTTATACTCTATGAGTTAAAGCCATGACTAAATATATTAGTAAAAGATTGACTAAAATTATTAATGACACAAATTACTTAATAGAATATTCCAATTATTATTAGTAATTTTCTCGCAATTAAATCATACAAGTTATTTTATTTTTATTTAGTTATAATATTTAAAGGTTTGACTTAGTTATTAACAAAGTGGTTGAAAATCACTAGATCTATGAATTTTTTCATCTTCTATCACTGTGAATAGAGTTATCTAGTACTTATTACTTGTATAAGGTAACATATATTTCGTGAAATTAGTTAAGATACACATAAAATTGATATGGTCACCACAATTATAATATATATATATATTAATAAAATATTAATGGGTGTGACCTAGTGATAAAATAAAGTGGGTTAAAAATCACGAGATCTATTGAAATAAAATTTGAGTTCGATTTTAAAGTTTAACATTAACAATACTATATTTATTAAAAGACAAGTGAAAGAATGGAATTATGAATATAAGCACACAAATATATATATTAATATACAAAATACACCTAATTCATTTAGAAAACTTTGGGAAATGGTACTTTCAAAAATGCGTTTAGTTAAAATTGAGAATTCAATCAGGTAATTTCTTTTACTTTCCGCTAATTATTCATTTATAATTATAAACTAATAATCAACTTGTCTCATCCAAATCGAACATTGAATTTGATAGAGAAAATGAATATAACTTTAACAATTGAATTTATGTGAAGATACAAAAAGATAAGTAAAAATGTTAAAGGATATGAAACATGGAAAGGAAAATATTATAACTCGAAAAAGTTGATTAAATTATTCTTGGTGAAAGTGATGAAATCTGTATCACCAATTTGATATAAGAACCTGGTTCTTGTAGTACTTTAACATAACTTCGTAACACACAATAACGAAATTTTATTGGGGAAAGCCTCCTTACTCAAAGGAACAAAAATCATGACCTACATCGTCTAGGAGTTTCAACAGCTTCTCACTAACTTCACAGAGCAGCTTCAGGTTACAACTCTATAATCTAAGGAACTAGCTCTAGTACTTCAACTCCAACGATACACTATAACTGTTATATTTACTCTCCAAGAAGTCACAACAACTTCTTGTTACAACTCTCGCAGACTCACTTTCAAACTTAGAATTATTACAATTCAATAATGATTCCAATTTACTTTAACAATAAATTTATTTAGACTGAAAACCTGACCCTAGTTCTTCTTTCTTCTGCTATTGTACGCTCCTTCTGCCACTTCTTGCCTTTTGCTGAAAACAACGATATTCATTGTGTGCAAAATCTAAAGTTTCATTTTTCAATTTTCTCCTTTTATAGTCATCCTGTTTTGCGCGTCCTGAAAATCCTAATTGAGTCCGTAAGATGCTCTTCAATAGATCGGCTACTCCTTTTATATAACCTTACGTGGATTCTAATTTATTCTCACGTGACTTTATTGTGATGATTATTTTTAGAATTTGATCTGCGTTTTCAATCATCAAAAACTACTTTTGTTAAATATTGACTTGTCATCGGAAAGTATGACAGAAAAAGTTCCTTTCAGGATCAATTCTGCATATAAATATTGAATTATATTTGCTACAACCTCTTATCCTTTTTAGGACGAATTTTAGGTATATATATACATTTTCCAGCCATACTAAGAGCTAATTCATTGTTAGCAGTAAACAATACTTAACGTCTGAATTTTCTTGAACAAATTAAACGAATCATGGATATGCGTTCTTTAAACTCACACAATTGGTGTTCTAATTTGGTAATTAATTCATGTGAATAATGCGATACTTTTTAATGATTTTCTTTATTGCAATCAAATTTTTTATTACATAAGCAATGGGGGAAGATAAAATTTGGGAGGGAATAATTACAAGGTGGAGAATAGCTAGAACCTCACCAACAAGGTGAAAGTTCACACACCCAACTAATTGGGTATTATAAAAATTCCAAGAAATTTTATTGTTAACAAGAAGTAAATACATACCTGGATATAGATGAAAGGACGCCAACAACCCCGTTGATAGAAGATGCTTAATACGTCACATTTTCAAAACATCATTCAGGCTTATACAAAAAAGCTAGTAAATTAGAATGTAATGTTGATATTTGAATAGTTTTATTTACATAAAACAATTTGAAATTATCGATTGATTTTCCAAATGTTATATAATGCTAAATAAAAGTACTCATCTTATGTACTTGAAATAAAGTGAGCAAGATCAACAACAGTCTTAAGAATTTCGAAATAAGCGATGATAAAATGAGTACTTTCACTTACTATTATATGAAGATTCAAAAAATTGATCAATAACACTTATAAATAATACCATTTGATGAAAGTAACATTATTACATCATGAACATCAAATTCACTAGCCTTTTGGATAAGCATGAACAAGTTTTGAAATGTGACATATTATTACCTTCATTTATATAAAGTATAGAGCAATATTTTCGAAGAAAGGATGTTTATAAGAAATGAAATATCAAGATTATTTGTAAGCATCACAATTTTTTTTTTACGACGAAGCATTAACTTTCTAACATAAAATTGTAATTAAATCAAATCTTTTCCTTGGAAAAAAATTATAGAAGCAAAATGAAATAGATATGATATATATTTGTGATGAGATATGAACTTTAAATTTAAATAGGTAAATTATTGATGAATTTACCTAATGCTAGGTTAGCGTTTGACCATATATTTCAGAATATTTTGGGTAAATTATTTTTTAGTAAAATTTTGCCATGTGTTTGACCACAAATTTCTAAATCTTTGTCATTTATGGGGGAAGTTTTGCCATGTGTTTGGCTACAACTTTACAAATATTTTTGGCAAGTCATTATTGGGTGAAGTTTTATCATGCGTTTGGCCACAAATTTTTTTGGGAGATATATTTGACTTTTTTTTAAAAATAAAATATTTTATACCTATAAGTTCTAAGAATTTATTAAAAATACTCATAAGTTTGTATTGTCATTTTATAATGAAAATATTTCGTGTAAAGTAATGACAACGAACATAAATAATATGAGTTCGAAAAAAGAAGAAGAAAACAATATGAAAATACCATTAGTTTGTGTACGAGAAACTTCTATTACTACTAGTAATTGGAAGTTACTTCGGAGAGTAAGCTCGGATAAAAATTGTATAAAATATATATATAACGGTATAATTTTGTACAACAAACTAGGATGAACTTTAGTCTAAAATTATAAATGTTGGGTGTTTTATAAAATATTATAGTTTTTGATAATTTTTAAATTTTTTAAAAATTCGCGAATACAAAAATCTGGCTCAAATTCTATTGTTTTTCTAAAACTTGGAAACTTGGGATAACCAATTATATGACCGAACACTAGTTACCAATTTTTTTCAAATTTTTTCCCAAACATACTTTTCTTACTTTTGGATTACTAGATTATGATTAGTAAATGAAAATGTAATTGGAAGGAACATTAATTAAAATATAAAAATCTTCAAACATTATTTATAGCAACCAAATCAAAGTCTCAACTTATCTTTGATTAAAGGTATCCCATGAGATTAAAGGTTTATTAAATTAAATATTCCTCTTATATAATCTAATTTCTGAATACATCTCTTGTATTATCAAATATAAACCTTACACCATTTATACTATGAAAATATCATACACTTATACTCTCTATGAGTTAAAGCCATGACTAAATATATTAGTAAAAGATTGACTAAAATTATTAATGACACAAATTACTTTATAGAATATTTCAATTATTATTAGTAATTTTCTCGCAATTAAATCATACAAGTTATTTTATTTTTATTTAGTTATAATATTTTATTATATAATATTTAAAGGTTTGACTTAGTTATTAACAAAGTGGTTGAAAATCACTAGATCTATGATTTTTCCCATCTTCTACCATTGTGAATAGAGTTATCTAGTACTTATTACTTGTATAAGGTAACGTATATTCCGTGAAATTAGTTAAGATACACATAAAATTGACTTGGTCACCACAATTATCAATATATATATATACTAATAAAATATTCAAGGGTGTGACCTAGTGATAAAATAAAGTGGGTTAAAAATCATAAGATCTGTTGAAATAAAATTTGAGTTCGATTTTAAAGTATAACATTAACAATACTATATTTATTAAAAGATAAGTGAAAGAATGAAATTATGAATATAAACACACAAATATATATTTATATACAAATACACCTAATTCATGTTGAAAACTTTGGGCAATGGTACTTTGAAAATCGCGTTGACATAAAATTGAGAATTTAACCGGGTAATTTCTTTTATTTTCCGCTCATTATTCATTTATAATTATAAACTAAAAATCAACATGTGTCATCCAAATCGAACATTGAATTTGATAGAGAAAATGAATATAATTTTAACAATTGAATTTATGTGAAGATTGAAAAAGATAAGTAAAAAAGTTAAAGGATATGAAACATGGAAAGGAGAATATTATTACTCGAAAAAGTTGATTAAATTGTTTTTGGTGAAAGTGAAGAAATTTGTATCACCAATTTGTATAAGATCTTGGTTCTTGTAGTACTTTAACATAACTTTGTAACACAAAATAACAAAATTTTATTGGGGAAAGCCTCCTTACTCAAGGGAACAAAAATCATGACCTACATCGTCTAGGATTTTCAACAACTTCTCACTAACTTCATAGAACAACTTCAAATTACAACTCTATAATCTAAGGAACTAGCTCTAGTACCTCAACTCCAACGATTTACTATAACTGCTATATTTACTCTCCAATAAGTCACAATTACAACTCTCACAGACACACTTTCAAACTTAGAATTATTACAACTCAATAATGATTCCAATTTACTTTAACAATAAACTTATTTAGACTGAAAACCTGACTCTAGTTCTTCTTTCTTCTGCCATTGTACGCTCCATCTGCCACTTCTTGCCTTTTGCTGAAAACAGCGATATTCATTGTGTGCAAAATCTAAAATTTCATTATTCAACAGTCATCCCCTTTTGCGCGTCCTGAAAATCCCAATTGAGTCCGTAAGATGCTCTTCAATAGGTCGGCTACTCATTTTTATAGAACCTTACGTGGATTCCAATTTATTATCACACGACTTTATGGTGATAATCATTTTTAGAATTTGATCTGCGTTGTCAATCATCAAAAACTGCTTTTGTTAAATATTGACTTGTCATCAGAAAGTATGACAGAAAAAGTTCTCTTTAGGATCAATTCTGCATATAAATATTAAATTATATTTGCTACAACCTCTTATACATTTTTTGGACGAATTTTAGATATATATATATATATATATATATATATATATATATCTGGCCATACTAAGAGCTAATTCGTTGTCAGTAGTAAAAAATACTAAACATTTGAATTTTATTGAACAAATTAAACTAATCATGGATATGCGCTCTTTAAACTCACCCAATCGGTGTTCTAATTTGGTAATTAATTCATGTGAATAATGCGATACTTTTTTTTAATGATTTTCTTTATTGCAATCAATTTTTTTTAATACATAAGCAATGAAAGAAGATAAAATTTGGGAGGGAATAATTACAAGGTGGAGAATAGCTAAAACCTTCACCAACAATGTAAAAGTTCACATACCCAACTAATTGGGTATTATCAAAATTCCAATAAATTTTATTGTTAACAAGAAGTAAATCCATACCTGGATATAGATGAAAGGACGCCAACAACCCCGTTGATAGAAGATGATCAATACGTCACATTTTCAAAACATCATTCAGGCTTATCCAAAAAAGCTAGTAAATTAGAATGTAATGTTGATATCCGAATAATGTTATTTCATAAAACAATTTGAAATTATCGATTGATTTTCAAAATGTAATATAATGCAAAATAAAAGTACTCATCTTATGTACTTGAAATAAAGTGAGCAAGATCAACAACAATTTTAAGAATTTCGAAATAAGCGATAATAAAATGAGTACTTTCACCTACTATTAGATCAAGATTAAAAATTGATCAATAACTACTTATAAATAATACCATTTGATGAAAATAACATTATTCCATCATGAACATCAAATTCACTAGCCTTTTGGATAAGCATGAACAAGTTTTGAAATGTGACATATTATCACCTTCATTTATATAAAGTATAGATCAATATTTTCGAAGAAAGGATGTTTATAAGGAATGAAATAACAAGATTATTTGTAAGCATCACAATTTTTTTTTACGACGAAGCATTAACTTTCTAACCTAATATTGTAATTAAATCAAATCTATTTCATGGAAAAAAAATTATAGAAGCAAAATGAAATTGATATGATATATATTTGTGATGAGATATGAACTTTAAATTTAAATAGGTAAATTATTGATGAACTTACCTAATGCTAGGTTAGCATTTGACCATATATTTCCAAATATTTTGGGTAAATTATATTTTAGTAAAATTTTGCCATGTGTTTGACCACAAATTTCTAAATCTTTATCATTTATGGGTGAAGTTTTGCCATGTGTTTGGCTACAAATTTACAAATATTTTTGGCAAGTCATTATTGGGTGAAGTTTTGCCATGCGTTTGGCTACAAATTTACAAATGTTTTTAGCAAGTCATTATTGGGTGAAGTTTTGTCATGGGTTTGGCCATAGATTTTTTTGGGAGATATATTTGAATTTTAAGAAAAAAACAAATATGATTTATACATATAAGTTCTAAAAATTTATTAAAAATACTCATAAGTTTGTATTTTCATTTTATAATGAAAATGTTTTGTGAAAATCTATGACCACGAACATTATTAATATGAGTTCAAAAAAAGAAGAAGAAAACAAAATGAAAATACCATTGATTTGTATACGAAAAACTACTATTACTATTTGTAATTGAAAGTGACTTTGGAAAGTAAGCTCGGATAAAAATTGTATAAAATATGTCTATAACGGTATAAATTTTGTACAACAAACTAGGAATGAAATTTAGTCTAAAATTATAAATGTTGGGTGTTTTATAAAATATAAAAGTTTAGGATAATTTTTAAATCTTTTAAAATTCGCGAATACTAAAATCTGGCTCAAATTATATTTTTTTCTAAAACTTGAAATCTTAGGATAACCATATGACCAAACACTATTTACCAATTTTTAAATAAATTTTTCTCAATATAATTTTCTTACTTTTGGATTAGTAGGTTATGATTAGTAAATGAAAATGTAATTGGAAGGAATATTAGTTAAAATATCAAAATCTTCAAACATTATTTATAGCAACCAAATTAAAATCGCAGCTTATATTTGATTAAAGGTATCCCATAAGATTAAAGATTTATTAAATTCAATATTACTCTAATATAATCTAATTTTTGAATACATCTCTTGTACTTTAAAATATAAACACTTACACCATTTATATTATGAAAATATTATACACTTATACTTTCTATGAGTTAAAGCCATGACTAAATATATTAGTAAAAGATTGAGTAAAATTATTAATGACACAAATTACTTAATAGGATATTCCTATTATTATTAGTAATTTTCTCGCACTTAAAGCATACAAGTTATTTTAATTTTATTTAGTTATAATATTTTATTATATAATATTTAAAGGTGTGACCTAGTCATTAGCAAAGTGATTGAAAATCACCAGATCTATGATTTTTCCCATTTTCTAGCATTGTGAATAGAGTTATCTAGTCCTTATTACTGGTATAAGGTAACATATATCCCATGAGATTAGTTAAGATACACATAAAATTGACTTGGTCACCACATTTATCAAAATATATATAAATAAAATATTCAAGGGTGTGACCTAGTGATAAAATAAAGTGAATTAAAAATCACGAGATCTGTTAAATAAAATTTGAGTTCGATTTTAAAGTGTTCATTAACAATACTATATTTATTTATTAAAAGACAAGTCAAAGAATGGAATTATGAATATAAGCACACAAATATAAATTTATATATAAATACACCTAATTCATTTTGAAAACTTTGGGCAATGGTACTTTCAGAAACGCGTTGACTTAGTTTAAAAATTGAGAATTCAATAGTATAATTTCTTTTACTTTCCGCTAATTATTCGTTTATAATTATAAATTTAAAATCAACATGTCTCATCCAAATCGAACATTGAATTTGATAGAGAAAATGAATATAACTTTAACAATTGAAGTCATGTGAAGATTGAAAAAGATAAGTGAAAAAGTTAAACGATATGAAACTTGGAAAGGAAAATATTATAACTCAAAAAAGTTGATTAAGTTGTTCTTGGTGAAAGTGAAGAAACCTGTATCACCAATTCGATATAAGAACCTGGTTCTTGTAGTACTTTAGCATAACTTCATAACACAAAATAACAAAATTTTATTGGGGAAATCCTCCTTACTCAAGGAAAGAATAATCTTGACCTACATCGTGTAGAATTTTCAACAACCTCCAAGAAGTCACAACAACTTCTTGTTACAACTCTCACAGACTCACTTTCAAACTTAGAATTATTACAACTCAAAAATGATTCCAAGTTACTTTAACAATAAACTTATTTAGAATGAAAATCTGGCTCTAGTTCTTCTTTCTTCTGCCATGGTACGCTCCTTCTGCCACTTCTTGCCTTTTGCTGCAAACAACGATATTCTTTGTACGCAAAATCTAAAGTTTCATTATTCAACTTTCTCCTTTTATAGTCATCATGTTTTGCGTGTCCTAAAACCCTAATTGAGTCAGAAAGTAGCTCTTCAATAGGTCGGCAACTCCTTTTATAGAACCTTATGTGGATTCTAATTTATTCTCATGCGACTTTACTTGGTAATCATTTTTAGAATCTCATCTGCGTTGTCAATCATCAAAAAATGTTTTTGTTGAATGTTGACTTGTCATCAGAAAGTATGACAGAAAAGTTCTCTTTAGGATCGACTATGCATTTAAAGTATAACCTACATAAATCCCATAGTGTAAAATCTAAATTACATTCTATCCCTATTTTTTTCTATTTTACAAAAATACCTTAAAATAGAAGTTATTCAGATACATAAGTTTCATTCGGATACATTATATGTGATACATTGCAAAAGCTGGTAGTAACACCTTTTAAGGAAAATAGTTGGCTGTTGCGCTTTATTAGGAAAATTAACCTAAAATTGATTTTATATTCCACGATTCAGGCATAAGTGATTGTTATCAATCCATCACAATCTGTAACAGATTCATATCTTTCAAAATTAAAATTTACATCATCTCCATCAAGCCACCATTGCTGCCCATATCGTGAAGAATTTAAATTAATCAACAATATTGACTGATACATATTAATATATATCGATTTTGTTGAGAGAATCAGGAATTTGGGTAAGCGAGATGAATTATGAAGGTTACAAAATTGATGAAATTGTTGTTGGACAATCGATTTCATTTATGAATCTCAAAGCCGCCATTTCAATCGAGTTGGAGATCGATGAGATTAGGTAAATCTTGAAAATCAAATACATCGTCAAAGGTCATAACTCATCTCCACTGAAAATTAAGTAATTAAGAGGGGATCCTTGACAGGTGCTCAGGTCATCATCATTAATTATCCTGGTCAGATTGGAATTGGATATTCACTAATGCTCGACTGCCACACTTCCCACATTGCTGTAAAGTTTGCTGAGATCTTGACCAACATTGACATGAGCTCAGGTAAGGAACTCGAAAATGAAGCGAAGTTTTTGAAGAATGGTGATGCTGGTATGGTTAAGATGATTCACACCAAGCCTATGGTTGTTGAGACCTTTGCTGAGTACCCAACATTGGGTCGTTTTTGTAACATCTCGCAACTTGAAATAGCTAGAAAGAAGCTAAGAACTTGAAATAATCATTTTTGGAAAGTATAAGGAAATCTGGAAATTTTTAAGTAATGTAAAGTTGAGATTTTGGTCAACTTCAATAGACCATAACACCTAGCTCATGATGAGTTAGGTGTATTTCCAGATATGGTTGGAAAGCTCTTGGATTTATCTTTCCAACTCCTCCGAGTTTGCATGATTCGTAGTTTGTATGAGTGAGTTACATCCTTTGTAAGTTGGGCTGTTCGAATGAAGAAATGCCCAATCCGGAATTTAAAAGGGTAGTTCGGTCTTTTCCTTACCCAATTAATTAAATCCGTTTTTAGTAAATTAAGTGGGGTCAAAAACTGAGTTAGTTCAGTTTACGCTTTTGAGAAATAGAGTTAGGGCTTTTGGAGAAAGAACGCAAAAGAAAGGAGAAAAGGAAAAGCAAGATTCGCCAAGAACGATCGATTTTGGTTGTGGATTCGCCAAGGAATTGATCCTACAAGGTATGTGAGTCTCTCATAGCGTTGGGTTAATTCACTCACGCGCCAAACATGTTTAGTTTCAGCGCAATTCGTCCTAAAAGAGTTTGAAAGTTGATGTTCTTGACATGAATTCTTGAATTTGAATGTTGTTCTTGAATTGGGTTGAATTGTGGAGTTTCTGAGATCTTTACATTGTGTTTTAGAGTTACTTTGAGTTAGGTTCTTGAGTACATACGCTGGGGTATCAGGATCTAAAACGAATTTAAGGAAGATAATCGAATTTAGATGGTTTGAGGCTGAAAAACGAAGAAGGAAAAAGTGGAGTAAGGTTCATGAAACAAGTCCGCGATGCGGACTTGTTCCCCCTGTGAACAAAAATCTGCTCCGCGTCGCGGAGAGGACGCGGACTCCTCTGTCTCAAATTAAATTTCGCGACCATTTATTTAGAAACACCTCCGCGTTGCGGACTTGTTCCAAGACGGTGATTTCGTAACTTTTCTCAAGTTTAGCTATTCGAAATCATTCCTAAACATCAATAGACCTTTCCTATCACAAAACATAATCCATGAATCCATAATTCAATTCAAGGAAAGTCAAGAGTCAATTCAAGTAAAGTAAGAGTCAAGTCAAGTGAAGTCATCAAAGTTTTCAAGAGTCTTTTGCAAATGTTTCAACTTTGTTTTAAGTTAAGCAAAGAGTAAAGAGTTGAGTTCATTTCTCAGAAAGCTATTAGGGAACTAAGTATTCCCAAAGAATTTATAAATGTTTTCACATTTGAGCAAGAAAAGGGAAAATCAATTCCAATATAGCCTTTGAGCTATGTTTTGAGTAATTATCTCAAATCGCAGAAAGAAGTATGTTTTAAACATAAAGAGCTAGTATCATATTTTGGGAGTAGTATTGAGCACCGACATGGGGATGCGAGTTCACATTAACTTAAATCTCCATAAACCATGTAGTCATCATGGGTATTAATGGGTCATACTTTTTAGATGATCACATAAGTTAAGCTAGTGGATCCACTAAGTTAAGCGTTCTATATAAAGGCAAAGTATAGGATAGTTTTGGCAGCGTGGGCAAGACGTTGTATCACCACTTAGGCTCATAGTGGTGGTTGTCGGTTAGAGAATCTCCCATAGAAATTATATTTCTTTATTATATGAGTAAAGTTGGGTTTGTCCTTGCATTTCTTTAACGAACTAAGTTGCTTTTGGTGTTTTATAAAGATTTTTCATATATTGCATGTGTTCATTGCTTTATCCTGAGTAAAGTTATTCACGAGTTGAGAAGAGCCAAGGTAAGAGTTTCTTTCATAATCTTTTCAAGCCTTTGTATTGTTTAGCATTCCAACTCGCTTATTCGTACATTTAATGTACTGATGCCAGTTGGCCTGCATCGTCTTATGATGCAGACACATGTAATCAGGATCAGCATCGAGCACCTCGTTGGTCCAGCTTGAGCACTCCGAGTCTGTGGTGAGCCTCCTTGCATCCGGAGGACTCCTTTATTTGATTTCTAGTTTAGTTCATTAAGATGTTGTGGGGTTGTCCCAACATCCCTCTCAGTTGTTTTAGAGGCTTCATGGACAGTCAATTATTAGTTCTTTAGTCTTCTCATTTTATATTATGTTAAGACTTGGGTTGCCATTTTGGTCAAGTTGAATGTTTAATTATTCTGACATTCTAAGTTATACTATTAAGTTATTTAAGTAAGTTCATTTGATCATTGTAATCATGCTTAAAGTCTTCCGCTGAGTTAAGTAAGTCAGGCCAAGGGTTCGCTTGAGGCCAGCAATGGTCTTCGAGTGCCGACCACGTCCAGGGTGTAGGGTTAGGGCGTGACAAACTTGGTATCAGAGCAGAGAGTTCAAGAGTCCTAAGGACTCTATGAAGCCCTTTCTGTAGAGCCCTAGTTATCGGTGTGAAGCGCGCTACATCTATAATTAGGAAGTTGTAACCTTTAGGAACTATCTCACTTCTTTCATACTCATTTCGTGCGTTAGAGTTTAATCTCTAAAAGTTTTCATCTAATTCGTGCTTGTGCGTGTTTCAGATAATCATGCCTCCACGAAGAGCTGTCAGAGGTCGTCCTACGAGACGCAATGTTGAGGAACAAGAGTTACCAAATGCACCTGAAGTGCAAAAGCAAGGAGAAGTCACTAATGCTGAGTTCCGTGAGGTTATCCGGATGTTGAGCCAAACAGGTCGGGCAGCAAAGAAGAGCTCGACAAGAAGAGGCTGACACTTCAAGGATTCGTGAGTTCTTGAGGATGAATCCTCCAAGTTTCACTGGTTCAAGCACTACTGAGGACCTAGAGAACTTCGTTGAGGAACTGAAAAAGGTGTTTGAGGTGATGCATGTTGTTGATAATGCGAGAGTTGAGCTAGCTGCATATCAGATGAAGAATGTTGTTAGGACTTGGTTTGATCTGTGGAAAGGGGGTAGAGCCGATGATGCACCACCTGTGAGTTGGGCATGTTTTGAAGGGGCTTTGTTGGGGAGTTTCTTTCCCGAGAACTGAAAGAGGCCAAGGTACGTGAGTTCCTCACACTTAAGCAAGATTCTTTGAGTGTGCATGAGTATGGGTTGAAGTTCACCCAACTGTCTCTCTATGCTTCTGAAATGGTTGCGGACATGAGGAGTATGATGAGTTTGTTTGTTGCTGGGTTGGGCCGTCTATCAAGCAAGAAGGGCGGGGCAACAATGCTTATTGGGGACATGGACATTTCGAGGTTGATGGTTTATGTGCAGCAGGTGGATGAACAAAAGCTGAGAGACAGGGAAGAGTTCAAAAATAAAAAAATGAAGACATGAAATGAGTCTGGGCAGCAGAAGGGTAATGTGAATCGCCAGTCTTTTCAGCAGAAGCTAAAGGGACCTGCTCCATCATCCGCTAGTGCAACTGTACCTCGAAACAAAGGCGAATATCATGGTCAGAATTCGCAGAACTTCAGAGCTAGACCTGCACAGTCTCAAGGTAGTGTGGCACAAGGAGGTAACTGGGCTCCTGCATGTACCAAGTGTGGTAGGATCCACCCAGGTAAGTGTCGTGATGGCTAGACAGGTTGTTTCAAGTGTGGGCAAGAGGGTCACTTTCTGAAAGAGTGCCCTAAGAACAGGCAAGGTAGCGGCAATCAGGGCAGTAGAGCCCAATCTTCATCAGTTGCTCCACCAGACAGGGCTGCACCTAGAGGAGCTACTTTAGGTACTGGCGGAGGAACAAACTGTCTTTATGCAATCACCAGTCGTCAAGAGCAGGAGAACTCTCCAGATGTTGTTACTGGTATGATCAAAGTCTTTGCTTTTGATGTTTATGCTTTGCTAGACCCAGGAGCAAGTTTATCTTTTGTAACCCCTTATGTTGCAAATAAGTTTGATGTTATTCCTGAGAAACTTTGTAAACCCTTCTGTGTTTCTACACCTGTTGGGGAGTCTATTCTAGCTGAGCGAGTTTATCGTGCATATGTCATTTCCATCAATCACAAAGACACCATGGCTGATTTAGTTGAGTTAGACATGGTAGATTTCGATGTCATTCTAGGTATGGACTGGTTTCATGCCTATTATACATCAATAGATTGTAGAACTCGAGTTGTCAAGTTCCAGATTCCTAATGAGCCAGTTATAGAGTGGAGTAGTAGTTCAACAGTGCCTAAGGGTCATTTCATTTAGTACCTTAAGGCAAGAAAGTTAGTTTCAAAGGGTTGTATCTATTACTTAGTCCGAGTTAATGACTCAAGTGCTGAGGTATCTCCCATTTAGTCAGTTCCTATAGTAAGAGAGTTTCCAGAAGTTTTTCCTACTGATTTACCTGGAGTCCCTCCTGAGAGGGAAATAGACTTCGGCATAGACGTCATTCCATACACTCGTCCTATCTCTATTCCACCATACAGAATGGCACCAGCAGAGTTGAAATAGTTGAAAGAGCAGTTGAAAGATCTTTTAGAGAAAGGGTTTATTCGACCAAGTGTCTCACCTTGGGGTGCTCCGGTCTTGTTTGTGAGAAAGAAAGATGGTTCACTTAGGATGTGTATAGATTACCGCCAATTGAACAAGGTTACCATCAAGAACAAGTATCCTCTTCCAAGAATTGATGATCTTTTCGATCAACTTCAGGGTGCCACCTATTTTTCGAAAATTGACCTCAGATCAGGCTACCATAAGTTGAAAGTTAGGGAATGTGACATCCTAAAGACAACATTCAGGACTAGATATGGTCATTATGAGTTCTTGGTCATGTCTTTTGATTTGACCAATGCACCAACAACGTTCATGAATCTTATGAACATAGTCTTTAAACCTTATTTAGATATGTTTGTTATCGTCTTCATTGATGACAGACTAATCTATTCAAGGAATGAAGAAGATCATGCTAGTCATCTCAGAATAGTTCTTCAGACCTTGAAGGATAGAAAGTTATATGCCAAGTTCTCCAAGTGTGAGTTTTGGCTTGAGTCTGTGGCATTCTTGGGCCATATTATTTCCGGTGATGGTATTAAAGTTGATACTCAGAAAATTGAGGCAGTGCAGAATTGGCCTAGACCCACATCTCCAACTGATATTAGGAGTTTCCTGGGATTGGCTGGCTATTATATGAGATTTGTTGAGGGTTTCTCGTCCATTTCGTCTCCTTTGACGAAGTTGACTTAGAAAACAGTGAAGTTTCAATGGTCTGAAGCTTGTGAGAAAAGCTTTTAGGAATTGAAGAAGAGGTTGACTAGTTCCCTAGTTTTGACCTTACTAGAGGGTACTCAAGGTTTTGTGATGTATTGTGATGCATCCAAAGTTGGTTTGGGTTGTGTGTTAATGCAGAATTGTAAGGTGATAGCTTATGCCTCCAGACGATTGAAAGTTCCCGAGAAGAATTATCCAACCCATGACTTAGAGTTGACTGCAGTAGTTTTTGCCTTGAAGATTTGGCGACACTACTTGTATGGTGTTCATGTGGATATATTCACTGATCACAAGAGCTTGCAATATGTGTTCACTCAGAAAGAGCTCAATCTCAGATAGAGGAGGTGGTTGGAATTACTCAAGGATTATGACATGAGTATTCTTTACCACCCAGGTAAGGCTAATGTGGTTACTGATGCTTTAAGCAGGTTATCTATGGGTAGTACCACCCATGTTGAGGAAGAAAAGAGGAAGTTAGCCAAAGATGTGCACAGACTTACACTCCTGGGAGTCAGACTTATGGATTCCACAGAAGGAGGAATAGTGGTGACGAATGGAGCAGAATCATCACTAGTGTCAGAAGTGAAAGAGAAGCAAGAACAAGACCCAATTTTTCTAGACTTAAAAGCAAATGTTCACAAGCAAAGAGTAGCTTTTGAACAAGCGGGAGATGGGGTAGTGAGATATCAAGGTAGATTGTGCGTACCTATGGTGGATGGACTCCAAGAGAGGATCATGGAGGAAGCTCATAGCTCTAGATATTCCATTCATCCGGGTTCCACCAAGATGTATCGTGATTTGAAAGAAGTGTATTGGTGGAATGGCATGAAGAAGGGCATTGCTGAATTTGTTGCTAAGTGTCCAAATTGCCAACAAGTGAAAGTAGAGCACCAAAGGCCCGGTGGTTTGGCTCAGAATATAGAACTTTCGGAATGGAAATGGGAGATGATCAATATGGATTTCATCACAGGCTTGCCAAGGTCTTGCATACAACATGATTCTATTTGGGTGATTGTCGATAGGATGACGAAATCAGCCCACTTTTTACCGGTAAAGACTACCAACTCAGTAGAAGATTATGCTAAGTTTTATATTCAAGAGGTGGTAAGACTTCATGGGGTTCCAGTCTCCATTATTTATGATAGAGGTGCACAATTTACTGCACAGTTTTGGAAGTCATTCCAATAAGTCTTGGGTTCAAAGGTGAATTTAAGTACTGCCTTTCACCCTCAGACAGATGGGCAAGCAGAGCGTACCATTCAGACATTAGAAGATATGTTGAAGGCATGTGTGATTGATTTCAAAGGTAATTGGGATGATCACCTACCTTTAATTGAATTTGCTTACAACAACAGTTACCACTCTAGCATCCAAATGGTTCCATATGAAGCTCTTTAGATGCAGATCTCCTATTGGATGGTTTGAAGTTGGTGAAGCAGGGTTGATAGGGCCAGATTTAGTCCATCAAGCTATGGAGAAGGTTAAAGTGATTCAAGAGAGGTTGAAAACGGCACAGAGTCGTCAAAAATCCTACACATATGTTAGAAGAAGGCCACTGGAGTTCGAAGTAGATGATTGGGTGTATTTGAAGGTTTCACCCATGAAGGGTGTCATGAGGTTTGGTAAGAAGGGGAAGCTTAGTCCTCGGTATATTGGACCTTATCGCATAGTCAAGAAGATTGACAATGTAGCTTATGAGTTGGAGCTACCACAAGAGTTAGCAGCGGTGCATCCGATTTTCACATCTCCATGTTGAAGAAGTGCATGAGAGATCTTTCATTGATAGTACAAACTGAAAATGTGGGGATTAAAGAAAATTTATTTTATGGGGAGATTCCAATTCACATTTTAGATTGCCAAGTTCGCAAGTTGAGAACAAAAGAAGTTGCATCAGTCAAAGTCCTTTGGAGGAGCCAATATGTTGAAGAAGCTACATGGGAAGCTGAGGAGGATAAGAAGAAAAGATATCCACATCTCTTTGAATCTGGAGAAAATGCCGACCAAGGTACTAATTTTCTTCTCATTACTCTTTAAATTGTGAGTGAGCATGATGTTTGTTTGCATTTGCTTGTTGGGTGTTTGAACTTGATGTTACACGCTTAGCCTAGTAAGAGTTATCTCATTCGAGGATGAATGTTCCCAAGGGAGATATATTGTAACATCTCGCAACTTGAAATAGCTAGAAAGAAGCTAAGAACTTGAAATAATCATTTTTGGAAAGTATAAGGAAATCTGGAAATTTTTAAGTAATGTAAAGTTGAGATTTTGGTCAACTTCAATCAACCATAACTCCTAGCTCAGGATGATTTAGGTGTATTTCCAGATATGGTTGGAAATCTCTTGGATTTATCTTTCCAACGCCGCCGAGTTTGCATGATTCTAAGTTTGTATGAGTGAGTTATGTCCTTTGTAAGTTGGGCTGTTCGAATGAAGAAATGCCCAACCCGGAATTTAAAAGGGTAGTTCGGTCTTTTCCTTACCCAATTAATTAAATCCGTTTTTAGTAAATTAAGTGGGGTCAAAAACTGAGTTAGTTCAGTTTACGCTTTTGAGAAATAGAGTTAGGGCTTTTGGAGAAAGAACGCAAAAGAAAGGAGAAAAGGAAAAGCAAGATTCGCTAAGAACGATCGATTTTGGTTGTGGATTCGCCAAGGAATTGATCCTACAAGGTATGTGAGTCTCTCATAGCGTTGGGTTAATTCACTCACGCGCCAAACATGTTTAGTTTCAGCGCAATTCGTCCTAAAAGAGTTTGAAAGTTGATGTTCTTGACATGAATTCTTGAATTTGAATGTTGTTCTTGAATTGGGTTGAATTGTGGAGTTTCTGAGATCTTTACATTGTGTTTTAGAGTTACTTTGAGTTAGGTTCTTGAGTACATACGCTGGGTATCAGGATCTAAAACGAATTTAAGGAAGATAATCGAATTTAGATGGTTTGAGGCTGAAAAACGAAGAAGGAAAAAGTGGAGTAAGGTTCATGAAACAAGTCCGCGTCGCGGACTTGTTCCCCCCTGTGAACAAAAATCTGCTCCACGTTGCGGAGAGGATGCAGACCCCTCTATCTCAAATTAAATTTCGCGACCATTTATTTAGAAACACCTCCGCGTCGTGGACTTGTTCCAAAATGGTGATTTCGTAACTTTTCTCAAGTTTAGCTATTCGAAATCATTCCTAAATATCAATAGAGCTTTCCTATCACAAATCATAATCTTTGAATCCATAATTCAATTCAAGGAAAGTCAAGAGTCAATTCAAGTGAAGTAAGAGTCAAGTGAAGTGAAGTCATCAAAGTTTTCAAGAGTCTTTTGCAAATGTTTCAACTTTGTTTTAAGACTTTAGTTTCAAGTTAAGCAAAGAGTAAAGAGTTGAGTTCATTTCTCAGAAAGCTATTAGGGAACTAAGTATTCCCAAGAGAATTTATAAATGTTTTCACATTTGAGCAAGAAAAGGGAACATCGATTCCAATATAGCCTTTGAGCTGTGTTTTGAGTAATTATCTCAAATCACAGAAAGAAGTATGTTTTAAACATAAAGAGCTAGTATCATATTTTGGGAGTAGTATTGAGCACCGACATGGGGATGCGAGTTCATATTAACTCAAGTCTCCATAAACCATGTAGTCATCATGGGTATTAATGGGTCATACTTTTTAGATGATCACATAAGTTAAGCTAGTGGATCCACTAAGTTAAGCGTTCTATATGACGGCAAAGTATATGATAGTTTTTGCAGCGTGGGCAAGACGTTGTATCACCACTTAGGCTCATAGTGGTGGTTGTCGGTTAGAGAATCTCCCATAGAAATTTATATCTTTATTATATGAGTAATGTTGGGTTTGTCCTTGCATTTCTTTAAGGAACTAAGTTGCTTTTGCTGTTTTATAAAGCTTTTTCATATATTGCATGTGTTCATTGCTTTATTCTGAGTTAAGTTATTCATGAGTTGAGAAGAGCCAAGGTAAGTATTTCTTTCAGAATCTTTTCAAGCCTTTGTATTGTTTAGCATTCCAACTCGCATATTCGTACATTCAATGTACTGATGCCAGTTGGCCTGCATCGTCTTATGATGCAGACACATGTAACGAGGATCATCATCCAGCGCCTCATTGATCCAACTTGAGCACTCCAAGTCTGTGGTGAGCCTCCTTGCATCCGGAGGACTCCTTTATTTACTTTCTAGTTTAGTTCATTAGGATGTTGTGGGGTTGTCCCAACATCCCCCTCAGTTATTTTAGAGGCTTCATGGACAGTCAATTATTAGTTCTTTAGTCTTCTCATTTTATATTATGTTAAGACTTGGGTTGCCATTTTGGCCAAGTTGAAAGTTTAATTCTTCTAACATTCTAAGTTATACTATTAAGCTACTTGAGTAAGTTCATTTGATCATTGTAATCATGCTTAGAGTCTTCCGCTGAGTTAAGTAAGTCAGGCCAATGGTTTGCTTGGGGCCAGCAATGGTCTTCGAGTGCCGGTCACGTCCAGGGTGTAGGCTCGGGACGTGACAGTTTTACCGTGAGAGACATGAGGCAAACTTTTAAACAAGACACATAAATAAACAATCAATACATTATTATTTATGTATCTCGTTTAAATTGTTAAGTGTTGTATTTCTAGTAGATACATTAAATAAGTAATTGTTGCCTATAAGATGTTAGGTTTGAGATCGATACATTACTTTGTGGTAGTTGCTATGTATTAGATACAATTAGTATAAATTTAAATTTACGTAACATGTCTAAAAAATTATGTATTTGTTCATGAAAGAATAGAATATTGTGTATCCGATACGTTATACCATGTATCAGTTATATGGTTTAGTAGATGTAATACTGTGTTCCATAAAATTGTGTATCTAACTCACAATTTGTACAGTTGTGTTTGATAAAAAAGTTGTATTTGATATTAGCACTGTTTAAAAGACAGAATGTTGTGTACATGATTCATTATGTTGTGTATCTAATACATGATTTAATATATGTATTAAAGTGCTCCATATTTATTGTATCAGATACATAGCTGGAAGATTTTCACATTTTTTCTCAAACTATCAAACTTTTGATAGTAACATTTACGTATCACCATTTATGAATCTGATACATACTTGTGTGACACTTTAATGTATCATGTACTGTTTACGGATACATACCAACATCTAGATACATGGTAAATGATACATTTGGTAGAAGTTTTGTATCAAGTATCAAAACTAATTAAGTTTATGTATCAAAATTTGAATACATATCTAAATTTGAATAAGATAGAAGATACGTAGCAACACCTAGATACATGTTTAAATTGATAAGTTTTGTATTTATACTAGATACATTAAATAAATAATTGTTGCCCATAAGATGTTCGATTTGAGATCGATACATCACTGTGTGGTAGTTGCTATGTATTTGATACATTTAGTATAAATTCAAATTTATGTATCATATCTAAAAAATTAGTGCGTGATACATTACTATTTATGTATCTCGTTTAAATTGATAATATTGTATTTATACTAGATACATTAAATAAGTAATTATTGCCCATAAGATGTTAGATTTGAGATTGATACATTACCGTGTGATATTTGCTATGTAATCAATACATTTAGTATAAATTCGAATTTACGTATCATATCTAAAAAAATAGTGCATGATACATTACTATTTATGTATCTCGTTTAAATTGATAGGTATTATATTGTTGCCCATTAGCAATCTGGAAGTTCATGTATGAATCCACAGAGACCAAATACCCTTTCTACTCTAATCCCCACTTTAGCTTTACAATCACAGGCTTTCCAGTCAAATTGATCAAAAAAGGCTTCAGATTAACTGGTATTGTCGCCATTGAACCTTTTTGAGGTTTAGGGTTTCACAAGAAGACGAGAAAAAAATTTGATTATTACTAAATAATAACTACTACTATTACTTCTTCTTTTTTCTTCTAATTTACGTTTTAGTGTTGAAAATTTGAAGTTCACTTATTTTATTTTATTATAAATTTTGGAGTATTTTTAAAAATAGGTAAAAGACTCATAAATATCTTTTTTAATTTTTTTTTTGTCTAAAAATATCCTTAACCCATAGAAAAGAGACTGATTTTGAATTTCAAACATGAAGGGATAAATGTTGATTTTGGAAGTTAGGATTTATGTATCCAATAATTGGGAGTTTTGGAGTAAAATAAGGGATTTTGGATAATTTTAGAACTGGTAGGGAATAATGGTAATTATGAAAAAAAAAGTGTGTATATAGGTAATTTATCCTATAAATATTGGATTATATTTGCTACAACCTCTTATCCTTTTTAGGACGAATTTTGGGTTTATATATATATATATATTCGTGCAATACTAAGAGCTAATTCACTGTAAGCAGTAAAAATTACTGAACGTTTGAATTTTCTTGAACAAATTAAACTAATCATTGATATGCGCTCTTTAAACTCAACCAATCGGTGTTCTAATTCTTGTGAATTATGAGATACTTTTTTTAATGATTTTCTTTTTCCCAATCAATTTCTTTTTGTTACATAGGCAATAGGGGAAGAGGAAATTGGGGAGGGGATAATTACAAGGTGGAGAATAGCCAGAACCTTCACCAACAAGGTGAAAGTTCACATATCCAACAAATTGGGTATTGTCAAAATTCCAAGAAATTTTATTGTTAACAAGAAGCAAATCCATACCTGGATATAGATGAAAGGACGCCAATAGCCCCGTTGATAGAAGATGATCGATACGTCACATTTTCAAAACAACATTCAGGCTTATACAAAAAAGCTAGTAAATTAGAATGTAATGTTGATATCCGAATATGTTATTTTCATCAAACAATTTGAAATTATCGGTTGATTTTCAAAATGTAATATATATAATGCTAAATAAAAGTACTCATCATATTGACTTGAAACAAAGCGAGCAAGATCAACAACAGTCTTAAGAATTTTGAAATAAGCGATAATAAATAAGTACTTTCACTTACTATTATATCAAGATTCAAAAAAATTGATCAATAACTACTTATAAATAATACCATTTGATGAAAATAACATTATTCCATCATAAACATCAAATTCACTAGCCTTTTGTATAAGCATGAACAAGTTTTGAAATGTTACATATTAACACCTTCATTTATATAAAGTATAGATCAATATTTTCAAAGAAAGGATGTTTATAAGAAATGAAATATCAAGATTATTTGTAAGCATCACTATTTTGTTTTACGACGAAGCATTAACATTCTAACTTAATATTGTAATTAAATCAAATCTTTTTCATGAAAAAAAATTATAGAAGAAAAATGAAATTAATATGATATTACTAATGAGATATGAACTTTAAATTTAAATAGGTAAATTATTGATCAATTTACCTAATGCTAGGCTAGTGTTTGACCATATATTTCCAAATATTTTGGGCAAATTATTTTTTGGTAAAATTTTGTCATGTGTTTGACCACAAACTTCTAAATCTTTTTCGCAAGTCATTTATGAGTGAAATTTTGCCATATGTTTGGCTAAAAATGTACAAATATTTTTGGCAAGTCATTATTGGGTGAAGTTTTGTCATGTGTTTGGCCATAGATTTTTTTGGGAGATATGTTTGACCTTTTTTTAAAAAAAAAAAAAGATTTATACCTATAAGTTCTAAAAATTTATTAAAAATACTCATAAGTTTGTAATGTCATTTTATAATGAAAATGTTTCGTGAAAAGCAATGACAACAAACATAATTAATATGAGTACGAAAAAAAGAAGAAAACAAAACGAAAATACCATTGATTTGTATATGAAAAACTACTATTACTACTTGTAATTGGAAGTGACTTCAGAGAGTACGCTCGGATAAAAATTGTATAAAATATGTATATAACGGTATAAATTTTGTACAATAAACTAGAAATTTAGTCTAAAATTATAAATGTTGGGTATTTTATAAAATATAAAAGTTTAGGATAATTTTTAAATTTTTCAAAATTCTCCAATTCTAAAATCTGGCTCAAATTCTTTTTTTTCTTCTAAAATTTGGAAACTTGGGATAACCAATTTATATGACCAAACACTAGTTACCAATTTTTTTCTAAATCTTTCCCAAATATAATCTTCTTACTTGTGGATTACTAGGTTATGATTAGTAGACGAGAGGGAGTTGCTCGGATGGTAAGCACCCCTAACTTTCAACCCGAAGGTTGCGAGTACGAGTCTCCAAGGGAGTAAAAGTGGTGGAAGCTCCTACGGGGAGAGTAAAAAAAAAGGTTATGATTAGTAAATGAAAATGTAATTGGAAGGAACATTAGTTAAAATATCAAAATCTTCAAACATTATTTATAGCAACCAAATCAATGTCTCAACTTATCTTTGATTAAAGGTATCTCATGAGATTAAAGGTTTATTAAATTAAATATTCCTCTAATATAATCTAATTTCTGAATTCATCTCTTGTACTTTAAAATATAAACACTTACACCATTTATATTATAAAAATATCATACATTTATACTCTCTATGAGTTAAAGCCATGACTAAATATATTAGTAAAAGATTGAGTAAAATTATTAATGACACAAATTACTTAATAGGATATTCCAATTATTATTAGTAATTTTCTCGCACTTAAAACATACAAGTTATTTTATTTTTATTTAGTTATAATATTTTATTATATAATATTTAAAGGTGTGACCTACTCATTAACAAAGTGGTCGAAAATCACCAGATCTATGATTTTTCCCCATCTTCTAGCATTGTGAATAGAGTTATCTAGTACTTATTACTGGTGTAAGGTAACATATATGTAACACCCCAGAAGAAAATTTTTGAACTAAGACTCGAACCGTTCTTCGTAGTGAGTGAGATTTTACACAGGAATTGAAAATTTCTTAAATTTTAAGGTTACTAGATGTAGCACCTTGAGTTCCAAAAAGAACTAAAATTTGAAATGACAAAATCTGAAATTTTGCAAGTTATGCTTATTTTATGAGTTTTGGGTCAACTTAAAATGACCATAACTCTCATTACAGGATGAGTTAGATGGACTACAAGATAGCTAATGAAAGGTCTTTGAATTATCTTTCCAACGCCACCGAGTTTTCTAAATTTCGAGCTCGTATGAGGGAGATATTCCCGTTTGAAGTCGGGCTGTCCAAATAAGAAAAATTATCCGAAAATATGAGGGGTATTTTGGTATTTTCCTTACCCAATCGGATTTAAACGTTTTTAGTAAGGTTTTAGGAGTCTAAATTGATTAGAATTAGTTTCGTTCATCCCAAAAGCATTTAGGATTTTAGAGGGAAGATTCAAGAGGAGAAAAAGTTCAAAGTTTCAATCGTTTGTTCAAGAAATTCAAGATTTCGCCAAGAACCTAGTTCTTTGAGGTGTGTAAGCTTCCATAGTGCTGGGTTCGTTCAACCACACACCAATCATGATTTATTCAGCGTAATTTCGTTCTTGAAATTTAAGGATTTAAGTTCTTGATGAGTGCTCTTGAAGTTTCCTTATCGATTAAGTTTTGATGTAAGATTTTACTTGGGTCAACTTCAAACGACCATATCTCTTAGAATATAAAGAGTTATGTGAGCCATAACCTATTAAATTAAAGGTATTTAACTCCAAAAATTCCATTCTTTCTAACTCAAGTTCCTCCATACAATTATGCATCACTAATGAAAATAATAAATCTTGGCCATAGAGATTTCAAGAAATTAATTCAAGAATCACAAGAAAGGTTTTCTTGATTTTTCACCTTCAAGCTAGGGTTTCAAGGTTTCTAATCAAGTTCTTCTTCAAGATTCTTCAAGAACCTTGTTTTTTCAAGTATGTAAGGATATCATAGTGTTTGACTAGTTCGTCCTCACGCCCTACATCTTCTTTCAAATCAGTAAAAGAGAAATCTAGGATTCTACCCCTAGATTTTAGTATTCTTGAGATAAGTTGATTTGACTTCTTGAGTTCATAGTTCTTTTAAAAATTCTATTCCTAATTATTGAGTTTCTATATTTTTATTGAGATCCTTGAGTTGATTTGTTCATGTCTATAATTCAGCATGAACCCTATTTTGAGTTATAAATCTTGAGAAGTTTTTCAAAGCCAACACTTGTTTTAAACTGAGTTTTGAGGAAGTAAGTATGAGAATGAGAAGAGTCGTACACATGAGTTCCATATTGTTATGTAGACCCTCGAGTCAAGTCGTTCATGCCCATAAATTCCTCATGAACTTCATACATTGAGCATCTTTGAGAGGAGTAGTATCTTCGAGTTCAAAGTCTTTGAAAATTGAGTTCCTAATCCTTTTGAGATTATATTCCTACTTATGGGACTACTACATGTTACCCATGAAGCCTTTGAGCTGAGTTGTTCATGCCCATAATTCCGCATGAACCCTATGAGTTGAGCAGTCTAGAGATGAGTAGTATCATTGAGTCTTGAGTTCTGAGTACTGAGGTTCTTTATTTCTATTAAGATCTATGAGTTGAGTTGTTCATGTTCATAATTTCACATGAACCTTATGATTTGAGTTATAAATTTTAAAAAGCTTTTTAAAGCCAACACTTGAGTTCTTAAATTGAGCTTTGAGAAAGTAAAGATGAGTTTTGAAAAAAAAAGTTTTCTAAAACATGATTATTATGACAATCGAGTATGTCATCAATATATGAACAATATGGTATCTAGATATACCATCAATGTTTATGCATTATGACTTCCCGAGTCATCAATGATCATATTATAATATGATTTTGTAATGTTTTTGAGAAAGAGCAGAGTTGAGTTCATTTTCTTTAAAATGATATATGAGAACTAAGTATTCCTAAGAGTAAATGTTTTCACATTTAAGATGAGAGAAAACTGAGATTTCCAAAAGAGTTTTGAGTAGTTTGAGTACCATCTCTTTTAAGAGAAAGATTTTTGAGCAATAATCTCAAACCACAAAAAAAGTTGTGTTTTTAAACATATGAGCTAGTATATTTTGGGAGTAGTTTTGAGCACTGATATGAGGGAGAGTTCAAATAACTCACAGCCCCCATAAATCATGTAGCCAACGTGGGTAGAAAGGGTCATACTTTTTAAATGATTCAGTAATATTTTTTAGCATAGACTAGTGGATCCACTTAGTTGAGAGGTTCTATACCCCGACAAAGTATAGGACAGTTTTGGTAGCGTGGGCGAGACGATGTATCATCTCATAACTCATAGTGATGGTTGTCGGTTAGAGAAACTCCCACAGAGTTATATTGTATTTTTATAAATACAAACTGAGTTATTATTGTATTCTTCAATACATTGAGTTGCTATCTACTGTTTTAAAAGTTTTCCATATATATTGCATCTTTTATTGTTGCTTTATCCTTGAATATCATGAGTTGAGTATCATGAGTTGAGAACTTTATCTTTGAGTTGAGTATCTTATTCCCGAGTTGAGTTAGTTGAGTGAATTGAGAAGAGATAAGTATGTTTCTTTTTTATCAAGTTCAAGCTTATGTTTATACTTTAGAATTTCCCTTACATAATGTAGATTCAGACATTCAGGATTATCAACATGAGCTTTGTTGATACCACATAGAGTTCGAGTTAGCTATGGTGAGCCTCCTTGCTTCCAGAGGATTTCATTTACCTTTCAGTTATATCAGTTGTTAGGATGTCATGGGTCTTATCCTGACTTTCATCTTTGTCATTTAGAGGTTTCATAGATAGACAATAGAGTTTCAGAAGTCTGGTCATTTATTTTGTTAAATATTTTAAAGACTTAAGTTGCCTATTTTGGGGCGAGTTGAATATATTATGTTATTCAGAGTTTTCTTTTGATTTAAAGCTTTGTATTTAAGTTTCATGAATTTTTATTCAGTTTTTAAGTTTTGTATGCTTGCATTAGTCTTCCGCTTGTAGTCAGCCAGGATGAAGGTTCGCTTAGGGACCAACAATGGTTCTCGAGTGCCAGCCACGTCCAGGGTGTAGGTTCGGATCGTGACAATATATCCCTCGAAATTAGTTAAGATACACATAAAATTGACTTGGTCACCACAATTATCAATATATATATATATTAATAAAATATTCAAGGCTGTGACATAGTGATAAAATAAAGTGAAATAAAAATCACGAGATCCCCCATCTTTTAGCCTTGTGCATAGAGTTAGCTAGTACTTGTTATTGTTTGAGGTAACAGATATCCCGTAAATTAGTCGAGGTACACAAAAACCGACTTAGATACCACTATTATCAAAATATATATTTCATCAATTCCTTTTTCTTGAGCCCCTTCGCAAGTTGTATAACTGAAAGTTGTGGTTGTCCTTCGTCGTTGGTATATTAACCAGGGGCACCACACATGATCCTTCTTGCTCCATGACCAAAATTCATTGCAGGTAGGAATCGATCATCGCGTGACACTTCTAAAAGAACTCTTGCCCAATAATTATGTCAAAGATGTCTAAAGAAAGCGTCAATAAAGTGCCTAGTGTAATGCTTACTCCATGATTGACTCCACACACGGGAGTCGGTGGTGCTTTGATCGTCTTGAGGTAGGTGTTACTTGGACTGTAACTCAATCCCAACGTTGTTTTTGCGGTGTTGGTCATGATGTTAACATGTGTCGACCATAGCATGAGCTAGTCATCCATTGATTGTGAGGTCAACACATTGTGTGTTGTATTCTTTTGACTTCTCTAATTGCTTTGTAATAGCTCTGCATAGTCCAATCAGGCCTAACTGCGTCGTGCCCAAACCTTGCCCTGGTTCTTGTGCATCTTTCTCCTTCCATTCATGTAATATGACAGTACAGTTCTTTTATTCAAGGTTCTTTGTTTTTTTTCCAGCTCCTCTCTTTGTTTGTTCTTATTTTTGAAATTAAAAACATGCTTAATTTGTTGCATCTTCACTGGGTAATTTCGGTGCTTTAATCTAATTTCTTGTTGATTAACTCAAGATCTAGCAAGAGATTCTGCATTTTCTTGAAAACTTTGAGTTAGACTCAAATAAAAAAAAATAGAAAACCATCCAATTTTTATGTATCCATTTGTTTACCTTGATCAATTCTCTGGAAAGGAGTTTGCACATCCATGATTTATATGTAACTATGGGAAACTGAAAATAAAAATAAAAATCGGAGAATTATACAAATACAAATAAAAAATAAAAGATTGAAAGCGCTTGAAGAGAAATAAAAATTAAAAAAATGATACTATAAGAAGTTGTCTGAAATTGTGAGAGCACGATTTGAGAGGGAGACACAAAATTTTTAAAATTTCATTCTTGATTATTCTTGAGTAAATTATTGAGAAAAATCAGTGAAAAGATTAAGATGAGAGAGAAAGGATTTTTGTATAAATGGATAAAACGGAAAACCGAAAAGTATACAATTCTGGAAGTGGTTCCTATTAAATAGAACGAAAGGTTAGCGGCAAATGATAATATTTTATAACTATAAAGCTATGGATAACTAATTAAGTAGCATATGTTTGCTTAATCGCATAATTTTTCCTTCTTTTTATCGGAGAAAAAGAGCAAGTAGATCCAAAATTGTACTATATTATAAGAGTTTACTTCAAGTGCTCAAGCAAGCAGGTTAACATGCATGCTTAGCACTTTGAGGGTATCTATGTAATTTTGTGATAGTTCTTTCGTAGTAATTTGTTTGTCTCTTTTATTAATTTTTTATATAATCATAATAATTAACAACTTAAAATATTTTAAAGACGTAAAAATTTAATTGACTTTTGAAATTATATTTGTGTCGTATACATATATATATATATATAAAGTTTAAAATGAACATGCTGATGTGGCATGCCTCAATAGTCAATGACCACTATCACTATTTATCTTCCTTTTTTTCTAGAATTTTGAAGTTTTTCCTTATTATTTGTATTTATTATATTTTCTTAATTCTTAAATTTCTGATCTCCAATATATTATTTAATATATGTAACATCTCTTTCCTCATTATTTGAATTTATTACATTTCCTTAAATTCCTCTCTTATTTATAATTCTTATTAATTTTGTCCAAAAGATAGAATTTTAGGTATTCAATTTATATCTTTTGTTTTCTTTCTTCCTTTGGGGCATTTCCTTCTTAAATTTCTGATCTTAAATCTAAATAAAAACCTTGCATGTCTTTTTTTTTTAAAAATAAAAAATTATAAGGAGTTTTTGTGAAATTGTACTCTTCTGAGAATTGAAGTCAAGATGGTAACATATGTCCCTCTCATATTTTTTTTAGTTCCCCTTCATTTTTTGTTACATGCTTCGAATCTACAGTTTAATTTGTTTGAATTCGAGCCACATATACAAAAAAAATAAATGATTCATTCCACAAAATCTTTAACAATAAAAAAAAAAAACAAATACATAAGAGGTCGTTTGGTGTGAGGAATAAAAATAAATAGTGATGGGATAAAAATTTTGTATCTTGTTTGGTTGTCATGTTTGGGATAACTTATCCCACCATATATATCATAGTGTTGGGATAAGTTATTCCATATACATGGTGGAATAAGTTATCCCATGATAACTAACCCCAGGATAACTAATCTTAGAATAACTTGTTCCCAACCAAATGACCCATTAGCCTTCTCATACAAGAATTCTTTCTTTCTCGTAGATACAATTTTTATTTTATTTTATTTTGAAATGTCTTTGTTAAAAGAGGCGTGTATCTCAGAAATTTATGTAATCAACAACTATAAAATGGAGTCACTCTGACATTAAAAAAAATGACACATAAATAAAAAAGAAGTGAAAATTTATGGAATTGGTCATTAAAATGACGAACATAAATCAACTCAATGGAGAAATAATATAAATTGTCACATTATTAGAGGATGAGGTAAATTACACAAAACACATAAGAAAGACAGAATGATTTAACAGAAGAAACAAGATTTCTCAAAAATATCAAATCGATAATGACAAATAGGGCAACACCATGTTTGTGGTACATTAGTCGTATACATTAAGTTTCTTGCTTTTGATATATGTTATAATGTATTGTTCATTTTGTTTCAATCACCTCATTATTTTGCTATTCTTATCATTATTTTTTCTGAAGGCTTTATATTGCTTTTCTTATTCGTTGTCATGTTTTTCTCAGTGCCATATTTTTTCATAACTATTTTGATTTGTTGCAATTGAATTATGAGCCTTTCGAAAATAACCTCTCTATTCTTAGGATGAGGGATAAGGACCCTGTCATTTCCCTAACTATTTGTGAATTACAGTCTGAATATTGTTTGATGATGAAAAAGAACAGAAAAAACACTAACTTAAGCAAAGCAAAACAAATTACTGCTCCCTAGAAGCTCCTCCACCTTATTTCCTTGAAAGTTCGAACCAACAACCTCAAGATAGGAAGTGAAAGATATTTTACCACTTAAGCAGACTTTTCTTGTTGCAAAGTACACCTAAAAAATAGGAAAAAATTACACCATTAAATTTAAAAATACTCATTCATATAAAACAAATAAAATAGAGGCAGACATTAATCTTTATAATTTTTTTCATGAAATAATGGACATATTTAAAATTGAAGCTCATTAGTCTTACCATGTAAAAAAGTTCCCAACAAATATAAAGAGACGAAAAGCTAATAAGGCTTTTGAGTTTTAAAACAAAGATAAACGATTGTTTTTAATTAGTGCGACTTTTGAGGTGAATATTACAAATTAAATAGGCAAGTAAATGCTTAAAATTTAATGGACAAGTAATGAAATACACGACTGAAAATATCGGTAACATAACTCTTATAATATGGACTCTTTAGAGTAAAACAAACATGAACTCTTTAGAGCAAAATAAATAATATGGAGTAAATGAAAAACTAAATACTCTCATCTTTCTTCACGTAAAGTTCTACTCTTTTCATATACCCGTGAGGTCAAGATCACCTTGCGACCAAATAAATTATACACATATAATATAGGGATAAGGGTCTGAAAAATATTTTAACTTTGGTCGAATTTGCTGTTGCGATAATAAACTTTCATGAGGACCTATTACCTCCCTAGATTATTTAATAGTGTATTTTTTACCCCCTGAACTATTTAATAGTGTATTTTAAAGATATATATGTGTCCACGTGGACACATTACTATTTATAATTTTGCATTATCTTTTATGTCCATGTGGGCAAATATATATATTTAAAATACGGTATTAAATAGTTTAGGGAGGTAATAGGTCCTCGTGAAAGTTTAGTATCGCATCAGCAAATTCGTCCAAAGTTAAATAATTTTTTAGACCCTTATCCCTATAATATATATAAATGAAAGGTTGTATGTTTATATAGAATAATAAGTTCATTTGGTGAAAACATATGATCGAATTCTCAATCGCTTACAGCTTTTATTTTGCATCAATTTGAGAACCTTATAAATTTAAATATTCAGAAAAATAATCAGGCTTGATGAAACTCCTTTTTAAAGTTGTCTTTGATTTAGGTTCATAGATACCAAAAAATAATTGTTAAGAGTTTTCTCAATCGGAGAAACCTCAATTATGTGCTATATTAAAAACACTAAAAATAATAATTCTCTTCTCTATATTATATATGAATGTTAAGAAACTAAAAGGTCATTTTATTTAAATTTTCTTAAATACTAAATTTAATGGTTTTTATTTTCATAATTTCTACAACGTACTTTTTATCATTGTTGCCCCTAAAATAATTAATAGTAATATTCATGATATTATTTGTTATTTCATATTGTAGAGACACATTAATTATCACATTAGTCTTTTAAGTTAAATTTTTGGTGCTTATTATATTCATAATAGTTGACTTAAAGAATAAAATGAAGGCTATTGAATAGTGATCAACTTGTGGGAGTGAAAATCGATAAGAGATCGTAAGATTGCACATTCACTTCAAAAGCTTTTTCCCTTTATTCTTTATTAATTACGAAATAATAATGATGTTGCATTATTTATTTTCTTATATATGCTCTCTTTATGATTTTCTTTATTTTATATTTCATATAAAATTTTTATTGTCGTAAGTCTTTAAATTCTTTTGGCTCAATTTAGTAATTTATGATTCTATTGAAGTCTACTAACTAACCATTTTTTTAATTATAGATAGATAGAGAGAGTTTGTAATATTTAATTAAAAAAAATTAATAGCTTATCATATTTATTATCGTGCGAAGCACAGATAAATTTACTAATAATAATTAAGAAAAGAAGAAATAACATATATTATTTGAATTGCTTAAAAAATAATATAAATCATAATACTTAATAACTTAAAAAGTATTCAAAAGACATATAAAAAATTTGATTGTTTCTCAAAATTTTAATGATATATATTTATTTCAAAAATTACGTAAAGATATTATTAATACAATAATTAATAATTTAAAAAAATATCTAAAATTCATATCAAATCTAATTTGACTATCTAAATTTTATTTATATCACATAAATTAAAAGAGATAAAAAAAACGCATATTGAACCATGCTAACACGAGTTCTAGTGTCTAGTGTTGATGTTGAATTAATAAAAAGAAGAGAGAAATTAGAAATCCTATCCATCCAAAATCTAAAAGAAGGACCTAAAGAGAGTTTTGGTTGTTCTTGGAGGGAGATGACACCTGTTTTGACAGGTGTTGGAATTAGGTGATAAAATGACACGTGTCACGTCATAAGTGCCACTAGGTAGATCTATTTAAATGACTTGTTGTACATTATTATTGTTATTATTAGATTGTAGAAACAAAGATTAAGCATTAGAGGGAGAGGCGTTCAAAACAGAAAGTTAAGTCAAAATGCAAGCCATGAAAGAAACTGCAACTAATATTAAGTCTGGTATTGAAAAGACCAAAGCTGTTGCTCAAGAAATGGTTTTCTACCTCTTCCCATTTTTTATTCTCTCGGTTCATTATTACTTGTTCATTATACTATTTTGAAATTTCTAATTAAATTTATCTAGTTTATTATTACTTGTTCATTATATTTACTTGTTTGATATATTATTTTGAGATGTCTAACAATATTTGTCTAGTTTATAAATGAGATATCTAACCATAGTTGTCTAGTTTATAAAATAAACAAATAATTTATCATTATATATATATATATATATATATATATATATTATTTTAATAAGAATAATTTATCCTATCATTTGCTAATTTTCAATTCTTGTGTCAAAGTTATTAGTGAACAATTATAGTGTTGTTTATTTTATAAAATGAATAAATATATCATTTTATGTAGAGTAATTTATCCTATCATTTACTAATTTTTAATTTTAGTATAGTTATTAGTGGACAATTAATATTGAACTCCGAAAGTAATGGAGAAATATGATAAGTTAATTATTTCATCCGCCCTAATTTATATGGTTCATTCTTCTTTTTAGTTTCAAAATATTTATTTTAATCATTAATAAAATGATTTATAGCCATATAAAATTACATTTATTTTAGACTATAAATTTTTAAAAAAAATTCTTTCTTACGTTTAGAAATATTTATTTTCTTCTTAATAAAATGATTTATAGCTATATAAAAATTATCATTTATTTTAGACGATAAATTTTAAAAATATTTCTCTGTTAAATTTTGTGTCAATTTATATTAATTTATATAATGTCAAATTAAATTATATAAAATGCCACAGAGGGAATTTACTCCCACTAGTTTCTCCCCGTTCATATTAAGTAAGAGTAGGACACAATCCCAAAAAAATATTTATGACGAAAACTGAAAGTTACTTTTTATTTTTATACTTTCAAGGGTTATTTGATGTGAGGTATAAAGAATAAATAGTTTTGGGAACAAAAAAAATAGTTTTGAGACTGAAATTTTAGTGTTTTGTTTGATTATCATCATGTTTGACATAACCTATTCTATTATTTATGTAGTGAGATAAGTTGGTCAGGAATAATTTGTTTCCAACCAAATGAAATGGAAGGATGATAAATTTTATTTATATTTTTGTAATGCATGATGGAATTAGATGACAGCAAAGAACCCAAGTGAGAAAGAGATGGCAACAGAAAAAAAAGAAGAAAGAATAAAGGCAGCAGAGGGCAAGACACATTCCTACTCAACGAGTGGAGCTACTGGACAACCAAGTGGTGCACATCAAATGTCAGCATTGCCAGGGCATGGAAGTGGACAACCAACAGGAGGAAGTGTGGTAGAAGGTGTGGTGCCTTCACACCCTATTGGGAAGGCTACTGGAACTCATAATACACATGTTGGTTCATAAACTTAATTACACACTTTTCAGTTTTTCTTTCTTTATTTATTTATGTCAATAAATAATATTATTGTGAAATGATGTTTTTAGGTGCATGTGAACCTGTTAAAGAGGTAATAATTCAACAATTTCGATACACATACGTATAATGAAAAAAAATTATCACATAGAGGCACAACTAATAATAATGGTGCGAGGCTTTTTTATTTTTGAGACGAGTGTTAAATTTTTTTTAATTTGATGCAAATTATTAGTTTCATTTTCAAACTATTGATAATTTTAAAAATATTTTTGTACTTGACTAATTAAATTTAGATAAATATTTGATCATCCTCAATTTGCCACAAGACATGGTAGGTGGTTACTCTTGATAAAAAGTTGGGAAATGTTAAATACTCTGACATGGTAGGTGGTCTCAAATTATTAAATTATTGTATGACATGTTACTCTTAATAAAAAGTTGGGAAATGTTAAATACTTTTAAATTTGACGAGAATTTAAGAGTGTATTTTACTCATGTGGTAAGATTGGATGTATATTTAAATTTAGTTAGTCAATTAAAGGGGTGTTTTAAAAGCTCTCAATAATTTGAGAATGAAATTAATAATTCACACTTGACGCAATTGGAAGATCAAGATTTCTTCCTGCCGCTCAAGTGGGATCAGATCGGGCTTTAGCGAGAACAGCTGTAATTAAATCGGGAACAAAAAGACGTAAAATGATGCCCGAAATAAATGAACTAATCTGGCATTCATCTCTTTTGTCGGAGTTTTCGGGATATGGATGTTTTCAATACTTCCTTCCTATATTTTTTGACATTTAGATAGTAGATCTATTTTCCTACTTTTTACATTTATCTCTCTTCCCTTCACTCCTCTTTAGTAACATTACAAATAACTTTATTGTTTAAAATATCTTTTAATAGAATCAATAAATCTAAATACAAATTAATCTACTTTAGATTATAAACAGATTAGATAGGATTATATTTGTTCTAATTTTGTTTAAAATTATAAATATTATTAATGTAATATATCACAAATACAAAAAATATTACAGTTGAGAATAAAATGACAAAAATGAGTAAATAATTTTTTAGGCTGAGGCGTAGATATCTCACTCTCTTTAAGGAGATTCAAGCCCACTGCGGCATAATCTACACCGATCCAATAGTAATACTCTTGACTTGTCCCTTCTAGGATACAACAATCCAACAACGTCGTACACCTCAAACAACTCCGGATTAGTTGAAGAGTCCAAAGTTCTACATAAGAATGTTTCCTTCAACATACAAATATTATCTTTTGTATAGTGAATATAGTTGAAGACTTAAACTATTTTTCTTTGTCTCAACTCTCTCTTTCACTACACTTACCTCACTATACATTACAATATTTTTCCACACTTCTCATCTTTTTTGACATATATATCATTCACAAAGAAACACCACTGTTTATAGAGGAGGAATTTTTTTTTGTATTGAATAAGAATAATGTGGATAATAATGTAGCTAAATGAATAGCCTAAAGGTTACGTAAGTTATAATGTATAATGAGGTAGAATAACGAGTAAAATTAGTGATAGATCATGACAATAATGGTTAAACAATGACTACATTCTTATCATCTTATACCCACTAACATATGCACATCATATTTTTATTTTAATATTAAAATGCATAAACACCAACAAATATTTTTTTCTACATAACTATATTACTATATATTAGAAGAGTCTAGGATTTACTACCATTGTTCCAATTAAATCATTACAAATGTCCAATACTTACTATATAAAATATATAAGTGGGCCCCACCTCCTTCCACTTAAATAATATTTTTTCAACCTTATCATGGTAAAAGTTGAATTTATTATCCTTTTCATTTAATTTTATATGATATTATTTTTTTCTATAAAATCATTATATATGTTTTAATAATTTAAATTTCAAAAATATTATAATTTAACTTTAAAGATTTTATTTTATCAAAATCTTGTACATTGAAATATATAGTTATGAATTTAAAATATTTTTAAAATCATATAAAAATTTCAATAACTTCTCAAATTCCATAATATAACACTTAAATACTACATATTATATATTAATTAATATACTATAAATGACTTAAATACTCCATATTATCTATTACAATAATTAACAATTATTTGACACTTTAAATACTATCAATGCCATATAAATTAGGATAAAAAACCTAACATATAATATTTAAATATATTTAAAAATAATATAAGTAATACTATACATTACAATAATTAACAACTTAATTATTTAAAACTTATATAAAAAATTTAATTGAGTCTCTAAATTCTATTGGTACCACATAAAATAGATTATATAATAAACATATATTGTTTGAAATTGACGAAAAAGAAACAATAAATTACAATAATTAATAAAAAAAAAGTCCACTCCAAAAAATCTATCAATTAACAACATATATTGTTTGAAATTGACAAAAAAGAAACTATAAATTACAATAATTAACAAAATAAATCTCTCGACTCCAACAAATCTATCAATTAATGCCACATAAATTGGGACATGGCAAATAACATATATTATTAAAAAATTAGGTTCAAAATGTACTATAAAATACAATAATTAACAACTTAATATATTAAAGAGACATAAAAAAGGGTTAATATTTAAAATTCTGCATGTGCCACATAAATTAGAACAAATAGAGTAATAAATATTACTTTCAAAATTATGTTAAAAAAAAGTACTACAAATCACAATAGCTAACAATTTAAAATATTTTTAAAATCATATAAAATTTCAATAACTTCTCAAATTCCATAATATGACATAAATTTTTTAAAAAAAAGTGTTATAAATCATAATAAATAGTACAATATTTAAACTACTTTAAAAGCATTATAAATTGTAATAAATAATACAACAATTTAAATTACTTAAAATTTAACGACTTAAAAATATTTTTTTAAATGTATTAAAATTTTGGTTAATTGTCTAAACTTTACATGTGCCACATAAATTGGGACATGGACAGTACACATATTTTTTTTTAAAAATTACATTAAAAGTATTCTATCAATTAACAACATATATTGTTTGAAATTGACCGGAAAAAAAACTATAAATTACAATAATTAACAAAATAAATCTCTCGACTCCAACAAATCTATCAATTAATGTCACATAAATTGGGACATGGCAAATAACATATATTATTAAGAAATTAGGTTCAAAATGTACAATAAAATACAATAATTAACAACTTAATATATTAAAGAGACATATAAAAAATGCTTAATATTTAAAATTCTGCGTGTGCCACATAAATTAGAACAAACAGAGTAATAAATATTTTTTTCAAAATTATGTTAAAAAAAAGTACTACAAATCACAATAGCTAAAAATTTAAAATATTTTTAAAATCATATAAAAATTTCAATAACTTCTCAAATTTCATAATATGACATAAATTAAAATAAAATAAAAATATATATATATATTGGGCCCCGTGCTGGCACGGGGTCCTATATCTAGTTTAAAGATAAGAATGAACTATATTTAAAAATAAGAGCGACAACAGAGCAAAACAAGGCAGGCCGCGACCGATTTATAAACGTTTTCTAAAACATTTACATGGGGGCAAATTATAAATGTTTTCTAAAAAAATTACACGAGGAAACAATTCGACTACTGGTTTAGTTTGACTTGGTTTGGTTTTGAAAAAAAAAACCTGACTATATTTCGGTTGGTTCGGTTTTAACTAAAAAAAACCAACCCAAATTTATATATATAATTTTAAAATTTTATTTTATACATAAAAATATTTACTTTGATATAATTTTAAAATATTCCTTATACTTTTCAATAGTTTTTATCTTTTAATATATTATTTCAAGTTTGAAGCTTAGAATTATGAATGGGCCGATAAAGATTATAGTCCACAGATGTTAGTAATTATAATAAAGCTTAAATCAAAATCAAATTAATACTAATGTAAAAAGAAAATGACAATAATATTGAATAATTGTTCTTTAGTTTTACATTGGTTTAGACAATTAAAATACATAATCTAATTTTAATTTTCTTTAATATTTAGTCATGTAACTAATACTTATTAAACTTAATTTTAGCATGACTTAGTACTTTTAAATTATGATTATTTTCATTATGACTTGTTAATTTGCAATATTTGTTTTACGCGATTTCATTATTATTATTATTTTTGTTGGATATTTTAGTGTCATTAATCATATCATATTGTGTTATATTTTTAAAAAAACATCTTAGATAGTTGTATTTTGGTAGGACTAAAGAAATATTTGAAGTACAAGTAAATTATATGTTTGTATGAATACTTTACCGGAAAAACCCGAAAAATCCGAAAAAACCCGAGGTTGAAAAATCCGACTTTTATTGGTTTGTTTGGTTTATAAATTTAAAAATCCGACACAAATGGTTTGGTTTGATATTTGAAAAACCTGAACCAACCCAGTCATGTACACCCCTACTTAATAACATGATATTGAAAATGAAATATGAAAGTTTCATCAATCAAACATTCTAAATCTTTGTAGCACTGCAAAAACCTTCACCCAACATGACCAGGCATACAATTATTTAGTTGCATTGTATTACCTACCAGTAAGGGTGTACATGATCGGGTTGGTTCGGGTTTTTCAAATATCAAACCAAATCATTTGTGTCGAATTTTTGAATTTATAAACCAAACCAAACCAATAAAACTCGAATTTTTCAACCTCAGGTTTTTTCGGTAAAATATTCATACAAACATATAATTTACTTGTATTTCAAATATTTCTTTAGTTCTACCAAAATACAATTATCTAAGGTGTTTCTTAAGAAAATAACACAAAATATGATATGATTAATGACACTAAAATAATATCCAACAAAAAAATTATAATGAAATCGCTTAAAACAAATATTGCAAATTAATAAGTAATAATAACAATGATCATAATTTAAAAGTACTAAATCATGCTAAAATAAGTTTAATAAGTATTAATTACATGACTAAATACTAAAGGAAATTAAAATTAGATTATGTATTTTAATTGTCTAAACCTTGTAAAACTAAAAAACAAATATTTAATATTATTGTCATTCTTAGTGTTGAATTGATTTTCTTTTTGCATTAGTATTAATTTTATTTTGATTTAAGTTTTATTATAATTACCAACATCTATGAACTATAATCTTTATTGCACCATTAATAATTCTAACTTTCAAACATGAAATAATATATTAAACGATATAAACTATGAAAAAATATAAGAAATATTTAAAAATTATATCAAAGTAAATATTTTTACGTATAAAATAATATTTTAAAATTATATATATAATGTCGGATTGATTTTTTTTAGTTGAAATCAAACCAACCCAAATATAGTCGGTTTTTTTTTCTAATACCAAAACAAGTCAAACCAAACCATTAGTCGATTTTTTTTTTTGATTTGACTCGATTGCGGTTTGGTTCGGTTTTCGATTCGATTTTGTACACCCCTACCTACCGGCAAAAGCTTCAACAATATGAAATCCAATAGCTGGTTTCATTGGGAATAATGAAAATTTGGACTAAAGAAAAACTTTCACATAAAATTTGTTAATGTGAGTAATACAAAGAAATCAGCGCCATTACATAGACAAACGTTGACGCCTTTTCAAATAACTTGTTCATTTTGGCACTCTCTTTATGAACAGTATTATCCACAAAAGCTTATGGTTCGGGTTTATCTTTCGTAGAATTCTGTAATTAAGCTTTAAAGTACGTCTTTCTATCCTTGTTCGGTTATGTGCAAGCATAATGAATCATAATGGACAAACATGAGTTCTTCCGCGCACATCTTTTCACCATTTACTTTAGTACTGTAATTGCTTCTATTACTGCAAGTTGTGAACAATATGAAACTTAATGTTTCCAACCAAAAATACAATAAAGAAAAAGAATCAACTATTACTCTGCACAATAGTTATTAGGTAATCAAACACTCACAAAATTGTGAAGTACAATAGAAGAAAATTTTTTTAAAAAAAAAGCAATATGGGTAGTATTAAGTATGTACATTTCTAAAATTCTCATGTCACTATATCAAGCTAAAAAAAACGATACATTTTTTTACATATAAAACAAAGATAAAGGAGTGTGGATGAAATTTTTTGGACTTGCTTCTTTTTGCCCCATCTCAGAGAGAGTTAAAAAAAAAATTGACTACTTCACTTGTAAGATATTGAAAGAGTTAGTCGCTGAGTTAGTTACTTAAAACGTGTCACACTGTTAAGTGTCTGTTAGAGGTGGTTAACACTGTTAGGAAGCTACTAGAAGGTTGTTAGAAAAGTCACATGGGTGACGTGTGAGTTAAATTGTTAGTCTGTTAGACATCTATATAATGCTAGATGATTAGTGAGATTGGGTGTAATGCACAATGTATTTTCGGTAGCTTATCAGAAACTCTCAATGAAAAGATCAATGTTTCCTCTTGATTGCTTGATTTCATAATTCTTTCTTCTAGATTACAGAATTATTGACATGGTATCAGAGCTTCTGGTTGTGATTGGAGATCAGTAAGCTTTGTTTCAGTTGAAGTAGCTGTTGATCGAGTTCTCGAGATGTAACAATGGTGGAAACTGAAAATTCACCAACAACAGAGGATCACCAGGTGGATCCTCAAACAGACCACAATCATCCGCTGCATTTGCAGACTTCAGATACTCCTGGAGTCGCCTTAATACCTATGAAGCTCACAGGCCCAGAAAATTATGGGATATGGAGCAGATCGATGCGTCTTGCGTTACTAGTCAAAAACAAACTAGGATTTGTGGATGGCACCTGCGCGAGGAGCTCATACAAAGGAGTAATGCTAGCAAAATGGGAGAGATGTGATGCAGTAGTACTGTCTTGGATCAGTGCGACTGTTGCCCCAGAATTGATGGCGAGCATAGTATATGCCTTAAGTTCAAGGAAGATCTAGGCAGACTTCAAGGGAAGGTTCGATAAATCAAACCTAACTCGAATTTTCTATCTATGGAAAGAGATCAGTATGTTAACACAAGGAACAGACACAGTCACAACTTACTATTCTAATATGAGAGATCTATGGGATGAAATTGATGTGATGGTACCAAATCCTTCATGTGAGTGTGAAACATCTATGCCATATGCAGAGCACATCAAACAACAGAGGTTACTTCAGTTCCTAGTTGGTTTGAATGAAAGCTTTGCACAAGTAAGGAGTTCCATTCTATTGAATTTTGTTGTTCCAAGTGTTAACCAAGCATACTCCATGGCAATACAAGAGGAGAGTCGAAGGAAGTTAGGGATTGTAGATACAGGAAGTGAGACAGTGATAATGTTAGCATGAAGGAATTCTAACAACCATGCATCTAACAATCCAAATCACTATCTAGGACAGGGTAGGAATACACTCAACTCGAACTCGAACTCTTACTCACAGGGGCAGTATTCTCAAGGGAGGAGGACAGGGATCATATGTGAGCATTGTGGATTCAAAGGGCACAACAAGGAGACTTGCTACAGGATAGTAGATTTTCCAGCAGATTTCAAGACTAAAAGGAAGACACAAAATGAGGTTCTCAAACCTCAGGCAAACAACACAACTATTGACACAAGAAATCAACAATACAATTTCCCAGGGGGATACTATACGAAGGGGCATTGTGAGAAAAGTTTAAAAATGATGAATCCAACACCAACAGGTAGTTGCAAGGCCAATGCTCTAGCAGGTATGCATAATTAGGCAGTTAATGATACTAATATAGAGTGGATTATAGATTCTGGAGCTTCACATCATATTACCTGCAATGAGAACATAATAATGAGCCTAAGAGAGTATTTGAGTCAAATGTAAGTAAGGTACAAGTACCTACTGGACAGAAGATCACAGTTAAGCATATTGGAGATGCAGTATTTTTAGGAGATTATTGCTTAAAAAATGTGTTGTATATACCAGGTTTTAAATTCAATCTGTTATCAGTCTCAAAACTCACCAAGGATCTCAACTGCACAGTGTCTTTTTCTCTTGACATGTGTGTCCTGCACGATCTTTGCAATGGGAAGGTGATTGGGACTGGTAACGAGGTTGATGGACTTTATTTCCTAAGATATCATGTGACACCACTCATAGGAGCAGTTTCAAATGACACAGAAGATCAGAAGCTATGGCATCTAAGGCTAGGACATCCTTCAGTAGGAGTCATGAAACACATGTTTCCTTTAAAGAATAAAGTAACTATTGTTGTACACCAGGATTGTTCTATCTGTCCTTTGGCTAAACAATGTAGATTAAAGTTCCGTATTAGTAGTTCCAAGTCTTCTCGTATTTTTGAATTGATACACTTATATGTATGGGGGCCTCACAGATTTCCCACTTATGATGGAAAACATTATTTTCTGACAATTGTTGAAGATTACAGTAGATTTACATGGGTTATGCTGTTGCAGTCTAAGAAAGAAGTGGTAGTTGTCTTAAAAAATTTCATTTCTATGGTTTGTAATCAGTTTGGAGTTGGAATAAAAAATTTGAGATCTGATAATGGAACTGAGTTTTTTAATGTTAGTATGAATGCTTTGTTAGCTGGACATGGGATCATTCATCAAAGTAGTTGTCCATATACACCTCAACAAAATGGTGTTGTGGAAAGAAAACATAGACACATCTTAGAAATGGGAAGAGCTTTGAAGATACAGTCTCATATTCCAAGAAGATTTTGGGGAGACTGTATTATGACTGATGTACATCTTATCAATAGACTGCCTTCTTTCTTATTAAAAGGAAAGTCTTCATATGAAGTATTGTTCCATAAGTCCCCCAACATTACCTACTTAAAAATGTTTGGTTGTTTATGCTTTGCTACTGTACTAAAGAAAGGGGATAAGTTTGCTCCTAGGGCCAAGAAAGCAGTATTCATTGGCTATTCTTCTACACATAAAGGGTACAGGCTCTATGACTTAGAAGCCAAAAGTGTGTTCATCAGTAGAGATGCCACATTCAAAGAACAAGTCTTTCCTTTTCAGGAAAAGGAAATACCAGATCATCATCTCCCTTTGCTCTCACCTTTTGTGTCTGATACAGGTACTATGACAGATGAAATAGATGTTTATGCAACTAGTGACCAACCTGTAGTTTCACCAGTGGGTCCTGCATCTCTAATACCTGCTATGGAGAATTTGTCTCATGAAGACATCACGCTTTGACTTGGTAAATTGCATCTGGATTCGCTCCAATTCCAACAAATATCGCATTATCTGCATCACCAGTTCTAGGCGTATACTATGTTCCAGAGCCTTTAGTTTAGTTGCAGAGTTAGAAGCTATTATATATAGATAGTGCCTGATTTCTATATCCTGCCAATAGAAGAAGATGAACATGTGGTTAGTCTGATTCACTTAGGGCCTTATTTAAACAAAGTATATATATACTTTTGACCCCCCAACTTAGAGTAGCTAGGTGGGGAAGTCAGAAATGCAACATCCAGATACACCAGCAGCCCCAGTAGCCCCTGTTGCTTGTCTTAGAAAGTCCACTAGGACATCAAAACCACCTATTTGGACCAAGGATTATGTAACCAAAGCTAAGCCTAGTATGTACTCGATCACTAATGATGTCATATATGATCACCTGCCCACCAAGTATCAAAACTTTGATCAAGCTTTCTCAGCCTTGGTTGAACCAAAGTCTTTTAAAGAAGCCTCCCAAGATGAAAGATGGACATTGGCAATGAAGGAAGAAATCAAGGCTTTAGAAGATAACCAGATCTGGATTGTTGTAGACTTACCTCTAAAGGCTAAGGCTATTGGATCAAAATGGGTTTACAAGATCAAATATAAGTCCAATGGTGATGTGGACAGGTTTAAGGCAAGATTAGTGGCAAAGGGTTACACTCAAAGACAAGGGCTAGACTATAATGAAACTTTCCCTCCAGTAGAAAAAATGGTAACAATCAGGACTATTCTCAACTTGGCTGCCTCACATGGTTGGAAAATTTGTCAAATGGATATTAACAATGCTTTCCTCCAAGGTGATTTACATGAAGATGTATACATGGAGTTGCCTCTAGGTTTTCACAATCTAGGAGAGCATAAGGTTTGCAAACTTCAAAAGTCACTCTATGGTTTAAAGCAAGCATCAAGGCAATGGAACATCAAATTCACTGATGCATTGCTGCAGGCTGATTTCTATCAAAGTGCCCATGATCACTCTTTATTCACCAGGAAGCAGGGGGATGATATGGTGGTCCTCCTGGTGTATGTTGATGACTTGCTTATTACTGGAACCAACACTACTATGATTGAGGAAACCAAATCTACTCTTCATCAGTGATTCAAAATGAAAGACTTAGGAAAGTTGAGACATTTCTTAGGCATAGAAGTAATGCACTCCAAAGAGGGTATATTGTTGAATCAAAGAAAGTATGCTCTTCAGTGTATTGCAGACACTAGACTTAGTGGGGCTAAACCAAGTGATTCAGATTGGGCTTCATGCCCAAATACTAGAAGGTCGATAACTGGTTATGTGGTGAAACTAGGAGATTCTCTAATTTCATGGAAATCTAAGAAGCAACACACAGTGAGCAGGAGCTCTGCAGAAGCTGAATACAGAAGCATGACTGCTGTGATTTCAGAACTGATTTGGGTTACAAGTTTACTGAAAGAATTAAATGTGCATATTACAGTTCCTATCAAGGTTTTCTCTGATAGTAAGGCAACAATTCAGATAGCAGGAAATCCCATTTTTCATGAGCGAACTAAACACATTGAAATCGACTGTCACTTCATTAGAGACAAAGTGAAGTCATGTTTCATAGAGCCTCAATATTTTTGCACCTCTATGCAACTGGCAGACATGTTCACTAAGGGGCTTGGAGCAGGACAACATGAGATTCTTCTTGGCAAGCTAGGTGTGTTAGATGTGTTCCAACCACCAGCTTAAGAGGGAGTATTGAAAGAGGTAGTTACTTAAAACGTGTCACGCTGTTAAGTGTCTGGTAGAGGTGGTTAACACTGTTAGGAAGCTACTAGAAGGTTGTTAGAAGAGTCACATGGGTGACGTGTGAGTTAGATTGTTAGTCTGTTAGACATCTATATAATGCTAGATGATTAGTGGGATTGGGTGTAATGCACAATGTATTTTCGGTAGCTTTTTAGAAACTCTCAATGAAAAGATCAATGTTTCCTCTTGATTGCTTGATTGCATAATTCTTTCTTCTAGATTACAGAATTATTGACATAAGAGAAGATGTTTTCAACAAAAGAATGTTTTAGAAACCTTGTTTTAATTTGTTGCAAACTTATTTGAGCAATTAGTCTTAAAAGGACCTTCACCCAAGCGCAATCCAATGGCTACTATTCATGTGCATTTCACTTCTCTTTTTCATTAAAACAATCCTTCCTTTCTAATGTTTTATTTTTACCATTCTTATACTCAGATAAGTTTATTAGATTCACATGCCAAAAAAGAAAGATCTCATAGCAACAATACATATTATCAATGGAGATATGGTAGCATTTACTTACTTCAAATAGATGTATGATTCTAAAATCAGCATGTCCTTCTCAAGTCTCACTTTCTCTTTTTCATTGAGAGGAGGGTGAGCAACTTAAAACCTACTAATACATAATATTTCAACTTATACTTCAGCTGGTCTTGTAATAAGCTCTCAAATAAGTCTAACGATTATGCCCTTCTTGCTCTATAAAAATTGGCAGAAAAAGAGAAAGTGCAAAAACATCTTAGTACATAAAAAATGATTATTATTTTATCAAGAGTACATAAAAATAACTAATGCAATCCAGTTTGTTGGGTAATCCAATAACTTTCATCAGTTTAGATGGCTCTACTCCTCTTTTTGTTCTGAACCTAAAGTGATGTTATAACTTGAACTTCTATTTTTGAACTTAGTACAAACTTCTTCAGGATTAAATTCAATAACATGATCTGAATACAATAAAGTGCACCGAAAGAAGAGATGGAAACTTTTGGTGACTGAGCTTATCCCTCAAACATAAATGTAATTATCACTCAATTTAGAGATACATCGAAAATTAGGAAGTTGTAAACTGCCTCTAGAAGGATAGCAAAAACATTTGACAGATTACTACAGGTGAGTAAATGTGACATACTGTGTCTGAATCTCTCATGGCTTATCTATGACTTAGTATCGTGGAAGATACAGTTTCCATAAGAGAACCAATCTCCCACATTTATATCCAAATGCACCATTTAGCTCTAGAAAAAACCTTTCCTATTCTGATACAAAGTAAACTTTCATGCTGCTATTTAAAATTTCAATTAAAAGAAACAAAAAAAAAAGACAAAAGAAAACACCTATCCTGCACTTATTCTTATCATGTTGGGCATCAAGTTAAAACCATACTCCTGGGCCTGTGATATATCTACCCAAGATTGAATAATATAGAAACCATCAAACATGAAACTCATAAGGGATGCTATTACTTTGCCTTTTACATTTGCAATATCAGCACAAATGCAATAACAGAGTAATTCACGTCCAACTAAATTGATTGTTGGAATGGTGTTCACAAGTAACAACTAAGCAACTGAGAGGTACTGCTCATGGCAAGATATACACTCGTCTTGACATTCTAAAGACAAAGGTAAATTGAAGCATTGAATGTCATTGATTAAAATCTACAACCTTAACAAAAGCTAATATCCTTTCCTTTGATCATTTTGAAGCTACAATAGGAAAATTAACATGGATCATCATAACTTATGCGACAAATGGCATTCCCAATCCCAAAAGTCACGTCGAGTTGCTGCTCCTTCCGATTTAGTTAGAATACCAACTCCATATACCTTTAGTATGTAGTTCTTAGAAATCCAGAAAGAGTGGGATAACAACACACATTAGTTTATGAAGGCAAATATTGTTTTATAGAAGATTCAAAGTTCTTGCAAGTTCTTTTAAGCAGCAAAATGAACTTCTTACAACTTCGTTCAAAAGTTGCATGCAGCACATTACCAGATAGAAAAGGAAAAAGGTGCCAGAATGCTAGATTACAGACGAATGATTTTGTAATCACTCACTTGCAGTTCTCTATACCTTGTCTTAAATCTTTTCAGTCCATCTTAAGTAGTGAATTACTAACTCTTAACAAAGCTTCTAAATGATAATTTCCTTCGTATATCTCTTGAAAAGCTAATCATACATTCAACTTCTAAGTGAAGCAGAGTATTTTTAAACCAAAGAACATGAACCATATTATCACTCTTTTGGCAAGAAACAATATGAGACTCTAGCAGAAACTCATTGATGAATGAGCATCTATATGTTTGGCATGAAGAAGATATAGAACAATGCAGATCATACCTGTAGCCTATCATGAAACGCACAACGATCCCCTTTTCTTCCTCTAATCTATGTAGCTTCTTATAATTAACACCTTGAGGCATCCAAGTCTGTCTAATATAATCGTGCCTTTTTCTACTACTGAAGGTGGTGTTTATCCCAATAACCATAAATGTATTCTTTCTCGGCCTACGTCCTCCAGAATCTGTGCTCAAGGAAGGAACCTCTTCAGTTATCCGTGGAATTAGAGGATCCTTAGTTGAAGGCAACTCACTTTGAATCTAAGAAATTGAAAGAGAAGGACCATCAAGAACAGAACTAAGTAAAACATCATAAGTTTTGAACAACACTTCCTCTCTACTTCTCTTTTTAGTATAAGTTTGTAAAAACAAGGTGTAGCTCACAAACAAAAAAAATTATTAACATATTTCTTATGTGGTGTAACATACGTTGTCATGTTAAGTACAAAAACTAAAGTCTAAGGTAATCATATTAAAACTCTGAAACTCACTGGATAGCTACTTAGGCTTTGTTAAACTCTCCCATCATCTCCTCCTTCTGCTCATAAAACATCATCCATATTTAGAAAACTGCAATAATAACTATAACAATGACAAAAAAAAAGTTCTATTCTTTGTTTGTTGGGGGGTTGGGGGTTGGACCTGACTATTTTTCGTTTCACAATCATCAGAAACAGAAGGCAAGTCTCTTTCTTGTGTCTGGCGCCTTCCATCTGATTCTGGAGGAGTCCAAACTCTAATTATACAACAACAACAACAACAAAAAATCTAGGAAAAGGTATTCTCAAAAAAAAAAAAAAAAAAAATCTAGGAAAAGGCATAACTGTTAGTCGGAAAGGCAGGGCACCTATACTATATGGTAAAGATAGAAAACAAAATTAATTTTACCATCTTATCAACATCATCTATTAGCACCACTTTCACTTATGCTTAGCTTTTACCACTTAAAGAAGATTATTTTTTGTCGTTTACATCTTTAGCTTCACATTTATTTCTTTTTTCACACCTCAATTTTCGTGATTTCTTAATTTGGCTTTCATAGTTTTACATGTGTTCGGTCAAGAGGTCATTTTACTTGCACATAGTTTCCAAGGTAATTGACATTTTCTTTTTCGTCCAGAGTTGTTGATAGTCAAGTAAGAAAAGTTTTATTAACCTACTGCTAGGGAACCTTGTCAATTCACTATCAACAAAACATAAAGATCATCTAGAGTATCTCAAAAATGCCTCTATCTTTGCACATTGTTGTTTGACATAGACATATATTTACCTTGCTACTCAAAAGATGGACAAAATCTCATGTGGGACACAAAATACTGTTTGTTTTAGGTAGATTAAGTATGTGAAAGAAATTAACAGAAGATCAAGATGTTATGTCATTATAACCAAAATATACACTTATTCAAAGTGATAAAGAACACAAATATCTTAATATTTAGTAACCTACAAATCAATAGTCGAAAGGATATATTCTTTTCTGTCTTGACATCAAAGTATAAACACGCCACAACTAACAATTGAAGTTTTTCAATTTTACTTCCCAACAAATCCCAAGATAGCATAATAGAGACAATCATCCGTTTTTAAAGTTCAAAACTCAATAGAAAAAAAGTGCTAAATGAAAGACGAATTGCATGTTACATCTATATTGGACTTGTAAGAAATTCATAGAAAGAACTAATAGAGTTGGGCGAATAAATATACTCAAACCCCAAATATGAGCCGAAAAGGTACATAAGACGAAAATCATGCAGAAACCAAATAGATGACGACTCTTATATAGATTAGTACCAATCCAATCGAAATTCTAAGTTCAATCAAATGACATATTACTAACTAATATTGTCTAGTAGTGCTAAATAATATAGCTCTTGAATTGGTGAATGCTATGCAAGGTATAGAAGTCCCGTGTTAAAAAAAAAAGGAAAAGAAACATAAACTTCTTTAGTTACTTTAAGCAAATCAAACATAAAATTAATTCATAAGTATTGTTTGAACAAACAATTAATCTCCTATAAGGAATGAACAAAGAAGCATGACGGAAGAAAACACAAATATATGTATCACCCATTAAAAATTATTAAATGACAGACATGATTGAAAGAAAAATAAGAAGAAAGGCTCAAATCTAGATACATAAAGAAGTCTAAAATAAAAATAAATGTTTTTAGAGAAATTCAGAATTTAACCTCCGTTTGAAAACATGATCAACCTTTTTAACTTCAAATGGTAAGAGGCAATGAAAAATGAATATAAATTAATAACAATGAGAAAAGTACTAATTTATCAACAACAAAAAAAGGGTCCATTACCAGCGGTGGCATCATCCATCATTTTCAAAACATTACCAAAGAATTGATTAAAATAATAATATTAATTAAATGTGTCAAGACCTGAGAACTGATCTTATAAAAGGGCTACTGGCTACTATTGTTGCCAATCCTTTTTGCCATCTTTTCTTCACATCTTAACCACTGAAATACCACTACGACTTTTATTTTAGTTCTTTGAGGGTTCATAGATTTTTATTAGCAAAAGGCGTGTCTTATTTACTGACATTGTGGAAACACTAAAGTAATGAGCATTAGAGTCCTTCTTGAAGATAGAATATTAAATGAGAATACTATATTTTGAAAGTATCTTCTCGCGAAATTTTCTATTTTTTGTTCATGAAATTAAGGTCCTTCACATGTAAATATATTCTTTTGACTAAATATATGTGCAGTACATCAAAATGTCATTTGAACCTTGTGGTCTTAAACATGTCACGTAGAATGTTAAAATTTAAGAGTTATGAATATAAAAAAAGACATTCTTTTTAATAAACTTAAAAAGAAAGTAAGACACATAAATTGAAACAAAGGGATTGTTTACTTATCCTAACAAGGCAATCATGGAAATGCATTCTGAGTACGACTGCAATAATATTTAAAGCTTTTGGAACTTGCTGCTGAAATTTTTTTTATATCACCTCTCAGACAACACTGGTTCAAGAATAATAGTTGGTAAGCTCAATAACGATGAAGTAACTGAAATTAGAGAAAAAAGAGTGCAAGAATAAGACTTTGTACTGCAAGATTTTCTTTTTTATTTTTAGAACTTATAACAATTTGCAAAATAGAGGTTATCTCACAATTATTGATTAAAATATTGTTAATGTGTAAGCTCTTACTAATGGTAATACATTCAAGTTTAAATACTCAAAATTTCTTCAATCAAAGTATCACCTGCCAATTATGTATGATAAAAACTAGTCATTTGATAAATTCTTAAAGCTTAGTATCTAATTGCAGCATATCTATAGTGTCATAAGCCAATAATGTCAAGCTAGTCAATGTGTATTGAAGTACGAAAGTCCAATATACTTTTGCAATTTATTTTTACCTAAGCTACTAAAATCATTCATGAAAAATAGAGGGAAAACATAAGCATACGCCAACCAGATCACACCAAAAATTAGGGGTCAATAGAAAAAAGCCGTCAGAAAGTTATTTAACAGAAAATTGAGAAACTCCACAAGAAATCCAAAAGTGAAGAACAAAAGGAGGAAAATTGGAAGATGAAGGAGCAAATGTTTATGCAAATATTTTTGGTCTCACCTGGTAAAGAGCAGCAAATTGAAATACATGCCTGAAAGTAAGCTAGCTCAAATTCCAAACACCGATTTATTAGGTTTGTTGTTTCTGTAGTATAAAATAAGATTAATTTGTTTTCGGCAATTGAACAAAAAATTCCAATATCCTTGTTAAACTCGTGAATCAAGTAAGATTGACCAAAGTAAAATACAGAGTCTAAATTTTCCTTAAGATACCAAACTGAGAATTAACGTAACAAACCTGTGGTAAAAGATTGCTCCTCCGTCCTCTCTGGGTCTGAGTGAAAATTGATGGACATGAAAGAAAAAGAATGGAGAAATGGAAAGACCTAGAAGAGAGTAGGAGAAACCAAAGTAGTCAATGACAGGTGAATTGCTAGAAAAATGAAAATAGTATACACTTGTTGATAGGAAATGTGTTAGGATCGAAATAAGCAAGTGTAACGCGGAAGCTAGCAAAACAAACCTCGAAAGATCATGAGTAAGAAGACAAACGAGAAATATACAAAGACACAAAGATTTAACGTGGTTCGGTCAATCGACCTACGTCCACAAAGGAGATGAGCAATCACTATATAAACATGAGAGTACAAAATATAGAGAGAAATAACCTCAACCAATTCACTCGGAATACATGGGAGGTTCACACAAGTGATAACGTATCAAGCTTGTGACCCACAAATTCTTCCCCTAACCAAAACTCTCAAAGCCCTTAAGACTACATTGTGAATGCTGATTAAGTTAGAAGGAACAAATCTCTATTTATAGAGTCCTAAACATTTTCCTACAAGAAAAGGACTAGCCAATCCAAAACTTTTTTCTAAAAGGAAAACCTATTTATGGTAAGAAATTCAGGGCAAATAAAATCCAACAAAATGAACATCAAAATATTGTCCAATTAAATAAGCCCAAATTTATGGTACACTTTACAAAACTTATTCTACAATCAATATCTGCTGTGTTCGTCCAACAAAGTCTCATTTCTAAATAAGGAGAAAGAATGATGTATGTCCTCAACATAAGAAGTGCAAAAAATAAAAACATGCACATTGTATATGTGTGTCTGGTTTAGCTTGCATGCACCTTTAGAATATTAGTTATTTTCCTCCAACATCAGTATCGGGTAACTAACTCTATTCATAAAGGCTTGAACAAATGAGAATAAATCACTTAATAATGTTGTTTTCGTTGGAGTTTAAACATAAGATCTTTTGAATCTCAATTCACTTCATTGACTACTAAGTGGCACATTTGTACATCATATTCATCTACTGTACGTCAAAGCAAATATTAAATATATTTCAGTGTATTAATAAAACAAAATATAAAGCAAGTTATTTTTTTCTCTTTTTCGAAAAAAAGAAGCAAATACCTAGTGAAAAGCAAACAAACAAATAGAAGAATATATCTTAATGTGGAAGGAGATCGAAATATTCCCAATAAATAATTATGAGAAGAAGTTTATCCAATCAATTAATGGCTTATTGGCATGCATATTTTTTACTTATAATGTATGTGTGTTAATACTTCTGTCCACCTTTAATATTACTTTCATCTGATAACCTTTTGATCTGACACATAATTAGAGATTTAATTTATTGAAATAAATTTTTATTTAAAATATATTTTGTAATTTTATATAAGATATTTTTTCTATTTCATATTTAAATGAATTTTTTATTGTTCAAAATAACGATAGATGTTTGAATATTTTTTTTAATATTTGTCCTTTCGTTTATTGAAGTTCTATATTTTTTAGGGAATAAATTACATCATTTACAAAGTTATATTTATGATTTCACAAAGGATAATAATAGTAATACAGAAATGTTTTCTGATTTATTTAAAATAGATAGAGGACAAAGTAAAAAGAAATATATAATTTTACTGTAAAGGTCAAGGAAAATAAAACAAAAAGGAAGCTTCTTTTAAAAAATTAATACGAGAGCTTATTTGTATTAAAAGTTACTAGTTTAATGATCATGATTATTACCATCATTTATATTGCAGCTAGCATAGAATGGAACAGAACTTATAGTGTGAAGGGGTCGGTTGCATCATCCCCATGAAGAAGGAAATTAAAATTGTCAGTCTGCATATATGCATAATCACATCAGTAAGGTTGCCGATGTTTTTCCTCAGCGTTAAGCCAGGAACGAAGGGTCATGAGGTCTTGAATGAACAACTTACCAAAGAAAAATAGGTAATTAAACCGCGACCATCTGGACATCCTCGTCCTTTTTCATGATCTTCTTCATGCCGCGGGTAGGTGGAAGTAGCAGGTTGATCTTGAAATCGTTAATCTTCTTAGACTCACACTTATTAATAATGATGATGATATCTAATTAAGAAAAAAAGTGATGATTGTTCATTGATGGAAAGTAATTTTGCTTTTAGATAAGATATAATTTAAACATGTACATGACTTTCACTACTAAAAAGAAAAATATTACTCCTAACAACAATTCTTATGTTCTAACATTAAAATCCACTGGAAAAAAATAGTAATATATGAATAACGTAACTAAATTAATTATAAGCCGATAAAAAAATATATACATAATACATAAGCATGCCTTTTTATCATCTTAGGGGACTAAGGAGAAGATGAAAGTTAATGACAACTAAATATACCTTTGATTTAGTAATTAAAATTCATATAAAAATGTGAATTCAACTTCTTCGTCTAGGGAGAAAATTCAATTATTACTGTATAAAAAGAAATCGTACCTCTGATCAAGTATTTTGTTTAAAACAAAGAAATCAAGCTAAAAAATATATTAATTAAAATCAAAACAACACATCAATAATTTTATATTTTTTTAGGAGAAAAAAAACATAAATGAATGAATTATCAAAAAAAATCAAAAGTAAGATTAGCATAACTACATTCAAAATTAAATTTTGTAGATAAAAAAAGAACACTATATATATGAACTACAAAATATTTTATAAGAACTAAACTCACATCGAATTAAAGGAATGACAAAGTCATCATATGAAACCTTCAAAAAAAAATTCTAAAGTTAGAGTTGTTGCTACCTAATATATATATATATATATAGTTGTGCTAACAAAAAATATATAAAAAAATGAAAACTCAAATGTCATGGGTTAAAGAGAGAATCATTTGTGCTAATTACTAATAATAGAGCCAAAAAATAAAATTATGTACCTCTAACGGGTGTTGAAAAGTAGCCACAAAAATCAATAAATTTTTAAGAAAAAAATAATGAAACTGTGCATATGATACAGTGACAGAAAGGATACCGAAAGGTAATACATAAATGCGTATTAACATATCTAATATAAAATAAAGAAGATAATTATTATGGGAGATGAAAAGTTAATTAATATGTATATTTAGACTTCTGTTCATAAACACATAATTGGGAGTAAAAATCATGATAACATAATTAGTGGGAGTTATTATATTTACATAATGGAGAGTTAGTGGAAATAGATGAATCATGTATTAATATGACGATTTATCATTTAAAATTTAACTTATAAAATAGTTTATAATATTTTAATTTAATGTAGGGTAAAATGGTAATCTAACTTTTACTTAAATTTTTTTCCACTTATAATAATATATGATTATTAGTGTTATTGTTATTAGTAGTAGTAGTATTATAATATATAATTCAAGTATTTCTAGATGATTAAAAAATTTAAATTTTTATAAAAATAAAAAGAAAATAAATGAAAATATAGATAACTTAGAGTTTAAGATCCAATCTATTTAAATTTAAAGACTAAGAAGATTTAAATTTGGATCCATGCCAAGGCGATCGACCACATCAAGCATCCATCTTGTGAGGAGACCAATGGAGAAGTATCAATAAATAAAGAATGGCTTATATATGATGTTCATCAACCTTGAGAAAGTCCATGACAAAGTATTAAGGAAAGTTTTGTGTAGATGCCCGGAGACTAGAGGTGTATCAGTGGCCTATATTTAGGGCACTAAAGGATATGTATGAAGGAGCTCAAACGCGGATAAAAATGGTAGAAGGAAACTCAGAGCACTTCCATGTGGAGATAGGGTTACACTAGGGATCAACTCTTAGTCTTGCCTTCATATTAGATGAATTGACGAGGAATATTCAAGATGAAGTGTCATGGTGTATGTTACTATCGGATGACATAGTATTAATTGACAAGACGTGCAGTGGCGCAAATGCTAAGTTATAGGCGTGGAAACAAACTTTGGAGATTAAAGTGTTCAAGTTTAGTAAGGACCAAGACAGAGTATGTGGAGTGCAAATTTCATGATGATACATGAGGTAGGCATCGAAGTGAGGCTTGACACTTAAAATATTTCCAAGAGAGACAACTTCAAGTATCTTGGGTTTATAATTTGAGGGAATGGGACATCAACATGATATCACACATCATATTGGTGCAGCGTGAATGGACTAGAGGCTCGCCTCTGATGTCCTATGTGATAAAAAGGTATAGTCGAAACTCAAATGTAAATCTTATTGAGTGGAGGTTAGACCAACATTGTTGTATAGGGTAGATTGGTAGTCAGTCAAAAAATTCCACGATACTATTGTGGAGATAAGGATGTTGAGGTAGATATGTGATCATACTAGAGCGATAAAATTAGAAATGAGGTTATTTGGGATAAGGTGGAAGTAGTTTCGATGGTGGACAAGATGAGAGAAGTGAGACTGAAATGATTTGAATATGTGAAAACGAGATGTGTAGACGCACCATTGAGGAGGTATGATAGGTTGGTTATAACGAGTACGAAGAGAGGCAGAGGTAAGCTAAAAAAGTATTGGAAAAATGTGATAAACAGAATATGATGCAGCTTTAGATTACCGATAACATATCTTTAAATAAAAGGATATAGATAACACATTAAGGTAGAAGGTTAGTAAGGGGGTGTTCTGAATTATTGTCCTTAGGGTCGCTAGTGGTTAGTATTATTTAGTTGAGCTTATCATTTTATTGTTTTCTATAATGTATCCTAATTTGTTGTTTAGTTAATTTCAACTATCACATTATTGTATTGTTATTTTGGATCCTTTTTAATAGATTTTGCACAGTTACCTTATCACTTGTTGTATTTTCTTTAATGTCTCCTTTATATCTGAACTAGGTAATGTTGTCCGTGCTATGCACGGGCACGGGCCCAATAATATAAATGGTATGTTTTGGGGCTAATAACGGAGATTTTGAAGCGATTGTTTGCGTGGATAAAGGAATAAGTTTTTTTATCACAAACTTGTACTTTATTTGACGTTATTCAAGGCACAATAAGACTATCCACATACAACACTTTTGAAATATTTTATGTTGTCAATTATCATGATTTATAGTATTTTTACGATAGATTCACTTAAAGAATGAGTGGAATTTTTTGTATTTTTTTTCAAAACATATTTTATGTTGTCAATTATCATGATTTATAATATTTTTACGCATTTTTTAAATATAAAAAACCCAAAAAAAATAAGACAAATAAATTAAAATGGACCCAATATATGTTATTTTTGTTGTCTCAATTTATGTCACACAAATAAAATTTGGAGAGTCATCCAAATTTTAATTTTTTTTAAAAAAATGTTTTAAGTTATTAATTATTGTGATTTATAATATTTTGATGTAACTTTCAAATAACCAACATTACTGGTCACTTTGTCCTAATTTATGTGATATGGATAAAATTACAAAATTAACCATTTTAAAATGTCTTTCAGATATTTTAAGTTGTTAATTATTATTATTTATAATACTTTTTTGGTAATTTTAAAATGATATGTGTTATTTTTTCTGTCCTAATATATGTGAGCCTGAAAGAATTCTGAGAGTGAACCTATTTTATTAAATAGCTTTTAAATATTTTAAATTGGTAATTATTGTAATTTTTAATGCTTTTTAAGTCATTTGTAAATGATATATGTTGCTTCCTTTGTCCCATTTTATATAGTATAAATAAAATTCCCGAAACCAACTAAATTTTAATATATTTTTTAAAATATTTTAAATTATTATTTATTGCGATTTATAATATTAAAAAAAAAAGTACAAAACTTGTATCAGCCTAAAAAATAACCACGATAATTCAAAGCCTACAGAAAGCAATATGGCTGTACGTAATTTTTAAATACTTAATATATATTACTCCACTTGTGTCAATGTATGTAGCATTGATAAAATTTTAAGATTCAATCAAATGTTGTTAATTGTTAACATTTATAATACATTTTACGTAGTTTTCAATAATTTCACATTAAACAATACATATTACTACTTTTGTCTCATTTTATGTGACATTGATAGATTAATTTTAAGAATCAGTCAATTTATTTTTTCTGTTTTTTTAATAAATATTTTAAGTGGTCAAAATCACGATTTATTGTATTTTATACATAATTTTTAACGATAGATTAATTTCAAGAATTAATCGAATTTTTTTTATATGTATTTATTTTTGAAATATTTTATGTTGTCAATTATCATGATTTATAGTATTTTTACGCAATTTTTAAATATAAAAAAAAATTAAGACAAATAAATTAAAATGACGCAATATATGTTATTTTTGTTGTCTCAATTTATATGACACAAATGAAATTTGAAGAGTCATCCAAATTTGCATTTTTAAAAAAATGTTCTAAGTTATTAATTATTGTGATTTATAATATTTTTATGTAACTTTCAAATAACTTACATTGCTGGTCACTTTGTCCTAATTTATGTGATATGGATAAACTTACAAAATTAACCCTTTTAAAATGTCTTCCAGATATTTGAAGTTGTTAATTATTATTATTTATAATACTTTTTTGGTAATTTTGAAATGATATATGTTATTTTTTCTGTCCCAATATATATGACCCGGATAGAATTTTGAGAGTCAACCTATTTTATTATATATCTTTTAAATATTAAATATTTTAAGTCATTTGTAAATGATTTATTATATTATATTATTATATATTATATTTATTTCTACTATATAATAAAAGGGGTTTTATTATGATATTATATAATAGTAGAATATATATTATATAAACTCCCTTTTATTATATAGTAGAAATTACAATTACAAAATTAACCCTTTTAAAATGTCTTTAACATATTTTAAGTTGTTAATTATTATTATTTATAATACTTTTTTGGTAATTTTAAAATGATATATGTTATTTTTTCTGTCCCAATATATGTGACCCGGATAGAATTTTGAGAGTGAACTTATTTTATTATATATCCTTTAAATATGAAATATTTTAAGTCATTTGTAAATGATTTATTATATTATATTATTATATATTATATAAACTCCCTTATAGTAGAAAAATAAATATATATTATATAGTAGAAAAAATGATTTATTATATTATATATTATATATTATATAGGGAGTTTATGATTGGACATCACAATGTCCCATCATAAACTCCCTCTTATATAATAAGAGAATTTGTTGCACTTGAGCTTATCATTGTTCAAAAATAATCTCTATACCTCCATGAGGTAGTTACCAAGTCTATGTACATTCTACCCTCCAAAGACCCACTTATGAAATTTCACTAAATATGTTGTTGTTTGCATTAAAAAAGTATTACATTAAACTAATGCGGTAGTAAATATTGGAACATAAATCTAATTTTTCCTTTCCTTCGCCGCCTACGCAATTTATGTTTAACAATCCTACACCAAAAGTGAATTCTATATAGAAAGAAATTTTGACCCAAAAATGAATTAAAAATATAAAGAAATTCTAATTTAAAAGTGAATCTTAAAATTAAACAAATAAAAGATCAAATAATAATTCAAGAAAAAATAATAAATGACAATTTTAGTGAGTTTTAATGAAAGGACAGAAAGTTCAATCAACTTTTCTAAACACCTTCACATTTCTAATATAGTATAGAATTATAGATATATAAAAATTGAAAGATTGTCTAACTTTATCCTTTTCTATAACTTGGGTTTTCAATCAAAATGGAATATAGCAGAAGAGGGGGAAGGGGAGACGGGAATAAGCTAATAAACATGTCACAGCTAAATCTAGGTACTTCTGTTTTCCATTCAAATGACAGTAACTTAATACCACGAAATCGCGCATTACAAGAGACCAAAAATTGAGAATATTACAATGAGCACAATCGGGCTTTCCACATAGCAAGGGACTACAGAGACTAGGGTACCCGTAAAGCTCACCCCCCTGTTTTGCGCAATTCAGCATCACCATGGGCGAAGTGGCACCTTTCTCCAAAAGTGCAAGAACCTTTAGCAAAATTTTCGCACAGCTTAGTCTTGTAGTTGCTCATTGGAGGTGCAGGTCCACCCTGTACTGCAGGTGTTCTTCCTGGTCCACCAACTGACCCAAGGCTGCTGATCAGCTCTCTCACCATGGCGCTAGCCCGCGAAATTTGTTCAAATGTACCTTCAAGCTCAATGTTCCTCAGATTTTTATCTATTTCATGCTCACGGATTGCCAGCTTGGCTCCTGTCTGCCGACAGATCTGCTTAGAGTTCACTCCGCCCTTTCCAATGATGGGTCCCACATGGAAAGCATCCACGCTGATCTTTGCAGTGGCTGACGTACCAAAGCTAGCAGCAGCTCCCGAAACAGGAGGCTCCCTTCGCCCGCCAAAACGGTCAGGAATAGGTCCAACACCCATGGCACGTGGTGATGGCACAATAGGCTTGCCAATTTCCCACTCCCCATGAGCAAAACGGCATTTGTCCCCAAATTTGCATCCCTCAGATGTGTTGAACTTGCTGCAAATTTTGGTTTTCACAGCGGGAGTATTCCCACTGGCAATAGGTGATGCTGGAGATGGTGCAATATTCATCATCTTGGCCACAGCATTATAGCCACCAGGAACATAATGAAGAAAATGGCAGTTCTCACCAAAAGGGCAGCCAACAGTGCTGCAGAAGAACAAGATCAAGTTCAAAAATCAGCCTAAAAGAAGATTTCTCATCTCATTTAGAAGCATGAATAACGCAGACAGCAGATCGCAAGCAGAATATCACTCTATCCACACAACTAGGCTAAAATATTAGCACAAGTACTCTCTAAATACAATGCAAATTCTCCAATTACACCTAACCAAGCAATAAGGGTTTTTTCCCTGGGCAATTAAGTGAAGTTATCATGTTTGACAGTCATCACTTAAGATCGATTTAATCATGTAAGCCGGCTGCATGAAGTAGGATGCGGAGAGCCTAGAGTTATATAATATAATTTCCAAAGACAATGAGCATGAAGCAGGATTGGAGAGTCCAGGTTATATAATCCAGCTTCCCAGAAGTCGATGAGCGCTTCTTGCCTTTTCCCGCTCGAAAGCAGACATAAACACTATTAGTTTGCACCGACATCAAATTTTGTTTTAAAAAACCAATAGAAAAGAAAAATCATTTAAAATAATACCCCTTCCCCCCTTGCAAAACTTCTCTAGCTTACAAACTTGGCTGGAAAAAATAAGAACACAGAGAAAGCAAAGCAAACTGGCTGGACTTAAATGAGTTTCAAAAATAATTAACACATAAAACTCCCTCATCCATAGAAAAAGTATTAACGCTTCTAGTGGGGAAAAGGCTAGGCCATATCTTTTGTGCAAATCAACAGTCATGACCCAAATAGTAGGACACCACTTCCATCTGATCTCATTATTCTTTTAAAATCAAAATAAAATCTAAAGCATATATACTTCTATGTTCTCCCAACCGTCAAAGGGGACTCAGAAAACTTCACTGAAGAACTATTCACGTGATTAATGGAAACTGTTAGAGGATGCACAAAGGATTGAGGTAAACAGAATTGGAGCTTACAGATTCCCAAGTATTTCCATCTCAAAACTTTTAACAGTAATTCACTTATTAGGATGGTAAACCATCTTAGAATAGCTCTCAGACTGTCATAGCAAGTTCAAAAGATTATGGGCATCAAAATCATTAATATTAGTTGATATTCCTATGCAGATAACAGGAAGAATCACATACATTCTATCTAATATATTACAGAAAGGACAATAACAACAGTCACAGTAATTATTAGGCAGACAATTAGATGATTATTGGGACATAAGAAACCATAAATGTCACGGAGTAACCATATTGTTTTCTCACTCCATCTCCATTACAGCTGGAAATGCTATCTCGGCAAAGATTGTTAACATTAGCTTGTATGTAACCTTTATAATTTCTCCGAATACGTAATAGCTGACAATATTTATGTCAGAAAAAAAATATTATCATTATGCTTTTAGAGCTATTGGGAATCTCACGAGCAGAATATTTTCTTTTGGCGCTTGTGCCAAGAGTAGTAGTACTAGAAATTATGAATTGTTGCACTGGACATCAACTGAAGTCCACAATAAATTGAGGGTTACGCTTCAACATTACATTAGATAGGCAAAGATTTGTACCTGAAAAACTTTGTGCACGGCTTTGATTTGCTTCCTATACCACTTGATAACGAGTCCATTTCTGTTGCACCAAATTAATTGTTTTTTTACCAGTTAGAATTTAGTGAGTTGTTTAAAATTGATGCTAGATTTAAATTAGACAGACATTATATTTCTTATTACCGGCATAACAATAATTACCTTGTGACATAAGGTGAATACTATAAGATACTCCACTCATCATACAAAGCAGATGTAACTATATTAAATTTCAATTTAGAGGTTCTTTAGGGTTTTCTATACAGGGGCAGACCCATGTGTACCCTTAGGGATGCTTAAGCACCCACCCACGAATTCAGTTAATTATGTATAAGTTTCTTAAATTATGCCATACAGAATAGTTAGCACCCATTGTCCTGGAGAAGCTGGGCGCTATGGCCAAAAGGCGGGATTTTGGTTGTGCAATATCCGCTATTTTATTTTATTTTGGCTTTTACCGTATGTTAATCTGATAATTGTTCACATAATGTTCTATCTTTTCTTTCCTTTTTCAACCAAGTTTCACATTAATCTTTCTTTCCTTTTTATCACTTCTCATTCCTTGTTCTCCTTTTTTGTTCCTTTTCCACTTTTTCCTAGTTCAAGTTAAATTTAGACAAAATAGATTTTTCTCTCACTTATTTATTTACCACTTATTTTTTTTATGACAAGGGAAACCGGCGACCACTACCCTGTGCGCAAGGTAAAACTCCCGCTCCTATGCAATAGTCCGCAAACCAATCAGGAGAGGTAACCCGCACTAGGCAAGTCCGGTGCGACGAGCTCGACCCAGAAGGCTGCCCCCTTTGCTTTTGCTAGCAAGGGGTTTCGAGCTTGAGAACTCCAAGCTGGAAGTCCCACCTTCTAACAAGTTTGTGCAGAAACTAAAACAAAATCAACTAATGACATCAAATTTATGAGAAAACCCTTCTAAAGGCAGGTCAGCAGTTTCTTGCCTAAGAATTCTTATATTTATCATATTCACATTTCTTCCTTAGAATAGGTTAGTAATTACGCTGAACTGTTTGAAATGATATTAATCATATCTTTGATTAAGAGAGACCAATTCTTTTAGATAGAAAATATAAAGTTAGGTTAAAAAGTGAAACGGAAAATGGAAGAGTTACTGGGACACATCACCCTCGTATACTTTTGGAATTTTTTTCTGTCAAGCTCCACACTCCCATAATATAATAGTAAATGTTTTATTCGTAAGCCTAGCTCTTGTTGGATATTATATAAGGTTAGAAAAATATTACCTTCAAAGAATATTATAGAAGATATCTAATTTGGACATTTCAAATTATTTAAAAAAATTTATTACATTGATACTTTGTATTTGTTTAAAAGACAATATTGTCTTGAATGGAATTTTCTTTTTTTCTGCTTTGATAGTGAACATAGAACATATCTAACCTATTGAAAAACAAAAAAAAACTCATTTTGGTTTAATGATCATATGAACCAAAAATTGAATTGATTATACATAATTAACCCAAAATCAGCTAGACTAATAGATTAATATTTCTTTTTACTGTGATTAGTTTAGGTTTACCCTTAATGCAAGAGAGCACCCATTATCTTTAAATCCCAGATCAACCATTGATTATACATAATTAAATGATTATATAATAACATCCTTCCACAAAATATTCCAGCACATTTTAATATTTATACAAAACTTTTCACAGTTGAAGAATTCAAATTTATTTAGCAACCCAAGAATAATAAATTTTGCTTCAACTAATCTAATTTTTCACCCATCACTCTATATTTTCTTCAATTGCCAATAGGCAATAACATATTAAATAAATCAAACTCAGTTGCAGTCAGTTACAGAGGAGGGAGTAAGCAACACCAAGCCTTGGCGTGAGCTTTTCATCAAAACAAAATCCAATTTTTTGACAGATGAATAAAATTAGGAATAAAAAAACCTATCAGAAATACAATAAAAATGCTTCTACAACCACAACATCACAAGAGAGTTGAAAGCAACCTATAGTAGATCTAAAAGTAAAAGCACAAAATATAAACACAAACCTGGCTTAGCCTTTTTGAAACCACCATTGCCATTAAAACCAGTTTCATTCCTGTTTCTCTTGCGGATATCCATGTCAAGTAACTCACAGATCCAAAGACGAATCAAAATTACGAAACAAAAAAACAACAAAGAGCAGGAGAAAAGAGCTGGGGAAAAAACTCTAAAATTTTTAACTAGGGTTTTTCTAGAAAGGATAAGAAGAAAAGGGTATGGCGGTTGAAAAGAGAAGCAGCCAGCGGTGACATTTTAATAAATACTACCAACAAACCGTACCCAAAAAGTGATACCCAACCTTAATTTTATACCTAGTTTATTGTGGTAAATAAAATGAATATTCTTGGGACCCATTTAGCATTGCAACATTATTATCAATAAATTCCTATTTAGGTATAATTATAATTTAATGAACATGTGTCTTATTTATTTAAGGGTTAATTTGATTATTTATATTTAATACATTTGACCTCTTATTATTTATTGAGTTATGAGTTACATCCTCCGTTCATTTTTACTTGTCTCACTTTGACTTGACACACTCATTAAGAAAAGGGAAAATTAGCAAAATAGTCACAATCTCTAACATAATTAGTAAAAATATCTACACTTTAAAATAATTATTCAAAATGTCAATATTTTAGAAAATAATTTGTATCCAAATATTATTATTTTTAGAGAAAACACATAAAATGACACCTGAAGTTGTCCCGAATTTTCAAAACGACACCTTAACTATGCGGACATCCTATTACCCCCTAAACAATCTTGAATTGATATTATTACATCATTTTTCGTCCATTTGGCATAGAAAGTCTATGCACTCTCTTTAAAGAGCGTGACCAACATAAAATAATGAATATAATTTTATTTTTTAGGTATTTTGTTATAAAATATAATTTCTTGTTTTTCTTATTATTTTAACTTTTTTCTTTGTTATTTTTCCTCTTTCTTTCTTCTTTCTTCTTCAAAAATTCATTGTCATCTCCGTTAAAACTCTCCACTTTCAATGTCACATTTTTTACCACAATTTCGCCTCTTTGTTTTTTTTTTTTTTTTTTTTACTATTATTAGTTTAAGTCTCTTTAATTTAAAACCTTTATCTAATTTTTTAAAAAAATTCGAACAATTTGATGAACCCATTAGATTTCAAAATGATTAAGAGGTATCATTTAGCTTTATTATTCGGATTTCATCAAGCTCTTTCAATTTTTGGAGAATACATTTATTCTTTCAAAATTATTATTTTAAATTTTAGTTATATGAAAAGAAGATGGATTAATTGATGATACTTTCAAAATTTTAAATTTTCTTAGAAAAATAAATAGTTTTGTTATCACTAACTCAACAAAGTTTAAAAAATAATGCACTGGAAGAAAGGAATTTGATGGGAGAAGAAGAAAAAAAGAAAAAAAACGATAATGGAAAGGGACACAGCTTGACGAAGGTGGGGAAAAATGAAAGTGAAAGGTAAAAAAGAAGAAAGAAAGAAAGAAAATGGAGGAAGGAGGTTAACTTGAAAGTGGGGATGGGTAGAGTGGGATGGAAGGTGAAGTGGAATGTATGATGAAATTAAAATAAAAGTAATAAAAATAAAATAAGCAAAAGTAAGAGAGAGAAAAAAAGGTAAAGAAAAATTTAAAATGAAAAAAAATTATATTTTAAATTAAATTAACACGTGTCCCATAATGATTGGTGTGTGATAACACTTGCTTTTTAAAATTTGAGATTGACCGAAAAATGATGTAATAGTTTCACTTTAAAATTGTTTAGGGGGGCAATAGGATGTCTGCATAGTTAATGTGTCTTTTGAAAATTCGAGACAACTTCAAGTGTCACTCTATGTTTTTCCTCTTATTTTTCTTTCTTTTTATTTTCAAAACAATCCAACGTTAGACCAATTTCTAAACCACTAACTGGTAAAAAATAAAAAAAAATACATCCACTACTCATTACCCTTCTTTCTAGGTTTTAACCTCAGTAAATTGTTTCTCCATCTTTCACGTTTTCACCTATTTTCTCTTTCTTCACGTTTTCACCATTGTTATCTCCCTTATTGTTGAAGAAACACTAATTCTTCAAGCTTCTCCCAATTTATTCAACAAATCTCTCAATTAATTCAAGAAATCTCTCAATTGATAAAGGTAATTTCGAAGTCACCAATTATTTAGTTAGTTTTCTTTTAATTTTGTTTTCAAAATCACCAATTATGTTGTATTTCGGATTTTAAAAATAATTATTCAAAATGTCAATATTTTAAAAAATAATTTGTATCCAAATATTATTATTTTTCTTTCCTTTTATTTCTCAAAACAGTTCAACGTTGGACCAACTTCTACACCACTAACCGGTAAAAAAGAAAAAAATACATTCACTATCCATTACCCTTCTTTCAAAGTTTTAACCTAGTAAATTTTTCCTCTATCTTTTAATACGTTTTCATCTATTTTCTTTTTCTTCAAGTTTCTCTCAATTTGTTCAACAAAAAGTTCAATTAATTCAAGAAATCTATCAATCGATAAAGGTAATTTCGAAGTCACCAATTATTTAGTGAGATTTCTTTTGATTTTATTTTCAAAATCACCGATTATGTTGAATTTTGAATTTTATGTATTACGAATTTTCCATAATTTAGAAAAGGGAAAATTAGAAAACTAGTCACACCCCTAACATAATTAGTAAAATTTACACTTGAAAATAATTATTCAAAATGTCAAAATGTCAATATATTAGAAAATAATTTGTATCCAAATATTATTATTTTTCTTTCCTTTTATTTCTCAAAGAGCCCAACGTTGGACCAACTTCTACACCACTAACCAGTAAAAAAGAAAAAAAATACACCCACTACCCATTACCCTTCTTTCTAGGTTTTAACCCAAGTAAATTTTTCCCATCTTTCACGTTTTCACCTATTTTCTCTTTCATCACGTTTTCACCTTTATTCTCTCGCTCATTGTTCAAGAAAAACTAATTCTTCAAGTTTCTCCCAATTTGTTCAACAAATCTTTCAATTAATTCAACAAATCTCTCAATTGATAAAGGTAATTTCGAAGTCACCAATTATTTAGTGAGATTTCTTTTGATTTTGTTTTCAAAATCACCAATTATGTTGTATTACAAATTTTTCGTCATTGAGAAAAGAGAAAATAAGCAAACTAGTCACACCCCGAACATAATTAGTAAAGACATCTACACTTTAAAATAATTATTCAAAATGTTAAAATGTCATTATTTTAGAAAATAATTCGTATCTAAATATTATTATTTTTCTTTCCTTTTATTTCTCAAAACAGTCCAATGTTGAACCAACTTCTACACCACTAACCAGTAAAAAAGAAAAAAAAATACATCCACTATCCATTACCCTTCTTTTTAGGTTTTAACTCCAATTTTTTTTTATCCATCTTTCATGTTTTCACCTATTTTTTCTTTCTTCACGTTTTCACCATTGTTTTCTCGCTCATTGTTCAAGAAAAACTAATTCTTCAAGTTTCTCCCTATTTGTTCAACAAATCTTTCAATTAGTTCAAGAAATCTCTCAATTGATAAAGGTAATTTCGAAGTCACCAATTATTTAGTGAGAGTTCCTTTAATTTTATTTTAAAAATCACTAATTATGTTGTATTTCCGATTTTATGTAGTACAGATTTTCCGTCATTTAGAAAACTAGTCTCAAACCCTAACATAATTAGAAAAAAACATCTACACTTTAAATAATTATTCAAACTGTCAATATTTTAGAAAATAATACATATCCAAATATTGTTATCTTTCTTTCCTTTTATCTCAAAACAGTCCAACATTGGACTAACTTCTACACCACTAACCAGTAAAAAAGAAAAATAAAATACATCTACTACCCATTACCCTTCTTTCTAGGTTTTAACCCCAGTAAATTTTTTTTACATCTTTAACGTTTTCACCTATTTTCTCTTTCTTCACGTTTTCACCATTGTTCAAGAAAAACTAATTCTTCAAGTTTCTCCCAATTTGTTCAACAAATCTCTCAATTAATTCAAAAAATCTCTCAATTGATAAAGGTAATTTCGAAGTCACTAGTTATTTAGTGAATTTCTTTTGATTTTGTTTTAAAAATCACCAATTATGTTGTATTTCGAATTTTATGTATTACGGATTTTCCGTCATTTAGAAAAGAGAAAAATTAGCAAATTAGTCACAATCCCTAACATAATTAGTAAAAACATCTACACTTTCAAATAATTATTCAAAATGTCAATATTTTAGAAAATGATTTATATCCAAATATTATTATTTTTCTTTCATTTTATTTCTCAAAGCAATCCAACGTTGAACCAACTTCTACACCACTAACTAGTAAAAAAAAATAAAAAAAATAAAAAATAAAATAAATATATATATATATATATATATATATATATATCCATTACCCATTACCCTTCTTTCTAGGTTCTAACCTCAGAAAATATTTTCCCATCTTTCACGTTTTCACCTATTTTTTCTCTTTCTTCACGATTTCACCATTGTTCTTTCGCTTATTGTTCAAGAAAAAAACTAATTCTTCAAGTTTCTCCCATTTTGTTCAATAAATCTCTCAATTAATTCAAGAAATCTCTCAATTGATAAAGGTAATTTCGAAGTCACCAATTAGTTAGTGAGATTTTTTTTTATTTTGTTTTCAAAATCACCAATTATGTTGTATTTCAGATTTTATGTATTACGAATTTTCCGTCATTTAGAAAAGGGAAAATTAGCAAACTAGTCACAATTACTAAAATAATTAGTAAAAACATTACACTTTAAAATAATTATTCAAAATGTCAATATTTTAGAAAATAATTTATATCCAATGTTACTATTTTTCTTTCCTTTTATTTCTCGAAACAGTCCAACATTGGACCAATTTCTACACCACTAACCGGTAAAAAGGAAAATAAAAAATATATCCACTACTTATTACCCTTCTTTCTAGGTTTTAACCCCAACAAATTTTTTCCCCATCTTTCACGTTTTCACCTATTTTATTTTTCTTTACGTTTTCACCATTGTTCTCTCCCTCATTGTTCAAGAAAAACTAATTCTTCAAGTTTCTCTCAATTTCTTCAGCAAATCTCTCAATTAATTCAAGAAATCTCTCAATCGATAAAGGTAATTTCGAAGTCACCAATTATTTAGTGAGATTTCTTTTGATTTTATTTTCAAAATCACCGATTATGTTAAATTTCGAATTTTATGTATTACGAATTTTCTATAATTTAGAAAAGGGAAAATTAGCAAACTAGTCACACCCCTAACATAATTAGTAAAAACATTTACACTTTAAAATAATTATTCAAAATGTCAAAATGTCAATATATTAGAAAATAATTTGTATCCAAATATTATTATTTTTCTTTCCTTTTATTTCTCAAAACAGTCCAACGTTGGACCAACTTCTACACCACTAACCGGTAAAAAAGAAAAAAAAATACATCCACTACCCATTACTCTTTTTTCTAGGTTTTAACCAAGTAAATTTTTTCCTCATCTTTCACGTTTTCACCTATTTTTCTCTTTCTTCACGTTTTCACCAATATTTTTCCAAATTATTCCTATTAAATGATGTCTTTAAAAATGATCTGGAAAATAAATATTTAATAATGAGGCTAAAATATGAAAAAAAATTATTGTCTTTTCTTAATAAGTCAAAAGCGACAAGTAAAAATGAATCTATTTTAGAAAAAAGTGACAAGTAAAAATGGATGGAGAGAGCATATTAATTTTACTATGTATAGAACGTTTTTAGCTATTTTTATATTTACATAGTATAAATAAATAAATATTATCATAATTTGTTTTCGAATTTTGAGTATGGATTACAATAACAAGATGTAAAGAAATCAAGAAACTGAAGTTGAGTATATATAGTTCTTTTTCTCTTAAATATTATTGGTGTGTTGAGAAGGGGAGAATCATAGGCAAAGCAAAGAGGGGAACTGGAATAATATTCAAATGCCTATTTTTGTTCTTGAACATTTTATGATACTACTTAAATTTTTATTTATGTATGTTATATTATAATTAATTTTATGTATTTTTTAATAGGTTTATTATTTAATGTATTACTCTATTGTTGATTTTATTTTTGAAATGATAGATCTAAAAAAATACTTAAATAACATATTAATTACATACTATAAACTAATATCTTGAGATTTCTCACCAAATTTTAATATCATATATTATCATTGTTATTAGGGTTACATTAACTAGTAACCAACTTATTTTTATATGAATATATATTTTAGGATCTATTATATTTATTTGCTTCAGAATTTAGTTTTAGTTAACTTTGTTATGTCTAGATCATCTTTTGTTTTTAGTTTCTATCATTTCAAATCTGTCAAAATTTAAACTTGTGCCATTTGAGATTACCGAAAAGAATTATTTGTCATGGGTCTTTAATGCTGAAATTTACTTTGACGCTAAAGGTCTTGAGGAAACTATCAAACAAGAAAATAAAGCATGAAGTCAAGATAAAGCGAAGACCATGATTTTTCTTAGTCATCATCTTCTTGAGGGGCAAAAAGTTGAATATTTAATTGTGAAATATCTGTTTGAATTATGTATCAGTTTGAAGGATCGTTATGACCATCTATAATTTACGGTGTTATCGAAAGCTCGATATGAATAGATACATCTCCAATTCTAAAGATACAAAGTAAATTTCATATTAAAATTATATGGAGATACTATCACTGGTGATGACTTACTTGAGAATCTTTTCAATTCTTCACACTTCAAATGTGTTGTTACACAACAATATCATGAAAAGGAATTTAAGAAATATTCTGAATTATTTACATTCCTACTTGTGGTTGAGCAGAATAATACTTTGTTGATGAAAAATCATGAATCTCGTCCCACTGGATTTGCTTCATTCCTTAAGCGAATATTGTTGAAGCAACACATAATCAGTCTGAATTAAGACAAAATAAATATTGTGATCGTGGTCATGACCAGGATCATGAACCTAGGCAAGGACATGACAGAAGACAAAATAATTATCATTATTATGATGGAACTAAACATGAGAGCAATAAAATCTCAAAAAAAAAAAATCTATCTCGAGGTAGAATCAACATTTTGTCACTGATGTAGTATGAAAGGTCATTGTGCATGTGATTGCCATACGCCTTATCATTTTTGTGAATCTTTATCAAGGTTCTCACAAAAAAAATGTGGAGACACACTTGACCTTTTGAAATGATGATAATGAAGCAGCTTCCTTAAAATAAATATGATGATATTGAGGCAGATCTTGCTTATAAAGATGATAACTTTAAAGGCCTTCCAAATATTACTCATTTGAAAGCCGAATTTTTTTATGAAACTATTAACTGAAGAACTGATCATCTAACTGGGGAATAAAATTATAAGAATAATTAATTTTTTATTATATTTATAACTATGTTGTTCTTCTTAAATGTTTTTCTTAAGGCAACATGTCTTATTAATTTCTACATTGTTAGTACAATTTCTTAAAGTTTCTTATGTTGTTGGTTCTTGACACATTTCTTTAATGTACTCCATCTATTTCATTTTAATTGAGGCAATGCACACATATCAAGAAAAATATTCAAGGACATAATTTAAACCATAATTTTCAGTATCGCCCTTTGTGAAATCATAAATATAGCTTTGTAAGTAGTGTAATTTATTTCCTAGAAGATAGAAAACTTCAATAAATGAAAGGGCAAATATGAAAAAAATTTCAAACATCCATCTTGAACTTGAACAATACATTATTTTGAATCGAAAAACCTAAAAAAAAAAATCACTTAATATGAAATAGAGGGAGCACCTTTTATTTTTTATGAAGGAAATGGGATTTCCTCAGTCATAACTGAATCAAAAAGCAATTGTGATGATACATGTTTTATAGATAATACTACAACACACACTATTTTAAGAGATAAAGAAATATTTTTCTTATTTGGTGATTAAAGAAGTCAATGTTAATACAATTTCTGGTAGTACAAGGTTAATTGAAGGTTCTTAAAAAGATAACTTAGTACTTACCAGAGGAACAAATTTGACAATTGATGAATCATTATATTGTAGTTAGTCTCAAAGGAACTGATTAAGTTTCAAATACAATCATCAAAATGCCAGTCATATTAAAACTACAAACGATGAAAAAATGAATATCTTTATATTACTACAAAGATCAGGTAAGAAGATCATACTTGAAAAGTGATCCACTCTTTCATCCGGATTCTACTACACAAGTATTAGAATGGTTGAAACACATACCATAGTAAACCTTTGGTTTACTAACTCAAACAATTTTATTATTTGGCATGACCGATTGGACCATCCCAGTTCTAATATAATGCGCAAAATAATTGAGAATTCACATAGTCATTCTTTAAAGATTCTTCAATTTAAGAAATTCTATTGTATTGCATGTTTTTAAGGCAAATTAATTACTAGACATCACTAATCAAAGTGGGAATGGAATCTCTTAAACTTTTGAAACATATACAAGGTGATATATATGAGTCCATTCACCCATCATGTGAACCATTTAAGTATTATATGTTTTTAATAGATGCATTTACAAAATGGTCACATATGTGCTTATTATAAGCTCACATTGTGGCGTTCGCGAGATTACTTGCTCAAATAATAAAGTTAAGAGAGCAATCTTCATATTATGCAATTAAGAAAACTCGTCTTGATAATGCCTATGCATTTACATCCCAAATTTTTAATGGTTATTGTATATCAACTGAGATAACAGTTGAGTATTTGAATCTCATGTTCATACTCAAAATAGTTTAGTTGAACCATTGATTAAACGCCTCCAATTAATTACAGGCCATCGCTTATGAGAACAAAACTTCTCATTTCATTATGGGGACATGCTATTTTGCATGCAATAACTCTTGTATGGATCAAACCCACATGTTATCATAAAGTCTCTCGATTACAATTGATTTTTGGTTAGAAGCCGAAAATTTTCCATCTTAGGATATTTAGATGTGTGGTATATATTTCAATTTCTCCACCACAACGTACAAGGATGGGTCCCCAAAGAAAATTGGAAATATATGTTGGGTGTGAATCTCCTTCTATTATAAAGTATTTGAAACCTATGACTGGAGATTTACTTATGACAAGATTTGATGATTGACATTTGGTTGAATTAGTATATCCAACATTAGGGGGGAAGAAAATAAGCAATTGAAAAAGGAGATATATTAAAATGCATTATCACTATCTTATTTAGATCCTCGTATAAATAAATGTGAATTGAAAGTTTAAAAGATAATTCATTTGCAAAATATTGCAAATCAATTGTCAGATGCATTTACTAACCTATCAAGACTTACTAAATTTCATTTTCCAACCGTTAATGCTTCAATTTGAGTTGATGTTCCGATAGGACAATTAATTAATGCAAATGAGTCTAAATCACAATTAAAATGTGGTATATCGATCGATTCCAAAGATAAAAATCCTTGAAAAGGAAGCAAATAAGCAAGATTGTCATAGTGTAGAAGAACCTGCTTAAGAAGATCGAGGAGATATAATAATTGATAAAAATCTTTGTTATGGTTCAAGTGCCTTGAAATAATAAAGAGATCTCAATAAATTATGTCTCATCAGAAGATTATGAAATCAAAATGAAATAATTGTCTGTAATATTTTTACTTATAATGTTATTGTTGAAATAATGCAACAAATGAGGATCTTGAACCAAAATATATCGAGGAATGTAGAAAGAGAAACGATTGGCCAAAATGGAAAGATGCAATTCAAGTTGAATTAGCTTCACTTGAAAAACATGAAGTTTTTGGACCAATAGTCCGAACAACTGAAGGTATAAATTCAGTGGGGGGGGGGGGTACAAATGAGTTTCTTTTTAAACAACAAAATGAAGTCTTAAAATATAAAGCATGACTTGTGGCATAAGAATTTTCACAAAGATCTGGAATTAATCACATGGAGACAAATGTCACGATCCGACCTACACCCTGAACGTGACCGGTACTCGAGAACTCTTTCTGATCCCCAAGCAAAACCTTGGTCTGGCTACATGACTTACATAACTCTAAAACAATACACAGAAGCTTCAAATAGGTGAACATTTAGACATTTAAGAAGGTCTTAAAATAATGCCTTACAAATACTCAACATAAGTCATAATTTAAATAAACATCTTGAGAAAACAATGAAACATCTAATTCTGTCTATCTATGAAGCCTCTAAAAGTTGAGTTAGATGTGGAACAAGACCCACGACACCTCAAATACTACTAAAACAAAATGAAAATGAAGTCTCTTGAAAGCAAGGAGCCCTCACCAATACTGTCTATAAGTGTGAGATGATCTCAACGGAGCGCCTGTTGATGATCCTGAACACCTGTATCTGCATTATAAAAGATGCAGGTCAAATAACGTCAGTACATTGAATGTACGAGTATGTAATATAGGTAAGTAAAACGAAAACTGAAATGAAAGACCGAAAGCAACTCAACTGAATCAATACAGGAATAAGACATGAAAACCTTTAAGCTTTACAATAGGATATGCAATAAAACAAAATGAAATTACCATAATTTACTTGTGGGGAATTACTCAAACCGAAAACCATTACTATGAGCCTAGCAATGATACAACGTTTCGCCCATGTTGTAAGGACCATCCTATACCTTGTCGGGGTATAGAATGGTATTATAACTATAGATCCATCTAATAGGCTTTCACAGAGGCTGTGAGGAGTCGCATGTAGAATCAATGCTATCCTATCCTACGATGTCTATGTAATTTTATGGGACATCCGAGTTATAAGAGACTCTAACCCAATTCGGTGCTCGATACTACTCCCAAAATAATTAATACAACTTTATGCTCCATTCACCCTTTACAAAGAAATGACCTTTTTACATTACTAACGTGCTTTTCAAACGTTAGACATACTTACATTCTTAAAACATGCACTATGAACTTATCTCTCAATCCCAAGATCGATACAGGTACACATATATATACAACTGAAAGCGCTTAAGTTTTTATGAAAATAGAGCTTTAAAACTTCACTTTTAACTTACTTCAACTTTAAGCGAAATGAAAATCAAGACATGTGATTAGGAAATCTAGGACATCTCAAGGATTAATGGAACCTTTAGGAGTTAATATGAAGAAAAGAATGTAGTCACGATTCAAAGGAACACGTCCAGAAATGAAGTACAGAAAGAAAAGGACCAGGCGACCCTGGTGTACTAAGTGGCGCAGGCCCCAGGCCCTAAACTACTGGTGTGGTGCGCCAAGCCCTAAACTACTGACCAGTATTTCTAGCGCTATGGTGGTGTGTTTCCCCACCCCATACCCAGAATTCTGACGAATTGTTTTACTCAATATTAGGTCCTAAATCATCTAGAATCGAGTGATTTCTTATAAACTCTTTTTGATTCACAAACCCAACACGGATTCATCGAAATTTCATACAATATCTATCAAAAATCACAATTCATACTCAAGATCCTCAACTGAAGAAACTCAAGAACTTCCATTGTTAAAGAATGAAACAACAATCAAGAACTAATAAGAATCTCTTAATATAACAGTCATGGACGAATATCGATGTATGGCATGAGGACAAACAAGTACATTACTCTGGGAAGCCTTACATACCTGTAAATAATGATGTTCTTGGCGAATTCCACAAATCTTGAAGAACGCTTGAACTTAGCCCCTTTTTCCCATCTTGAAACCTCGCTTTAAATCCCTAAGTGTTTAGGAACGTGAATAGGTGATTTAGAGTATGATTAAACCCTTAATTGGGTAAGGAAAAACGTGCTAATACAAGTGATAAAAAGGAAAAGAACAAAATACCCTTTACTAAAAGGAATGGAATGCCTTAAATGGAGAGGCTTCACTCAAACAACCATAACTCTTTACTCCGAGCTCGAAATCGGACAAACTTAATGTCGTTGGAAAAAGGACTCAAAGACCTTCGATTTTATTGCTCATGGGCCACCTAATTATTTATGTGCTAAAAAATATAGTCGTTTGAAGTTGATTCAAAACTAAAAACTGATGGGTGACTTGCCCGAATTTCTATTTAGCTCTTTCGAAGTCCATGGTGTTGCTAAAAATTCTCCCATGGTGGATGCAATCACGTTCAGGTATCTTATAAATTTGACAGTTCATGAAAAACTTAACATGTGTCTGATGGATGTTGTTACAACCTATTTATATGACTCACTAGATAAGGATATTTTGATGAAAATTCTTGAAGAATTAAAATGTCTGAAATGTATAAAGATTCACAAAAAACATTCAACAAAACTTCAAAAATCCTTTTACGAATTGAACAATCAGAACACTGGTGGTTTAATCTCCTTAGAGAATATCTATTAAAAAAGGTACAAGAATGACCCAATTTATCCTTGTGTATTTACTAAAAGGTCTGAATATGAATTTCTTATAGTAGTTGTATATATTTATGACTTGAATATTATTGTAACTCGTGAAGAGCTTTCAAAGGCAGTAGAATGTTTGAAAAAAGAGTTTGAAATGAAAGACCTTTGAAAGACAAAATTTTGTCTTGGTCTACAAATTTAGCATTTTACAAATGGAGTGTTTATTCATCAATCAACATATATTAAAAATATTTTTGTAAGTTTTTGGTTCATGGATCGCCCATGTGGATCGACCCGACCTGAAATATTATCTGTAAAAAAGAGATAAGTCTTCATTTAAAAAATAGGGGTGGGAACAATTACTATGTAACTGCTCCAACGTACATAAACCTTTATTTTTTAAATAGAGAATTTTTTACGCCCTGGACACAAAAGAAGAAAAACAGAGAAAAAGTGAGCACTCTGAACACAACTTTTTTCTAAGAAAAAGACACTCACCAAAAGATATTTAGTTTGTGAATCATTTATCTTGTTTTCTTGAGATTCAGGTTTGGATTGGAGCAATTCTTCAAAGAAAAGGATTTCGTCAATTTTCCGCTGGAAAACATAAGGTACACAATTCGTCGACTTCTTTCTATAAATCCTACAAATGGTATCAGAGCCTGATTTACTTGTTCCCTATTTGAATAATGATTGAAATTCTCTGGTTGAATGAATCAAAAAATTTGAAATATGATAATTTATCGATCTATTTTTTTTTGTTACTCGACTTTCCATTATTGGTAGGAAAAAGAGAAAATATTTACTGACATGAGTATTTTTTCTACCTTGTGGTTCTTCATCATGGAATTTTGTTGAAGTTTTGTTTGTTGTTTCTCTGTTTTTTTTTTCTCCATGGAAGTAACGGGAGAAGATGAATAATATTTATAAAGAGTTATTTTATAGGTTGAAAAGGAAAAAAACTTTGAGTTGGATAAGGACTTGAAAAAGTCAACTTTTGTTTCTATGTTAATAAATTAAAAAAGAAAGATTGAAAGAGATTTTGAGGGACAGAATCGAGTGAAAGTTGTTTTGTTAAGGAGAAGAAAAAAAAGAAAAAAAATGGGGTTAAATAAAGTGGTCCCATTTTTTTTTTTCAATTGGACGTGTCTCCCTTTCTTTTTCTTTTTTTCTTTTAATTTTTTTTTGTCCTTTTTTTAAGGATGAAGGAGGAAAAAGATGGTCCCACTGTTAAAATTAAAAAAAAAGAAGGGAAATGGGGTTTGTTAAGGGTTAAAAAAAAGAAAAAAATAAAATGGTCCAATTTTTTTTAATAAAATACTTATACCATTTTCTTCGGAATAATAAAGTACTATTTTTTTTATGACAAATTGACAATGGTTTTATAGTATTTTTTTTTTATGCTAACAAAGTATTTATTTTAGTATTTACTTTAACATAAGTTTTTTCAAGTGGTCAAATTATATTGTGGTTGACTTTGAATTTTTTTTTAAAGGCCATGAGTTATCTTCTTTACTTAATGAAGAATAGTGATCACTTGTTTTGACTAGATTATAATTTTAATATGTGCATTAAAATTGATCTCGATAAATTAGTTTAATCCTTATGTTCCTTGAGCAGTTCCTTGCCTTTTATGAAAATTTGTGACATATGTTGTCGCATTAAATGGTATTAACCATATTTTCGTTTTGTTCCCATTTCAGATATGACTGAATGGGAACATGCTCAAACTACTCCAAGTGGGAGTTCTCAAAGTCGAGCAAACGGACAAGGTAGAAGAGTAATCCACCGTAAGACATGTTTCCGAGGGCGTGAAATCGTATAGATTGGTGTCCCAAAGGCGACACAAAATCAGTCAAGGAACCAAAGGGTCATTCAAAGGGGAAAAGAGAAAATTTTTAAAGAGTTTGAGTCATTGAAGATGTCCCCTAATATGTCAGCACGTGATTTTATTCATCTTTTTTGAAATAAAATGGGCTGAACTGGTTGATTATAAGGAAATTTCAAATTGTAGAGCCTTAGCTTATTTAACAGACGCTCTCCGTGAACCTTGGGGTAGTAGATTGACTGATGTTTATCATGACATTTTCCCCAGTCAACCTTTTAGAGTTTACATTTGTTGTCTTGAAGACTTGTGGGAGGATTTTAGTCTTTGAATTACTAGTAAACTTTTGTTGTTTATTTGTTTTTCAAGATATGAATTATGTAGTTTGTTTTTCTCTTAAATTATGTTATTAGTCTTAAAAATCCTTGTTATCAAAGTCTTCAATATATTAATTATACACATTAAGAAATTAGATTTGAATTTTGATTAAATATTTAGTTTGTAGATGATGATTGGATGCATATGTGTCTTTTCGATTTTATATTAAATATGAAATCTTTATGAGAATTGATTTTCTTGAATGTGTATGTCGCATGCATAATTGATTAAAATTCTTGCCTAATTATATGTCAATAACAAACATGGCATCAAAAAGTATCATTGTTGACTTAAACAAAAGTGAAAAACTTAACGGTGATAATTACGACATCTGGAGTCGTAAAATATGGTATGTTCTGGAAGAGCAAAATGCTTTGGGAGGTATAAATCATGTTTTGAATCAACCAGAAGAAGGTAATACTGCACAACACGGAAGGGATCTTGAAGCTTGGAAGAAGGCTAACTCCACTGCACGTAGAATAATAGTTAGTTCTGCAGTTGATGACCTCATACATGAATGTGAGGAATTCCCTACTGCTCATGCTATGTGGGCACATCTGCGAGGAACGTATGGGGGTACGTCTGTAACCCGCCTCCGACAGTTGATTATCAAATTTGACACTTACAAAAAGCGTCATGATCAGAATATCAAACAACACCTTAGGGTGATGTCAAATATGATAGCTCAACTCAAGAGTGCTGGCCATGTTCTTTTAGATGAACAACAAGTTCAGGCAGTTATTCGGTCCCTTCCCAATAATTAGGAACATTTGAAGGTTAACTTGACCCATAATGATAGCATCAAAACTTTTTCCGATATTGCACGCCATGTTGAAGTTGAAGATGAGCACCTTGGTGCTCAAGTAGTACAAAATCTTTAGGCTTCAAGCACAAGAAAAATTGGAAAAGAAATGGGAAAGACAGAGACTGGAGAAGGACCCTCTAAGAAAAAGAAGAAGCCAAACTCCAGGAAAGGAAAACGGTTTTTCAAGAAGTGAAACAAGAGTAAAATGAAGTGCTACAATTGCCAAGAATTGGGGCATTTTGCTCGTGAATGTACCGAGCCCAAAAAGGTAGCATTTCTAAACGCATCTCTAAGTGCTACATATGTTTCTAACACTTCTTTACTAATAGAATCTTATCCTATGTGGATTGTAGGCTCAGGATCCAATGACCACGTGAGTCGAGATAGAGAGGCGTTTGTGGAGTTTCGTTGAGTTTCATCTAAATCAAGGTGGATCTATGTAGGAAATAATGCTAGGCTTGAATTCAAAGGTATAGGCACTTGCAAAGTGGACTTGCGTGGTGCCGTTCCTTGATGTTGCATGACGTCCTATATACTCCAGAGATCGACGAAACTTAGTATCTGTGTCTGTTCTTTTAGACGTTGGTTTTGATTTGTTTTTTAGTCGTAATGGTGTTATAATAACTCTAGATAATGTTTTATATGATTTTGGACTTCGTTATGACTGTTTTATCGTATTAGATTGTAATCCTTTACTTTATGACTATTATGTTGACCGTTGTGTAATGATATGTTATTCAAGTAACAATGATGTTGATGTTATTACATGGTATGCTAGATTAGGTCACATAGGGCAAGATCGAATGAATAGGTTGGCAAAAGAAGGGCATTTAGGTTCTTTCACCAAAATTGAAATGCGAACTTGTGAAAATTGTCTTGCTGGAAAGATTACGCGTAAACCATTTGGAAAGGCTAAGAGAGCTGAGTTCCCACTTCAATTAATTAATTCTGATATTTGTGGTCCAATGAATGTAAGGGCAAGGTCTGGTGCTACGTACTTCATTACATTTATTGATGATTTCACGCGTTTTGGTTATGTCTATTTGATTTCTCATAAATCTGAAGCACTTGAGTGCTTTAAAAGATATTTGAATGAAGTTGAAAATCAATTAGATAAAATCATAAAATCTTTAAGAACCGATCGAGGACGTGAATATTTGTCAAAACAATTTGAAGAATTATGTACTGAAAAGCGTTTTATCAGACAGTTAACTACTCCTTATACACCTCAACAAAATGGTGTAGCTGAAAGAAAGAATAGAACATCAATAGATATGACAAGATCAAAGATGGCGCAGGCAAATTTGTCTATCTCTTTCTGGGGAGATGCATTATTGATTGCGGCTTACATATTGAATAAAGTGTCTTCTAAGTCAGTGTCTTCCACTCCTTATGAACTTTGGACTGGTCATAAAACAAACCTAAATGATCTACGACCGTGGGGTTGTGTAACATATATTAAAGATCGTTTTGGTGAGGTTGGTAAACTAAGTCCAAAAGGAAAGAAATGTATCTTTATAAGGTACTCCGAACGCTCTAAAGGATATGTGTTCATCGATGAATTAGAGGATGGAAGTATTACTGAAATTGTATCATGAGATGTCAGATTTTTGGAAAATGATTTTCCCAAAAAGGGTGAAATAGGTGAAGTTGAGCCTCTGTACGACATGTTGAATTCAGAAGATCAGGTAATGTTGTCAAACATACTTGATAATTCAATGGATCAAGAAATGATTCCTGGTCCGAGTGGGAGTTATGAATCTCAAAATCCTATAGAGGAATCTAAACTTCAAATACGTAAGAGTACAAGAAAAGGTGTACCTAAACGATCTTATGAGATTGAGGATTATGTTTTACTGGTATCTCCCACAGAATTGGATGAACCTAATTTTGTAACTGAGGCCTTATCGAGACCTGAAAGGGATGAATGGTTAAAAGTGATGAAAGAAGAATTAGAGTACATGAAAACCAAAAAAGTCGGGATCTAGTTGACCTTCCTAAGGAACGTAAAGCTATTGGGAATAAATGGATTCTTAAAGTTAAACGTAAATTGGATGGGTCAATAGAAAGACACAAAGCACGATTGGTGGCAAAATGTTTTACTCAAGAAGTTGGAATTGACTATGAAGAAACCTTTTCACCAGTTGTGAAGTTTACTTCCATACAATTACTTTTAGCTATTGTTGCACGTTTAGATCTAGAATTACACCAAATGGATGTGAAGACCGCTTTTCTCAATGGAGAATTAAACGAGGAAATCTACATGGAACAACCAGTAGGTTTCATTGTTAAAGGTCAAGAAAAGAAAGTATGTAAATTGAGAAGATCAATTTATGGCCTAAAGCAATCTTCAAGACAGTGGTATCTAAGATTTCATAAGGTTGTGATGTCATTTGATTTCACCATGATCGATGAAGACCATTGCTTCTATGTGAAAAATTTCAATGGAAATTTGTAATTCTTTCTCTTTACGTAGATGATATTTTATTAGTTGGATATAATTTGGAGTATGTGAAAATTGTCAAGTCATGGCTTTCAAAATCATTTGACGTGAAAGATATGGGTGAAACAGACTATATATTGGGTGTTAAGGTCCAAAGAGATCGTTCCAAGAAATTTTTGAGTTTATCTCAAGAAACTTATTTAAAGAAAATATTGGAATGTTTTCGAATGAATAGTTGCAAATCCATGGATACTCCTGTAGCAAGGGGTGAAACTTTAAGCCTTGAAATGTGTCCAAAGACTGAAAAAGAAAAGGAAGACATGTCTTGAGTTCTTTATTCTAGTGCTGTCGGGAGTTTGATATATGCTATGATGTGTACTCGCCCACACATTTGTTATGCCGTAAGTCTAGTTAGCAGGTATCAATCCAATCTTGCAAGAGATCATTGGAAAGAAGTAAAGAGAATATTACGATACCTGAAGGGAACTAGAGATCATACACTGTGTTATAATGGCTCTAATTTATTCATAAGAGGTTATACAAATGCTGATTGGGCTGGTGACTGGGATGACAGAAAATCAACATCCAGTTATGCTTTCTTACTATATGGTGGTGCTATTTCATGGAAAAGTAAGGAGCAAACTTGCACAACTCTTTCAACCATGGAATCTGAATTTGTGGCTTGTGCGTCTGCAGTAAAAGAAGCTATTTGGTTAAAGAGATTCTTTGAGCATTTGAGTATTGCAAAGAATTCTAAGGGTCCCATGATTCTATATTGTGATAGTCAAGCGGCTATCGCATACACAAAGGATCCTAAGTATCACAGCAAGACCAAACACATCGATATCATGTTTAACTTTGTGAGAGACGTAGTGGCAAGTGGAGAAATAACTTTGCAATAGATTCCTACACATGAAATGATAGCTAATCCTTTTACGAAGGTCATCTCTAGAGACTTGTTTGAAAAACATGTTAAGGCTCTAGGTTTACGTAGAGTATGATGATATTTCAGTATTGTAAAATGACTTGATTGTTATAATATTATCTTCTATATAAAACTATTGAATTTATGTTCAAATGTAGTATGCATGTGATACTTTATAAGAAATAAAGTGTGTTGAACAAGTCGCAGGATTGGCTCTCTCACACGAGCAATCACCTCTTACGTCGAGAAACGTGAAGAGCTGAGTTTCACCACCATATTATGACTTGTTTTATGAGCCAGACAAATGTTTCTCTAAGAAGTTGAGTTTAAGGATTAATGAAAAAGAGAAACTAAGTTTAAACATCTTGAGGTGTTTAGATCGAAGTGTGTACGATATTGGATAATCGAAAGGATGAGACACATACACCAGTATAAGGTGAAAACATCGTAACACGTGTTTCATACCACGTGTGTCAAGCGATCAATGGGTCAATAAAAGAATATTCCCTGTTTCTTCATTGTGTGAGACCCAGAAAAGTTAAATTGACTTTTCAATGAAATACCCTTTGACCATTTTCTGTTTCTTGAAGTTTCAATCGATGTTGCTACTTTAGCATGTTACTAATAGCCATGAATGATTCAACAATGCAGTGCATGTCTAGGAAAGCAGTTAATAGGAGCAGATAGATTCGAGTAGAAAGGAAAGACAAATAAATGAATAATAAACTTATATACACAAGCCGACTATTGCACTAACCATATTGGTATTGAGTGTGATTGTGTGTATAAAGTTAAATATGAACTCGAGTTAATATCCTTGAGAGGATGAGGGGTCAAATAAGGAACTACTGAAGTAGTGAATGAAGTCTGGGGTATTGTGAGTAATAGTATTCTTATATAAGTAGTGAATTCCTTCCACATGTGATTGGATTCCTATGTGGGGCTTGTAAAACCTTAAGGGTAAGCTCTTGATGCTCACATGTCGCACAAACTATTTATCGTATCAATTGTGTGTCTAGTTGATGTTGTGTTGGCTTGGGTCTTGTCCACCATGTGCGAAGTGAGAGATGTAAGTTTTTGGGTTATGGATCGCCCATGTGGATCGACCCGACCCGAAATATTATCTATAAAAAAGAGATAAGTCTTAATTAAAAAAATAGGGATGGGAACAATTACTATGTAACTGCTCCAATGTACATAAACCTTTATTTTTTAAATAGAGAATTTTTTACGCTCTGGACACAGAAGAAGAAAAACAGAGAAAAAGTGAACACTCTGAACATAACTTTTTTCTAAGAAAAAGACACTCACCAAAAGATATTTAGTTTGTGAATCATTTATCTTGTTTCCTTGAGATTCAAGTTTGGCTTGGAGCAATTCTTCAAAGAAAAGGATTTCGTCGATTTTCCGCTGCAAAACATAAGGTACACAATTCGTCGACTTCTTTCTATAAATCCTACAATTTTAAAAATATTTTACATGTATAAATCACATCTATTAAGTACCTCGATAATGTGAGATCACTCGACACTAATAAAGATTTATTTCAATCTTATGAGAATGACGAGGAACTTGTTAGTGCTGAAATATCATATCTTAGTGCAATTGGTGCATTGATGTACTTTGCTAGTAATTCTCGACCATGTATATCTTTTTTGTAAATATATTAGCAAGATTTAGTTTTTTCCATACACAAAGACACTTTAAAGGTATTAAACATATATTTAGATACCTTCAAGGGACCATGTATATGAGACTATTACATTCAAAAGAATCAGATTTACGATTAATTGGATATGCATATGCATGATATTTATTTGGCCCACATAAAGGTCAATCTCAGATAGGTTATGTATTTACATCTGGAGGTACAACTATATCATAGCGTTCAACAAAATAAACTATGGTTGCTACTTCTTCAACTCATGAAGAGATAATAGTCATCCATAAAGCAAGTCGAGAATGCTCGTGGTTAAGACAATAACGTAACACATATAGGAAACATGTGGCCTTCCTTTAAAAAAGAGATATCCCAACAACTTTATATGAAGAAAATGATGTGTGTATAGATCAACTAAGAGGGGGGTATATCAAAGGAGAAAGAGCAAAACATATTTCATCAAAATTCTTTTTTACTCATGATCTTCAAAGGTATGGTGAAATAAATGTTCAACAAGTTCATTCTAGTGATAATATGCAAACATGTTCATCAAAGTATTATCAACTTCAACATTTGAGAATCTGAGATACAAGATTGGGATGTTGTAACACCTCGAAAATTGAAAAGTTGGATTGAGAAGGAAGAGTTCAGAGTTTTGGCACCGATACTAGCTACGGATCGTAAAAAGTCCTACAGGCCGTAGGAAGGAAGTCGTTTAGTTGAGTTGAGTTTTTGAAAATTTCGAGTCCCTAATGTTGGACCTACAAATAGACAAGAAGGGACACATAGTTGGTTCTATGGGTCATAGATGGGCTCCGTAGAAGGGTTCTAGACTTAGTGGAATTTTATGCTTGAAATTGGGTTATATGAGTCGAAAGAAATTGAACGACCCGTAGAATGGTTCCATGTGAAGTAGATGAATTTTTTGATTTATGAAGTTGGTTCAATAGTTGACCAATATGGGCCGTAAAAAGGTCTGGAGACCGTAGATCACTTCGAGCAATTAATTCTTAAAAGTATTTGAGTCTTTTCCTATGCATTTAATGCCTATGCTATGTCATTCTGACCCAAATTATAAGACCTATAACTACCTTTCAACTCCTAAAATTACCCAAACCCTCTCATTCTCTCTAATCCCCAATTTTCATTCAAGTTCATCCTCTCCAATTCTCTCTCAAGCTCAAGAAAGAAAGCTAGGGTTCGAAGCTTCAAGTATTATCTTTTCTCTTGCTTGCTAAGCTTTGATCATCAAGGTATGTGAGAATTCACCAATGAATTCCATTCATTCATTGGTTCCCAAAAGATTTCCAATTTTCCAATTTAATTTCACCTAAATTACTTAGGGTTTCATGCAATCTCCATGGGTCTTGCTTGATTTTGATTTAACTATTCAATTTCAATCTTCTCATGCCTGAATTGATTAAAACATGTGATTTTCAATTGATTTTCTATATACCCATGGTTTTTTTTATGATGATGAATTTATGAAGAAAGATTATGAAATTATGAAGTATGAATTAGGAAAGCTATGCATGTTTATGAAAATAATGTTTGTGAACTAAGGATGCTTATGTCACGCCCCGAGCCTACACCCTGGGGGGACTGGCACTCGGAGACCATTGCTGGCTTCAAGTAAACCCTTGGCCTGACATACTTAACTCAGCGGAAGACTTAACTCAAATAAACAGTCTCAAATAACAACTTAAAGAATAATAAACTGGCCAAAATGGCACTTAAGTCATTAAACAACATCTGAAGAATAAAGAAAGACATCTGCACTAATAACTATCTGACTGTCTATGAAGCCTCTAAAATACTGAGATGGATGTTGGGACAAGCCCCACAACATCCTAATAACTGAAAGACTGAAACCGAATAAAAGAGTCCTCCGGAATGCAAGGAGGCTCACCACTGACTTTGAGCTGCTCAACTGGATCAACGATGCGCCGGAATGCCGATCCTAGTTACCTGTGTCTGCATCATAAGATGATGCAGGTCAACTGGCATCAATACATTGAATGTACGCGTATGCGAGTTGGATTACTAAAAACAACATAGGCATGAAAGAATCTGAAAGAAACACTTACCTTGACTCTTCTCAACTCATGAATACTTAACTGAACTCATTTCAATATAAAGCAGTTTAAACAAGTGCAATATAAAGAAAAGCTGTTTAAAAACATGATGTCAACTATGTGTATGTACAAGGATACAACATAACTCTGAAATGTATGTAAAATACAATAAACTGATGTATATAAAAATACAATAAACTGATGTATATAAAAATACAATAACTTCTGTGGGGGTTTCTCTAACCGACAACCATCACATAAGAGCTATAGTGATGATACATCGATCTACCTCACGCTGCTAGCGCATCCTATACCTGGCAAAAGGTATAAAACTTGAACTGCCTAATGGATCCACTAGTCTATTGCAAAAATGATTCATCTAAAAAGTATGACCCTTTTCAACCCACGATGGCTACATGGTTCTATGGTGACATGAGTTATCTAAACACAATATGCTCGTCCCCAATTCGGTGCTCAATACTACTCCCAAAATATACTGACTCTTATGTTTTAAAAACATACTTCTTCTGTGATTTGAGATTAGTGCTCAAAAATTTAGCTCAAAGGCTACATTGGAAATCAAAGTTTCCCCTCTTGCTTCATTTAGAAAGCGATTACTTTTTCTAAAAACTAGCCCGAAGGCTCTTTGGAAATCTCAGTCTCCGTTCTTATTTTAATGTGAAAACATTTTAAATCTCTTTGGGAATACTTAGTCCCCATATACTTTTGAAGAAATGCACTTCAAGCTTTACTCTTTACTCTTTACTCAACTTAAACTTTAAGTCTTAAAACAAAGTTAAAACATTTGGAAAAGACTTTTGGAAAACTCTAAGAACTTATTTTTACTTGACTCTTACTTCTCTTGACTTTGATCTTAACCTTCCTTGAATTGGATTATGGATTCAAGGTTCATGATCTCATGTTTATGGATGATTTCATGATGTTTAGATGTACCTTATAGTGTTAAAATCAACTAGGAAACATAGGTACATCACTTAGGAACTAGGACGAAAATGTGGGGAACGAATGGGGAGAACTGGAGTCCCTGGCGCTCTGAGAGGCACGGGGCCCCCGCCCTCAAACGTTAGAGGATCTGCTGGGGTGCGCTGGCTGGCGCGTCGTCCCAAGGGGTGAACTTCAGAGCCCCTTTTGGGGCGTGCTGGCTGGCGCGACGCCCCACCTCCCTCCCCAGGTTTTTGATGATTTTTCTTCTCCGTTTTTCATCTCTAAACCCTCTTAACTTCCATAGTTCTTTCCCCAAACACTTAGGATCATTAGTACTCTACCCAATAGATTTAACTCGAAAAACAACCTGGAAACACGAATAAAATCAACATTAGGCATTCAACAATCAACCAACAAGAATTCAACAATCTTCTTCAAGAACTTCACTTTCTTAACATTCAAACAACTCCAAAATCGCTGAATTGAAACAAGTTGGTGTGTGGGTGAACTAACCCATCACTAAAAGATCTCACATACCTTAATAGGGATCACCCCCGACGAATTCCACTCCAAACGCTTGACGTTCTTGGCGAAATCTTGGCCTTTCTCCCTTTCTTTCTTCTTTTCTCTTTTCTCCAAGACCTAAGCGTGAATTTAATTTTCTAATCTGACCAAAAATAAGTTTTTACCCCAATAAATCCCTAAAAACGAATTAAGAAATAAATTAGAGAAAAGACTTCTTTGCCCTTCCCTAAATCCGGATTGGGACTTTCTTCAATCCAACAACCCAACTTCCGAAAGGCATATCTCATTCATATGATGTCAAAATCGCACAAACTTGGCGGCGTTGGAAAGATCTCTCCAAGGGATTTCCAACCATATCAATAAATACTCTTAACTCATCCTGATCTAGGAGTTATGACCGTTTGAAAATGGCCAAAACTCACTTTCTTAACTTAGACAAAAATTTCCATATTTCCTTTCTTTCCAAAAATCAATATTTTCATATTTTAAACTCTTTATAGTCGTTTCTAGGTGCGAGATGTTACAGGTTATGATATAGGTATCAATGAATTATGAAATATTTTATCACATATTTTGAAATTATGGTTGTGAAAGATTTTCTCACACATGCATAAATTATGATTTTTAGGAGCTACTCTATGATGACTTATGATTGGATTGATAGTTTAATTGTACCTTTCCAATTATGATAATATCATTATGATTATGACTAATTCGGTTGGGATTTTACTTAGCACCAAGAGGACCTTGAAATGGAGGCTCTCCAGTTAGTAAAGGTCGGGTCTCTGACAAAAATATTCTTTATCCCAAACTACGTTCCCCCATAAGATTTTCCTAGGTGACCTAGCTAGTGGATCCACTAATAACATATGAATGACTGTTACTGAGACTACCCTGACAAGTAGGATTTCCTTTTCAATGTGAGGGTTAAATTGGATCCCATGTTATAGCTTGCATGGTTTTAGTATCGATTAAGTATGCATTGACCTTGTTTATGACTTACAATTTCTTTAAATGATTTTTACTCATGTTTTAGCTTGGTCATGCATATCATGTTTAAATCCTCGTATGATCATGTTTGTGTGTTTTATGAATTTTTCCATACTTAGTACATTTCATGTACTAATCCATACTCGTGCCTATATTTTTGATAATATAGGGTCCGTCGTTTCTCCTTCCATGGCTAGTTTGACTTGATCATAGCTATTGGATCGAGTCCTCATACTCTGAGGGCAAGACCATGAAGACTTTTATTGCTTTTATTTTGTTTCATTAAGACTTTGTACGTGATGTATAGGTTACATCTCAACCACTCTTATGTTGGTTAGATTGGCTTGTAAAGACAAAGTTTTGTATTCCACACTTATATTTAGGCCTCTTTTATGGTATGAGACTCTTTACTTAAATGTTCCTTTTTATGGTTTATTGTGTTGAATGTATGTCAAGTGGCTTGTGTAGGGCCTCTTACGGTCTTATACACCACGTCATTCTAGGGTATACTTTGGGTCGTGATAAATACATTATCTTCGAGATATTAAGTAACATCTTCATCATGGGGAGTAAATATACTTTGCACTATTTTTTCCTTAACCAAGGTTTTATCCCACTAGATTTTCCTATAAGATTTTTAATGAGGCAATAAATAATGCATACTACAAATAATTATGTATATTTTATTTCTTTTCTTTATACATTGATATTCAAGGGGAAGTGTTGTAAATAAAATGAATATCCATATTGGGACCTATTTACTATAGAGGTATAACTTCTACAAGTAATGTTTCCTTATAAAAAGGCATTGCACAAGCAATGCAAGAACATTAGTATAGTGAAAGAAAAGCTACTACCCTCTCACTTTCGTTATCCTAATAGTCTCTTTCTTCCTTTGTTACTCTTTCTCTTTCTTTCCTTTTCGTTATTATTAATATTTCATAGCATTTATTTAATTGTAATGGACTTGAAGATATTATTTAATGATAAATACTGAATTCAAGTAAATTATTATAAAGCAATTTAAAAAAAATAGAGAAATGTCGTTTTGTTTAATTAATAATATAAATTTAGATAATTTAATCTCCCAACTAAACACCATAAATAAATACTAATAATATAATGTCAACAACAACGGAGAAAGGAATCCAATTCTATGATACTGGATTCCGCTTGCAAGCTCCTCGAAATTGGAATTTGGGAGTCACGTGCTCTGTGATATCAACTGAGAGACCTAATCTAGTAAAATTCACCTTATTCTATTTGTGCTTTACTAGTTTTGAGTTTAGAATCAAGATTTTAAAAAAAAAATGGTAAAAGACCTAAGCACCCAAATAACACCTATATAATAGTAGTTTGACTTTTCACCAACATAACAATATAATCATTATAAAACATAAAAATAATAATAATAGAAAATGAAAAATGAATGATTCAGTATTAAATAAGATTTTGATTCCTTAGTATTCTCCCATTTTATTATTTACCTTTCACAAATATCTCAATCATTAGTTAATCATAACCCATTTTGGTTAGGTTATGACGTATATCTTAGTGTAGGTCATATATTATTCATCATGTTGAACTGAACACCATTGTTTAACCATAATATACATCATTCATGTACACAATAATTGTAACGGCCCGAACCATCATTACTCAAAGGCACCACATACGGAATCCCAAATTCTTGAAATATGGTGGCATACTAAAAGTTGGGGCACATGACTAAATTATTTAATTTAAATTTATCTGGGCTGACGACAGCCCGCTAAAGCGCATGCAGGGCCACTATAGTGGATTGGCGAAATCAAACCCTAGTTAAATACGATGTATTTTATTTTCCTCCTAATTTCCAGGGAGAAAATAGACGAGGGTTGGCCCAAAAACTCTCCTAAGACACCCATAGTATAGGAGAAATTGAGGGGGAGATATTTCAGCACAAAGGAGGTAAGAACTCAAGGATTTTTGGTCTACGTAGGTCAATACTCACTCTCACGGAGCTAGAAGCCTATGTTCAAAGTTCATCAGCAGTTGCTTGACATCTGGGTAGGCTAAGTTTGCTTAACTGAATAGTTTAGACCTATTTTAAATTGCATGATATTTTGTAGATTGACAGGAGAGTTCATACCTAGGACTACGGGTACAGAGTTTTGATGGTGAAAGGTTGTTGTTTATTGTTGTTAATGTAGGAAAAGATAATGACTAATGGGTGGTTCTTGGGTTCTTGATTATAAACTATGAGGTTTCTTGTTGGGGGTGGTTTGGTGGTAATTGTAAGGTCAAATGTTATGAAATTTCTAGGATTTAGCTATTTCTGGGACTTGTGGTGATCGAGGAAAGACAGAATGGACGAGAGAAGTGTTAATTTATGGGATTAGGGATCATGTAATTTCTAGAATGATTGTGTACTCGTAATGGAGTCTTGATTAGGAATATTGATATGTATATAGGTTATGGTTGTTGCTTTTCTGAGTTATGTAATGTATGCATGTTAACTATTGTATATTGTTACTTGTGCAATATATGTGTGGAATAAAGGGCTAATGTGAAGTTACCATCAAGTTAATAATCTCATGCAATGAACATGTTTATTTACTTCTAGCTTCAAGTGTCGTTTATTGTGATTATGATAGTGCAGACTATTTGTGATTGATGATTGGCTCGGTGTACTATGTCGGTATAGGATACTAATAGTAGGCTCAGATACCCCGCCTGGTATTAAATAGCAACAATTATTGGCTTGAGTGCTGCACTGGTACACTAACAGTTTGTGTGTGAGTTCCATGAGAGAATTGAATTTACATGTTGGTGTTGTGAGTGGACCGAGTTTCTTATTTATGTTATATTTATCACATGTTGGTCCTTGAGTGGTCGGGTTGATGTATTTTAAGGATAGAATAGTTCTTACGTAGATAAGGATTGTAGGTTGAATATCATAGATTATGCCTTAGAGGATCCTTGGGTGGTCTGGGTTAATTGGAAGGTGAGTGGGACTCGGATATGGGATGTGTGTGATTTGGTGGGGCACATTTCATGGGTTTGGTTAGGTCAAGTTGATAGGTGTCTACTTTATATTAGGTGGTGGATTCAGATCGACAAATGATGCCTATTAGTACGTATCGTTTGTATTAATACTACTCTTGTTATGTCATTGGCAAAGTCTGGTTGCGGGATTTGTGATGTCTCATAGGTGAAGACGATGGTAATCTTTGACAGCTTCTACTCCTCTTTTCCTTATGGTGGGAGTTGTGTCTATTATCATTATTTTGTACTCTCTTAGTAGCTCTTGTACCTATTTAGACTATTTACTTGAGAAGGTTCAGTTATTTGTTAAAATATGATTCTTAGAATTGAGTTTTCTTGGTTATTCCATTTTTCAAAAGATATTTCTTATGTTCTAGTTACTTCCGCAATTCCAGTTTTAAATTTGGTTATAAGGGTTCTCCTATATAGGTAGTATAGTAGGTGCCCGTGTGATTCGATGGGTTAGGTTGTGACAATTTTGTTGGGTTTAGGATCTTTTTTTCCCTTCCTATGTGGATAAATAAAAGTCTTATTAGGACTAGCCCACTTTAGCCCATAACCCAAAATATTATGTGGCATATATAAGGCTTATTTGGTCTTATTTTTCAAAAAAAAGAGAGAAAAATCAAGAGAGTTTCGTTTTAGAGATTGAGAGAAAAAGAGAAAAAATCCCGTTTTCTCTTCTGGAAATTTTCTGCTCAGGCAGTCCGCTTCAGACAGAGTTTTTCGCTTCGTTAACCGTTGGATCGTGCTCAAATTTGAACTGGGAGTTCTCAGCATCTGGTTCTTGCAATTCAACACTGGAGATCGGATTTGGAGGTCTGTAGCTTCTGATTTTGGGGCGTGAACAGTAGCGCGTTTTTGGGTGAAATCTCTTCTTTAATTCTCTAGTTTTGGTGCAATCTTGATTTGTTGTTGCTCGTTGTTTGGCACTTGTTTTGTGGCCAATTTTGGAGAACAATTTTGTAACTCTTTGTGTTTATAGTGGAGCTTTTGGTCCTGTGGTTTTTTACTCTTCACATCGAAGGGTTTTCCACGTAAATCGTTGTGTCTTGTGTGATTGGGTTATTCTTATCTTGTTGCTTTAGTTTGATTGATATACTTGTTGTCCATTCTTCATATTGCTTGATTTGGTTTGTTTTCTCTTGGTTCAAATTGAAAGGGAAAGTTTAGATTTTGGTATTATTCCGCTGCTATCTTGTCTGACATTCTTGTTAGTGTCTTGTCTTTCCCAACAAAGTGGTATCAGAGCCTTGGTTGTTATTCATTATTGATTTGGATGATGGAGGCAAATATGAGCAAGATGGTTTGTTTGAATGGTAGTAACTATCATATTTGGAGAGGCAAGTTGAAAAATCTTCTATTTGTCAAGAAAATGCATTTACCTGTGTTTACCTCTAATAAACCCCAATCCATGACGGATGAGGAATGGGAATTTGAGCACTTGCAGGTTTGTGGCTATATTAGACAATGGGTTGAAGATAATATTCGAAATCACATTGTGAATGAGACACATGCCAGAAGTTTGTGGGACAAGCTCGAGACGCTATATGCTTCGAAGACTGGCAACAATAAGTTGTTTCTATTGAAACAATTGATGAATATCAGGTATAAAGAGGGCACTCCTATTTCTGATCATATTAATGATTTTCAGGGTGTTCTTGACCAGCTATCTGGAATGAATGTAAAATTCGATGAAGAAATACAAGGACTATGGCTTCTTAATACTCTGCCAGACTCTTTTGAAACTCTTCGAGTTTCTTTGACTAATTCTGCTCCCAGTGGTGTTGTGACCATGGAATATGCTAAGAGTGGTGTCTTGAATGAAGAGATGAGAAGAAGATCTCAAGGCTCAACTTCTTCTATTTCACACTCTGATGTTTTGGTTACTGAAGATAGGGGGAGAAACAAGTTCAGAGGTCAGAGTGACAGAGATAAAAGTAGAGGTAAGTCAAAGTCTAAATACAAGAATGTTACATGTGACTATTGCCACAAGAATGGACATATCAAGAAATTTTGTTTTAAGTACAAGAGAGATATGAGACAACAAAAGAAAGAAGGTGACAATGAAAATCGTGTTGCTGTTGTTGCTAATGATGATCTTCTTGTTTCTTGTGATGAAAATGCCGTCAATCTTGTTCGTGATGAGTCTAGCTGGTTTGTGGATTCTGGTGCTACTTCTCATGTCACACCCAAGAAGGAATTATTTTCTTCTTATACTCCAGGTAATTTTGGGATGTTGAAAATGGGTAATAATCATGAGGTTGCAGTTCTTGGTATTGGGACAGTTTGTTTGGAAAGTAACAATGGTTTCAAACTAGTTCTCAATAATGTCAAACATGCTCCAGATGTTCGCTTGAATTTGATTTCTGTGGGATACCTTGATGATGAGGGTTATGTTAATACCCTTGGTGCTGGCCAGTGGAAGCTTACTAAAGGTTCGATGATTATAGCCCGTGGTGATAAGTTGTCTAACTTGTATGTTTTTCAGGGCTCCACTTTTAGAGGCTCAATAAATTTGGTGGAGAATGATACTTCATCATTGTTATGGCATAGAAGACTAAGTCATATGAGCGAGAAGGGGATGAACAATTTGGCTAAGAAGAATTTACTTTCTGGAGTAAAACAAGCAAAGTTGAACAAGTGTGTTCATTGCTTAGCAGGTAAACAAAAGAGAGTTTCTTTTCAGAGTCATCCGCCTTCAAGAAAGCTTGATTTGCTGGAGTTGGTACATTCTGATTTGTGTGGTCATTTTAAGGTAAGGTCTCATGGTGGTGCACTTTATTTTGTGACTTTTATTGATGATTGTTCACGCAAACTCTGGGTATTCTCTTTGAAGTCCAAGGATCAGGTACTTGATGTGTTCAAGAGTTTTCAGGCCTTGGTTGAGAGACAAACAGGGAAGAAATTGAAATGCATTCGTTCTGATAATGGTGGTGAGTATATTGGCCCCTTTGATAGATATTGCAGAGAGCAGGGTATTCGGCATCAGAAAACTCCTCCAAAGACTCCTCAACTAAATGGTTTGGCGGAGAGGATGAATAGAACTCTTGTTGAGAGAGTTAGATGTATGCTTTCAGATGCTAAGCTGCCAGATTCCTTTTGGGCAGAAACACTTAATACTGTTGCATATGTTATCAATTTATCTCCTACTGTTGCTTTGAATGGTGATGTCCCTGACAGAGTTTGGTCTGGTAAGAATGTTTCTTATGTTCATCTTAAAGTTTTTGGGTGTAAAGCCTTTGTGCATGTTCCTAAGGATGAAAGGTCAAAGTTAGATGTTAAAACTAGGCAATGTATCTTTGTTGGTTATGGTCAAGATGAATTTGGCTATCGTTTCTTTGATCCAGTTGAGAAGAAACTTGTTAGAAGCCGTGATGTTGTGTTCTTTGAAGACCAAACAATTGAAGATCTTGACAAAGTTGAGAAAGTTGATTCTCAGAGTAGTGACAACCTAGTTGATGTTGATCCAGTGCCTTTGACTATTCCACCAGGTGAAAATCTTCATGAAAATCAAGTTGATATTGAAGATGGTGATCATATTCAGAATGACCAGTATGCCGCTGATGCTCCAGTGCAAGACGATGTGGTTGGTCTGCAACCAACTATTATTGATGCTCCAGAGAGTTCTTTCAAAAGATCTACTAGAGAGAAAATACCTTCATCTCGTTATTCTTCCAATGAGTATGTACTCTTGACTGATGGGGGAGAACTAGAGAGTCTTGATGAGGCCATGGAAAGAGAAGAAAAAGAAAAGTGATTTGATGCTATGGAGGATGAAATGAAGTCTCTACATGATAATCATACCTTCGATTTGGTTATGTTACCTAAAGATCGAAAAGCTTTGAAAAATAGGTGGGTTTTCCGGGTGAAACATGAAGATGGTAACCCAGTTCCACGGTACAAGGCTAGATTAGTTGTGAAGGGTTTTAGCCAGAAAAAAGGGATTGATTTTGATGAGATATTCTCTCCAGTTGTGAAGATGTCATCCATTCGTGTGGTTCTAGGCTTGGTTGCAAGTTTGGACTTAGAGGTTGAACAGATGGATGTTAAAACTGCCTTTCTCCATGGTGACTTGGATGAAGAAATTTATATGGAGCAACCGGAAGGTTTTGAAGTCAAGGGAAAAGAGAAGTATGTTTGCAAATTGAAAAAGAGCTTGTATGGTTTAAAACAAGCTCCTAGGCAATGGTACAGGAAGTTTGGTTCTTTTATGAGTCAGCAGGGCTTCAAGAAGACTTCTTCAGACCATTGTGTTTTTGTGCAAAAATTCTCTGATGGTGACTTTATTATCGTTTTGCTTTATGTTGATGACATGCTTGTTGTTGGTCATAATGCTTGCAGGATTAAAGAATTGAAGCAAGAGTTGCATAAGTCTTTTGCTATGAAAGACTTGGGACCAGCAAGGCTGATTCTTGGCATGCAGATTGTCCGTGATAGAGATGCCAAGAAGTTGTGGTTGTCACAAGAGAAGTATATTCAGAAAGTACTTCGTAGATTCAACATGGACAAAGCTAAGGTTGTCAATACACCTTTAGCTATGCACTTCAAATTGAGTACTAGACATTGTCCTTCCAGTGATGGTGAGAAGGAAGATATGAAGAAAGTTCCTTATGCTTCAGCTGTTGGTAGTTTGATGTATGCAATAGTGTGTACAAGACCAGATATTGCTCATGCTGTTAGTATTGTTAGTCGTTTTCTTTCTAATCCGGGAAGAGAGCATTGGAATGCTGTTAAGTGGATTATGAGATATCTTTGTGGCACTTCTAGTTTGAGTCTGTGTTTTGGTACAGGGAAGCCTATTCTTTGTGGTTACACTGATTCAGACATGGCTGGTGATGTTGATACTCGTAAGTCTACTTCAGGCTACTTGATTACTTTTGCAGGGGGAGTTGTGTCTTGGCAATCTAGGTTGCAAAAATGTGTCGCTTTATCCACTACAGAGGCTGAGCTTATTGCTGCTGTTGAAGCTTGCAAAGAGTTGATCTGGATGAAGAGATTTTTGGGGAAACTTGGTTGTGCTCAAGAGAGGTATGTGCTTTATTGCGATAGTCAAAATGCTATTCATCTTGGCAAGAATTCTACATTTCATGGTCGGTCTAAACACATTGATGTGAGGTATCATTGGATTCGAGATGTGTTGGATTCTAAGTTTCTTGAACTTGAAAAGATTCATACCAATGATAATGGTTCCGACATGATGACTAAAGCTTTGCCAAGAGGGAAGTTTGAGGATTGTTGCATGATCGCCGGGATGGCGGTCTCCTCCACATAGTTGTGAGGGGGAGAATTGTTGGGTTTAGGATCTTTTTTTCCCTTCCTATGTGGATAAATAAAAGTCTTATTAGGACTAGCCCACTTTAGCCCATAACCCAAAATATTATGTGGCATATATAAGGCTTATTTGGTCTTATTTTTCAAAAAAAAGAGAGAAAAATCAAGAGAGTTTCGTTTTAGAGATTGAGAGAAAAAGAGAAAAAATCCCGTTTTCGCTTCTGGAAATTTTCTGCTCAGGCAGTCCGCTTCAGACAGAGTTTTCCGCTTCGTTAACCGTTGGATCGTGCTCAAATTTGAACTGGGAGTTCTCAGCATCTGGTTCTTGCAATTCAACGGTGGAGATCGGATTTAGAGGTCTGTAGCTTCTGATTTTGGGGCGTGAACAGTAGCGCGTTTTTGGGTGAAATCTCTTCTTTAATTCTCTAGTTTTGGTGCAATCTTGATTTGTTGTTGCTCGTTGTTTGGCACTTGTTTTGTGGCCAATTTTGGAGAACAATTTTGTAACTGTTGGTGTTTATAGTGGAGCTTTTGGTCCTGTGGTTTTTTACTCTTCACATTGAAGGGTTTTCCACGTAAATCGTTGTGTCTTGTGTGATTGGGTTATTCTTATCTTGTTGCTTTAGTTTGATTGATATACTTGCTGTCCATTCTTCATATTGCTTGATTTGGTTTGTCTTCTCTTGGTTCAAATTGAAAGGGAAAGTTTAGATTTTGGTATTATTCCGCTGCTATCTTGTCTGACATTCTTGTTAGTGTCTTGTCTTTCCCAACAAATTTAGTATCAGAGCTCTGGTTAGCGATCATCCAGTACAAGAGCAGATGCTGAATAGAGTCACGAGAATTGGTGTATTGACGTCCACATTGAATCTTCAAGGAGATATGAAGCCCTCTAGGAAGTCGTTTCTCTTGTTTCACTCCTTTCGTGAGGTCTATTTCTTATCGTATGGGTTGGGTCCAATTGTATTTCTAGATTCCAATTCGTATGTCAACAAAGTAAACTAGATACCGTTGACAAGGCTGATGGAACATAAGCAAGGAGAGTTGGAACCGGAAAGGTTTCACTTGGTATCTCGCCTTAAGAATCATGTGAATGCATGAATGCGGCTAGTGGTCATCTATGATGCTAATAGAATGTAATGAAACCGATTTAATTTAGTTGTAAAGCTTGATGATTGTTATTATGTTCAGGGCATTGCCCGAATGACTGAAATTGTGTGAGAAGTAATTGTTTGAATTTCTTTGAGATTGTGGAGAAGAAAAAGTCTTAACCTAATTATGTGAAATGGTTTAGCGATAAATTGTTATGTGATAAATAAGTTCTGGGGATAATTCAGGACTAATTTCATGATAATGTGGTGTTCAGTGCCTAACTATGTATTACTGGGTATGATCCTAGAGTCTGTTGAATCTATGGTTTGAATGTCTGCGATACTTGTGTCTGGAGATGATCTTGGGATTATTTTATTAAGTTTAGTTGTGTTCCTAGAGTTGGTATAGATATGGGAATGGAAAACATTGCTTGATTTTGAAATTCATGGGATGAACAAGCGGGACTGGGCCGCTATAGTGCCCCTGCTATAGCGGACATGGTGAGGCAGAACCTAATGAGTTGGTATTTACCAACCCATTAGACTCAAATTTATGAATTATCGCCATATTTTAATGCTAATTGAAGGAGTTTATGCCTTAGTTCTCTTGGATGCAGACATTCTTTGAAAAAAAATAAGTATGATGGATTTGAAGTCGAAAATCATTGAAGCACACTAGCGACAAAACTGGCGTCTTGCAGGCACCAACATGCATCTCATCAGCTAAATGACGACTTGAATGGAACAAAACTAATTTAGTACTAACGCCGCAAATGGTGTAGTACAATGATTGATCGCCGATTCGTCGGTCCCAGCACATACCTATGAGAACTGAAGGTCAAATTGAGGAGGCGATTGGTTCTCCACAATTTTTTATCAGTGTTTTGTCGGTCCAACGCAAGTTTGAAGATGGAAGCTAAAGGACAAAAATGTAATTATTGAAAATAGTGCTTCATTTCGAATTTTCCAAGGATAGAATAGTTATTTGTGCAATTATATACCATTATCATTGTTGACACCCAATTTTGATCTTCTACAATATAAATTAACCATCGAGCTTCTTTAATTACAAACAATTTAGAATAATTTGCTTCTTTTATAAAACTCAAAATAGTTTGCGAGTTATTTTAAATAAATTTGTCATTTTTATAATTTTTAAATAATCTCTCTCTCGCTCTCTCTCTCTATATATATACACACTAGAGGGTGATGCCCGTGCACGGGCCCAATATGTCATCGACAGTAATAGAAAGAGTAAATTTGGTGCCCTATAATTCAAAGTTTGGTATTGTAAATGTTCGTTCTTTTCAATGTGTGCCGAAACATGTAACTGTGGAGCCTTAGATTGCAGAACTCTTAACTCAATAGCTCAAAATTGGTTGTTAAGTTGTCTTTCATTGAGAGTTGATGTTTTCACAACAGAAATAATGACCGACTAAAGTAGTAATTGCAACCTGAGTAAATAGGTGTCTCTCCACGAATATTCCTCCTCCAACCTGAATAAAGTTGTTAGATTAGTTTTTCATGAAACATTTGAACAAAAATAAGTTCATGATGATCCTGGGTAAAATAAGAACAGAAAATATGGGAAAGCAATGACAGTTAAGACTAAAAAGAGATGTTAACATATGTATTTGTGATAATTTCTACTGCTATCACTGTTAAATTAGCTCTCAAAATGCTACTGCTGGGAACCAAAATTGATACTCAAAGTGTTCATTGCCAGTTGTGTATGAAAGAAACAAAAGAAGATCACTAAAAATCTGCAGAATGCAAAGAAAGTATTGAAATCTGTATCAACTCAACTATAACTTCCTAACTTGATTCTCTTTTCACAACGTTTTCATTGTTTAGAAAAGAGGCGTCTCTAAATAAGAGAAGATCAACACAATCCTAACCAATGGAAAGTCATTAACAACCCATGCTTGCAAAATAACTCAGATTGAAGCTTCAACCAACATATTTACCAAACTACAAGATTTCAAATGTGCTAAACCACTTATAAAATGGTCTTTTAATAATAGAATAGTATTATATATATTAACAGTATGTACAACAAAGTATGTTGTCAAGTTAAATCATCTGCTAGCATTGTTTGCAATAGACGCTATAAACCATAAAAACAACTACTGCTCATAGCTTTTGATACTTCAAAAGTTGAGTAAAAGTTCATGCTTGATAGCCAATCTTCTGCATTCCAAAAACGACATCTTCGGGAGGTATCTGAAATTACAAACTGTTGTTCTTGCAAATTATTGAGAAGGTCATATACTAAAAATAGTCATGGCAAGTTTATGTTAAGTCTAGAAACATCTCTATTTGAGCAGATCGCAGCTTTATATTGATGTTGATGCAATCTTTTTCACAATTATTTTTACAACTTTAAGTGTAGATCAATTATTATAAAGGACTCTGTTGCATATGAAAAGATAAACTTTTGAAAGTAAATTTTACATCAGTTTACTATATTTCTGGAATACAGTAAAATTGTTCTCTAAAATAGAACAATCAGTTGGTGATTAAATCACGACCATATATATTTCCAAGATGTCTATAAAATTGCATCCCTTTGTAGTTGAATGAAATACATACCGTTAAGACGTTTAATTATTACAGTAATTGATGATTAGTAGACATCTTTTGTCGAAATTTAAACCTTGATGCTTCTCTATTCAATTAAGGTAGAGCATAAATGAAAGGGTCTCTGCAGGTTTGAAACAATATAATGAAATGTTCAACAATTTATGCTTATATTGATCGATCCCCCTATTCTTCTTGCTACTTAGGTCTCTTATCAGAACCTGTTCTAGACAGTGTTGATAGAGTACTTCTAAGCTCAATTGTCATTAACAAAAACACTATCTAACCTTATCCAGATCTTTTTACAACGTCTCCGATTATTACACCAAGTATATTTGGAGTCTATAAATCTCATGTCATTCATTCCACAAGAGTCTATACATATAGATTTTTTTCTCCAGGAGTTTAATCCTTCTTTTTGTGTTTTGAGATAGATATATAATTTTTCTTTTTTTTTTTAAATTTAAAGAGGCTCAAGGGCCCATTTATTAACTAAAAAGAATATAATCTGTAGAGCTGGGTCAAAAGTGACCCTTTCCAAATGAAAAAACAAAATTAAAAAAAAAACAAAAGGAAAGTACAGAGAACGGATAAACAATCTGAAAAACCATAGTTAAGGTTTTTCATCCTTAGATCTGAACCTTCCGTTCCAATATCTCTTTAGCTCCGTAACGATATGAGGCCAATCATTCCTTCCAATATCTCTTTTGAACCTGGTTCTAATTACCTTCAAAATAATGTCATTAATCTCCCAAATAACCTTCCTTTCTGAGAATGAACCTCCATGTAAAATAGTGTTCCTTCTCTTCCATAAGAACCACAGAATGATAATGGGCACAATCTGATAAACCACTTGAATTCTAAAGGTACCTTCTGGAGACAACCACCTTCTCATAGTTTGTTTCAAATTGAGAGTAGGGTCTAGGAGATCAGAAGCTCTAAAATAATGATCCCAAATTCTGGTAGCTATCTCACCTTTTAGGAATAAGTGCTCAATAGTCTCCTCCTCTGGAACAGAACAATACCTCCAATTCTGAGATATGCTAGGATTCCAATAGTGCATTAAGGCTGCCACAGGAACTTTACCATTCCAAATTCTCCAAGCAAGAAAAGAGAATTTGAATGGTTGCCCCTTAATCCATAAATGTTTCAAGTCCTCATTCACGTCAGCCTTTTGTCTCAGCAACTCCCAAGCACTTTTAACACTGAATTTCCCTGTACTAGACTTAGTCCACCAGGGTGGGTTTATCTCCTTGTTCTCCTGGCTGTACAAAAGACATGTTAAACCTAATATGGTCCACAACATCCTCAGGTACGACATCTTGTAAAGCAACAAAATCCCAACCTTCTTCAGTTAAGAATTCCTTAATGTCCCTCATAGGGTGACAAGTGTGCACATCATGCTGGTGCAAGTATAAGGGCCCAAGGTTGGTCCAGTTGTCATACCACAACGTAGAAGTACCCCCTCTAGGTTCCCACCACAAGTGTTGTTCTAGGCACTCCCTACCCTCCAGCATGTGTTTCCAAACTTGAGAACCCCCTTTACATTGTACCAGAGTAGGAATCTGTTTCTTACAATATTTATTCCATAAGAAGTTAGACCATAAAGAATTTTGATTTCTAAATCTCCACCACAATTTAGCATACATTGCTTGAGAAACATCAAACATAGACCTAAAGCCTAATCCCCCTTCCTGTTTTGTCAAACGAACCTTTGCCCATTCAGACCAATGCTTACTTCTACCTGATTCCTTATTACTCCAAAAAAATTTAGCAAAGATCCTATGCAATTCCTTAATAACACATTTAGGAGGGGTGATTGTTGAAAGAACATAAATAGGGATGCTTTGAAGAACACTAGCAAGAAGAACTTCTTTACCATCAAATGAGAGCATCTTTCCTTTCCATGCTTGCAGTTTTCCTCTTACTTTTTCAAATAGATCAGTATAATGTTCTTTCCTTTTTCTTGAATGAGTAATATGGCAACCTAAATATTTCATAGGAAAAGAACCTTTACTCATTCCTGTACTCATTCCTCTACTCATTCTGGTGCAAGTAGTAATAACTCTTCTCCTTATTCACCTTTTGACCTGACTGTTTTTCATAATCCTGCAAGACAACCATGATATTTCCCAAAGAATAATCAGAGATGAAGCAAAAATGATTGTATCATCTGCATATGCTAAATGATTCAGATTAGCACTCCACCTAGGCATTCCATATCCTACAAATTGAGGATCATCAAATAAAGAGTTAAGTGCTCTAGAAAGAACCTCTGCTGATAGAATAAAAAGGGTTGGGGAGAGAGGATCTCCCTGCTTCACTCCCCTTGTAGAGTGAAAAAACCCATAAGACGGTCCATTCAGTAAAATGGAGTAGTAATTATTAGAAATCAGCCTCCAAACCATATTTACAAATCTGTCAGACAACCCCATCTTCCTTAGCACTTTCATAAGGAAAACCCATGATACTCTATCATATACTTTGGCCATGTCTAGCTTTATAACAACATTAGTTGGTTTTCCTCTTTTGGTGATATCTGTAACTAACTCCTGCGCCAAAAGGACATTTTCAATAATACTTCTCCCTTTAACAAAAGCAGACTGATTAGAAGATATCAAATTCGGCAGAATATTCTCCAGTCTATCGTGAATAATTTTATTAATTCTAGATAAAACTTTATTGACAAAATTACTCAAACTAATAGGTCTCATATCTGAAAAAGTTTGAACATTATCCTTTTTAGGTATGAGAGTCGAATTCGTATGAGTAATAGACTTCGGAAGAGTGTTACCAGCAAAGAACTCTTGCACCATCCTTATGATGTCATAGCCAACAATATCCCAACATACTTGAAAAAATCTACCTGTCAAACCATCTGGACCACTAGAGCTATCTCCATTGAGTCTGAACACAACTTTCTTAACATCTTCACCATCTGGAATTACCCCCAAACATGTATTCTCTCCATCAGAGATTAATTTTGGAATATGAGATAACAAAGAAACAAATAAATAAATTCATGAGGTTGACTACCTCCTAAATAAAAATCTTGTCATTTAGTACAACCGTGAACTCGAATTTACTTCTAGGTAGTGAACCAATGGTGAACAAACTTTTCTCCCCATCATATGCAAAATCCTTCCCAGCCATTTTTGTATGATATGTTTCATGCACTCTATCCAGAACTTTTCTGCCAATTCCTTTAACCTCGACAGGTTAACCATCCTCATAAAATAGGGCAACCTGTTAACAGATACATTAACAATGTCATGGAGTCTCATGATTGTATTGAGAAGAGAAAATATCAGTGAAAACATACACTGTAATGAAAGAAGTGTCCATCAACATTAGACACGTTCATTTTAAAGTGATTGTTAAGGATCCGAATATATTGTCCCTTCCTTCCAAGGCCACACCTAGCCATGGGAACACGTAATAAACATTTTCTTCACCGGCCCTGGTTCAACTTTTTCTGGAGAGAAATCAAGTGGAACAGGGGGAGGAGGGGGCAGAGCCTCTGTGGATCCACCATACTCTTCTTCAGCCATTACCACAATATTCTATAAAATAAAACAGACCACAAGTTTCAGAAGATCCTCAACAAAACATCTAGAAATGAAAAGATTCAAAATGCATAGCCAACAATGAGGTCATAAGCTAAAAAACTAATTCACTTTACAAATGAATGCAAATTGGTGAGTGCTAAGCCATGTAGATTGAAAATACAAATGGTCATAAGCTATATAGTTGGACAAAATCTAGAAGATAAATGTGCAACTGAAAGTACATTTTATCAACTTTCTATTCTTAAATTTGTGAGAGTCAACAATTACACTCTTTGGAGGGTTGTTACATATTGTTTCGTATTGTATCGTACTACATTGATCTAATGAAAAAAGAAGAAAAAATTGATACTTCTTGCAAGAATTATAGGAAATTCTGCAGCCGTTGCTATTTTAATTTGGAGTTCCGCTCTTTCAACTTCTCCAAAGTCTTCCCATAAAGTGAGAAGAAATTGTCTCCTCCCGAAAGCAATGGAGCATGGTAAAAACGTATGTGACTTTGATAAGGGAAAATAAGTGGGCAATGTGAGATGTTATACTTGATGAACAAATTGCAACATGAAGCTCAATAATCAAAAGACAAATAACAGAGAAGAAGAAAGAGAAGAGAAAATAGTGAAACTATTTTACAGAGAAGGAGTTGCAGGTTGTTTTATTTAATACGTTTAGTGGCCTAATATAGGCTTACAGAAATTTGTGGAATCATAATCCCACTAAACTACTTTCCCTAAACTCTAGGAAAACAAATCTGCACTAACTACAACTAGGAAAATATCAGGAACTAATTAAATAACAAAGTGACAACTAACAACTAGAAAATAGCTACTGCAAGACTTAGTCAAACTAAAGAAAATATGCTGATGTTGTACGACTTTAACACCTCCTCTCGACATCAGCTCTAGTCTTAGCAAGGCCTAGCTCCTGACGAAAGCTTTCGAACTTATTGGCACATATGCCTTTTGTGAACAAGTCTGCAATTTGTTGTTCTGTTTTAATATGCTTCAAGTTGATCTCTCCTTGTAACACTTTTTCTCTGATGAAGTGGTAATGTATTTCCACATGCTTAGTCCTTACATGAAAGATGGGATTTTTAGCTAATCTGATTGCTCACTGATTGTCACAAAACAAGGAAACTGCATAGCCAACTGGTTGCTTTAAATCTTTCATCAGCAGCATAAGCCATGTACTTTCTTGAGCTGCAACTGCTGCTGCCCGATACTCAGCTTCTGTTGTTGATAGCGACACCGTTGGCTGCCTTTTGCTGCACCAAGAAACTGCTCCAGCTCCAAGCTTAAACACAAATCCAGTAGTTGAATGACGAGTATCATGATCTCCTGCATAGTCAGAGTCGCAGTAACCAACCAACTTGCATTCTTCACTTCTTTTATACAGAAGACCATAACCAATTGTACTTTTCACATATCTTAGCATTCGTCGAGCAACCTCCATATGGTGCTTCTTTGGATTGTGCATGTAGCAACTCATCACACCAACTCCAAAAGAAATATCGGGTCGATTCTGAGTTAAATAAATCAGACTACCTGCCAATTGCCGATACTTTGTCACATCTTCTAAATCTTTTCCTTCGTGTGCACACATTTTGACATTTGGTTCAATTGGAGTTGCGATTGGCTTGCACTCCAACATTCCAAATTTCTTCAACAAGTCTATGGAATACTTTCGTTGATGAAGAAAAATTCCTCCTCGAGTACGATCAACCTCCAAACCAAGAAAATGATTAAGCTGTCCAAGTTCTTTCATATGAAATCGAACAGATAAACTTTCCTTCATTTGAACGATTTCTTCTTCATTATCCACAGTTACAATCAAATCATCAACATAAACTAGCACTATAGCTAGCTTCCCTCCATCGACTTTGACAAACAAACTTGAATCTGCAGATGTAATTAAATAACCACTTTGAGTTAAAAATTCAGCAATTTTACCGTACCAGGCCCTTGGCGATTGCTTTAATCCATAGAACGCCTTCCGCAGCTTACAAACATATCCAGGGTGCTCTTGACTTTAGAAACCCATTGGTTGAGCCATGTAAATCTCCCGATCCAGCTCCCCATGTAAAAATGCATTTTTAACATCCATCTGCCACAAATTCCAATCTTTGCCAGCAGCAAGTGCAAGTAAGACTCGCACAATTGTAAATTTTGCCATTGGACTGAAAGTTTCATCATAATCCAAACCATATTCTTGAGTAAATCCTCGAGCTACCAAACGAGATTTATGCCTCTCCACCAACCCATATGTGCGACACTTTATTTTATAAACCCATCTACATGATATAGGTTTCACATCTTTTGGCTTCGGCACAAGTTCCCAGGTTTGATTTTGTTCTAGTGCGGCGATCTCCTCCTCCATTGCTCTAGTCCATGCTAAGTTTTGAGATGCTTCTTCAAAGCTTTCAAGTTCTTTTCCAGATTCATCCTCTATTGTTGCTGCATTGACATATTTGGGGTTTTGTCTCCGAATCCGTTCTGACCTTCTCGTCTCGGATTGTGGAACAACTGGTACTTCTCCTTCATTTCTTTCACTAGTTGGTACTTATCCTTCATTTGTTTCACTGCCTTCACATGTTGGCTGGTGAACAATTGATTGCCCAAAATTATGAGTTGCACCTTGTTCAACATTGGCGTCTTCACTTGATTGAATATAAGTAATTTGCCACTTATTTCTCAGATCAGTTTGGTCCGGTAATATCTCCTTTTCCGCAGACCACCATGAAGAGGTTTCATCAAATACAACATGTCGTGATGTATAACACCTTCCAGTTGTAGGGTCACTACATTTCCACTCTTTTCTTTGCTTATCATAGCCTATAAAAATGCATTTAACAACTTTCTTCTCCAATTTGCTACGTAACTGATCAGGTATAAAAACATAGCATACACATCCAAATACTCGCAAATAACTGACATTAGCTTTCATATTCCACAACTTCTCAAAAGGTGAAAGAAAACCTAAACTTTGTTGAGGAACTCTGTTGATGACATATGATGCAGTCCTCATTGCTTCTGCCTAAAATCTTCCTGGGACATTCTTGGCATGTAAGATAGTGCGACATATTTCTGCTAAATGCCTATTCTTCCTCTCTGCAATGCCATTTTGCTGCGGCGTGTAGGCACAAGTATCTTGATGGTGAACTCCGCATTCCCTTAGGTATTGAGAGAACTCAACTGAGTTGTATTCCCCTCTGTTATCTTTTCTTAAACAACAGATTTTCTTGCCGACTTCTCCCTCAACACTTTCACTAAACTCTTTAAACTTAGAAAAAGAATCTGATTTTTCTTTCATAAAGAAAACTCAAACATACCGAGAGAAATCATCAATAAAGGTCACCATGTACTTCATTCCACCAATTGATGATTGCTTTACCGGTCCAAACACATCTGAATGAACTAATTGTAGTAGTTCATCGGCTTTAAATTTGGATTCTTCAAACGACAACTGGTGAGCTTTACCATACTGGCATCCTGCACAAACAACGTCTGTTTTTACTTCAAGCTGGGGAAGACCCGTCATCATTGACTGCTTCATCATCACAGTTAGCTTGGAATAACTCATGTGAGCCAATCTAATGTGCCACAAATCTGCAGTCTCATTATTTTTTGACTTCTCTACGTATGTAGACTCTGTAGACATCACACACACTGATTCTAGTCTCCTCCCTGTCATAATTGGATTTTCTAGGTTCTTGAGATCCTGATATATCCTTACATCATTAGGACCAAATAGAACGTAGTTTCCTCATGTTGTTAATTATGACACTGAAAGTAGGTTTTTCTTCATACCAGGAACATGATAGACATTTGAAGTGACATCTGGTTGGTCCCATGTTGAAGAGAAATTGCCGTCTTACCAGTATGAGCTATCGGTAATCTTGAATCATTGGCTGTCACCACAACCTGACTACCCTTGTACACTGACGGGTTCTGCAACTTTTTCTTATCACCTGTCATATGATTTGCACAACCCGAATCAACGATCCAGTCATTCTCATGATCAATTAATTTAGATATTGTCGTTGTAAGTGCTAAATCCTCCTCTTTAATAGCAAAAAAGGCTTCAGCATCCCAAACATTTTCACTATTCTCGTTTGGATCTGAGGTAACAACGTTACTTTCCATAGGTTGTTTCTTGAATCAACAGTCCTTTTCCATATGACCCTTCTTCCCACTATTGTAACACTTCCCTTCGAATCTTTTATCGTTCTTTTGATTCTTCAGAACTCCCTTTGAGCGAAAATTTTCATCTCTCTGAAAACTTTTCTTCTTAGACCCACCAGCAGATTGATGCCTGATGTTCCTACTTTTGTTGGTGTAGAGGGCTTCTTCCTCATTCTTCACCGAGAGTCCTGCCATTTGCTTTACCATGGCTTCTTGACCAGTTAGCAGATTTTCAAATTCAACAAGTGATGGTTGTGTTTTATCAAGTAAAGAACCCAACTTGTAGGTTGGGATCGATCCCACGAGGAATATGGTTTAGACTTTACTTTAACTAACAATTGTATTCAATTAGTCAAATTATTTCCAGAAACATGTAATAAAAGGGGGGTTGTGCTTGTGTGAAATAAATAGTAAGAACTTAATAAGTAATCAATAATCAAACTCAACTTTGGTTGTTATCAAGATAAGGGCAATAACTAGGGTATACGTGTTCCCCACAATCTCATAACGCAGTAATCCTAGTAATAGCAATCCTTTTCTAGTGTATTACATGCAAAGTGATAAGTTAGGTATCTCTAAATCCTTGGTCCAGCATCTAGAGAATTTCACCCCGCACCTTGGTCCGGCTACGTGTGTATAATTTACTAACCCTTACCTTTACCTCATATTAGACATCATAATCGATGTTTGACTTAGTTATTACTTCGCACCAATCGACACTAGCCTATTAGATAGTATCACACTAAATCTATGTTGATAATTCTTTTCTTGTTAATTACCTCCTTGGTCCGGCAAGTAGTAACAAGGCGAGTTCTAACGTTGGCTACCGTTAAAAAGACTTCTAAACGAAAGAATTATCAATGCATGCAAAATACTAGTCAAGAATTGCTTATTTACTAATCATACTTTGTTAATCGATCATGGTTCCCACAACCCTAGTTGTGGATTTAGTTACTCATATTGGAAAGAACACAATTCATAATTGTAGATGAAGAAATCATGAACTTACGTAGAGAGAATAATAAACCCAGAAATTTTACTTGAATTGCAAAGCCAAAATCTTCAAAACGAACTTGGGAAATCAATAATTGCTAGAGTTGCAAATTAATTTCCAAAGTTACAAAGCAAAAATAGAATAATAGTGTCTAACCCCCAAAAACGAGGTTTACATGTCCTATTTATAGAAAACAAATCCTAAATAAAAAAGGAAACAAATTAAGGAAAGTTTTGTTCAGGTACGCGTCTTCAGTCCACGAGACCGACTTACGGACCGTCGATGGATCTACGGTCCGTAAGTCCATTCCGTCACTCGGGACTTAGAAAATATTTAAGCTTCCAAAAATCAGCTTCTCTGAAGCAAACGACGGACCAGCAGTACGGACCGTAGATTGACCTATGGTCCGTCAATCCCCTCCGTAGCTCCATACTTAAAATCTTCAAAAATCAGGTACTGGAACCCTCGCAGTATCACTCTACGTATCAACAGTACGGTCCGTAGATCAATCTACGGACCGTCAATGGGCACCGTGGTTCCACACTTGGTCAGATTTCCCTGATTTGTCCTTAATACCATGCCTGCTGATCTACGGTCATAACCTACGGAGCGTGAATGGACCTACGGTCCGTAGATCACCTCCATGGATGCCCTTTTTCTGCATTTCCTTCAGCTGTCTCTAAACTTCCGCGCCTGAACACCTTTCCTGCAAAACATGATAAAAACACATAAAAACCAATATAAAAAGGCCCTAGACACACACAACTTGTAAGTGAAATGTATTAGAAATACCGTAAACTCACGGTATATCATGGCCATCCCTGTACAACAGTAACAAATCCTCTGAATTCAGGTCTCAAACCATGAATAATAATTCGCTTTACCCTGGTTTCTCTAATTGGCGCTGTAGGATCCAAATATGAAATTTCACGACATATCTTTTTGACTCTATGGAAGTATTGGGCAATCGTTAAATCACGTTGATTAGACGATAACAACTCGTTCTCCAAGAGTTGAAACCTTGCATCATTCTTCTTTGAGAAAAATGCAGCAAGTATGCCCCATGCTTCTTTTGGTTATTTAGCATCACGAACATGCTCCAACACATCCTCATCGATTGTTGTTTTCAGCGCAAACATTGCATTGCCTGCTTTTATCTTTCACTTACATAACGGTCCATTTGCATCCTCTGACTCCGGTTGTGCAACTTCGTTTCCGTTGACAACTTCGCTTCCGTTGACAACTTCCCAGAGATCTTGACCTTGCATATAGGACATTATACATGTTTCCCATGCATTATAATTCTGATTATTGAGTTTTTTGATTGCGCCAACTACTTGAAGGTTATTCATTGTGATGGCTCTGATACCAAATGATGAACAAAACGCAATAGGAAGCTCAATAATCAAAAGACAAATAACAAAGAAGAAGAAAGAGAAGAGAAAACAGTGAAACTAATTTACAAAGAAAGAGTTGCAGGTTGTTTTATTTAATACGTTTAGTGGCCTAATATAGGCTTACAGAAATTTGTGGAATCATAATCCCACTAAACTACTTGCCCTAAACTCTAGGAAAATAAATCTGCACTAACTACAACTATGAAAATATCAGGAACTAATCAAATAACAAAGTGACAACTAACAACTAGAAAATAGCTACTGCAAGACTTAGTCAAACTAAAGAAAATATGCTGATGTTGTACGACTTTAACAATACTTACTGATTATCGACAACAGTAATCTCACGACACTTATTTTGAAGGCGTCCAACATATTTTAAGGGGCCAAAACGAAGAACGACTCCTAGTATATCTGCAAATAAGAAGTAATGAAATACAATGAATGCATACAGCGTACACATGTATATAACTGTATATATTTTATGCATAGTAGCAGTTGGTAGGAGTAATATACCATTTTCTGTAGTAGGAGCAGGAAACATCTTAACTATGTGGTCAAAAGTTGTGGAATTGGCTTTTCATGAATGCGCTTGGCACGTTCAATTATAGTTTCTCCATCAAGTACCCAATTAAATTTTTGATTTGGTCTTCCATATGAAGTTCATAAAACTTTAAGTCTTGCAGTGGTGATCAGATATGTGTCAAAGAGTTTATGCTTGTCAGCATAATTATCAATATCATCATCATACATACATAACTCCCCTAATTTGTTGCTCCAGTAAAGTGTTGTAAATGTTAATGTCTATATTGATGAGACTAAATTATATCTCCATACAAGTTAACTGTTATCACTATAGGTGTAAGTACCTCTTGGTCTTCCAAAATTAGATTTTGGAATTTGAGTTTTTTCTCTGGGCTTACTCAGTGCCAACTCTATGCTTTGGAGAATAAGACTTTTGCCTTAGGCACCCAAATTTTTATCAAGAATAAATTATGAGTTAAAATTTCTATACAAAAATTGATTATTTATGATAAAAAGTATAATTTTTAAAAATATATATTATTTTACCCACTTTAACATCTTTTGTACTTAGTTAAAAATAAGAATTAAAAGTGAAAAGTGTTGAACAAAGTGAGTTACAAATTCTTTTTTATTTCTTTTTAAATTTTAGTTTCAAGCATTACTAAAAGCATATTAAAATGGGATATATGAAGTCGTCAACTTCTTGCGTCAAATTCTATGGTTCTAACTCTTATCTTTATTTAATATTTGTCAACTTATTACTTATAGAATTATGTTAACAATTCATATAATAATTGCCTCACTGAAAAAATGTTTTTCAATGTTGAGTTAATAAAATCTTACCTAAAACTAATAACTGAAAAAACAATATTAAATACTAATAATCTTAATCTAAATAGTGTAAGAAAAATAAATTTTGAATAAATACATATATGAAGTTTGTTTATATTTTAGGCCTCGAATTGAAATCCGCTTTAGACCCCCAATCATGTTGAGCTGCCCCTCCTTACTCTTGCTCTACTCATGTCCACAATTTGGACTTAACATGTCCAATCCGGTGTTTCGATTGTTATTCGATCGATGTTCAATCTTAGCGCCATATGCCTGTTAGGAAATTGGCTTTATCAACAATAGCGGCAAGAAGTATTGTACAAATCATTAATATAACATTGCTTCTCGGAAAGGTTCACCAAATAAAATACTTATTTGGTAAAATTTTAGAAAAAAATAGAAACATGCAAGTTGAAATTTTTCCCAGAAATCATTAAATCCATAAAAAAAAAAATAGACTTAAAATTTTCAATAGACTACATTCGAGGGAGACAAAAATCAGAGAAAAGAAAGGACAGAGAGAAGTCATTCGCTACTCACCCATTTACGGCAAAATAGCAATAACCCGCTAACAACAATATTGAAGATCCGTCGATCAAATATATATCATAATTACAAATTCAGTATCAACAAAGAAACTGAATTTGTATATTGCATGAATAGAAATACCATTTCAATTATTCGACTAAAAATTGGGAAAAACAATGAAGATACGAGCTTTCATTTTGATTTACCCATTTGGTTAGAAAGAAATTTGAATGGAAAAATCAAATTTTCAGCCATGTTACCTGTAACGACCCGTTTGGTCGTTTTGAGTACTAGAGCTTTTTGTTGCATCAAAGACTCTTTCGATAGATTTAAAATGAGTATTTTTGACTATTCGTAACTATAATTATGAAATTAGTGGGATAGTTTTAATAAATTACTTAGTTGGTGGTTAAATAAAATAACATAAAATTAATAGTGGGTCACTTTTACTATTTTTATAATTGATCTTGTATAACAATTAGGGTTATAAACAATCAGTAGAAGAAAAAAAAGAAAATTGAAGAGACGCAGTCGGATAACAAGATTGAAACGACGGCTAAAGGTATTTCATGAATTTTTCTTTACTTTGCAAAAAGATGAATAGATGATAATGTAGGAAAGTTATAATAACATGTTAGTGTAGGAATTATTATATTATAGTGTTGAAATTGAATGGAGTTAGGGTTGGTGTCAGCGAGGTAATCAGCTTAATGATGGATCGAGCAGTTAATTAATTATTATAAGGTTAATTGTTAAAAAGAAAGAGGCAAACACGTGAATATTTATTAACAGATGAGGGTTCATATTGTTGTAGCTGGGCCGCTGGAATTGAAGTGAAACTATTGAATTTCCTTTGGTTAGAATGTTAGTCTTAAGATTTGGGGGAGACAAATAGTGGTGGGTAATAATTGCCATGATGATTGGCAATGATGAGATAATGATAACCTAAAGATTTGATTATTATAGAATATGCCAAATTCAATTCAGGATATAAATCATGTATCCTAGTTACTGATATTAACGCAGTGACCTTTGATGTTCGCGATTCTGTTTATATGTTATCACATTATAATCTAGGTTGTAACTTATTGAGAGAGATAATTAAATATAGAGTGTATTATATTATTTGAATATCATTAAGGTTATGTTATTGAGAGAAATTAAGGTTTATCCTTAGGCTTGAACATTAGAAAAAATTGATTATAGAATTGGGTGAATTTTCGAGTTTAGGCTAGACATATAGTAACATGGGTGTCTATAGACTCGTTAACTTACAAATTATGTATATATAATTGATAGATTGGAAAAGTTCAGAGGCATTGAGGAAAGGAAAAGCATTGGAGAAGTAGCTTGCTTGACTTCGATTCTTCGGTGGAGGTAGGTTATGGTTTATTCTATTTCGATAGTTAGACTCTTAATAGTGACTGATATGTATTGAGTGATATTGTGAAGTTCTCTATGTACTTGATTGTGTGGTTGTGTGGTTTGGTTGTGTTGCTTGTGATTGGTCTAAAATCCTGAGACTGTGAAATTTATAATCTGAAACCCGCTCTATCGAAGTGATGCCTTGAATAAAGAAGGCTTGATGAAATATTGTTAATGAATTGAAAAGTGGTGATAATAAATGATAAATTAACGATATTATTGGATCAGAGTGTCACATTTCGACACGATATAATTGGATCGGAGTGTCATGTTCCGACACGGTATTATTGGACAGGAGTGTCACGTTCTGACACGGTGTAATTGGATCGGAGTGTCACATTCCGACACGGTATTTTTGGATCGGAGTGTCACGTTTTGACACGATAATATTAAAGGAAAAATACATTGAATTAACTTAATGTACTCAATTTCAAAGAACTCAATTCCCAAATTAGTATGGTTTGGAGGCATGAGTCCTCATGTGTGATCTTAATATTGTTGACTGATTATGTACTTACTTTAGTGTGGCTGACACTGGTTCATGTGTTTGTTGCTTGCCACCTGCTAAGTGTCATAGTTGATTTTATACTATTATTCATTACATGTTAGTTTCTATTTTGGATTGGCCGATGATATCTCTACTCAGTACATGTTGCCCTGTACTGAGACCTACTTGTATTTTTCTTTGTTTTCTTTTGTGGAGTGCAGCGAGTGTATCAGTGACTTTGACTTGCCCTCAGATCTAGCCAGTTTCCAGCACATCAGGTTCCAGGGTGAGCTATTCATTCCAACTCGTGTTGGATTCTCTTGGTCATGGCATAATGTCCTTAGTTTTCAAACATAAACTATTTTATTCATTTATTTTGGTGTCTTTAATACTCTTAGACTTAGTATTTGAAGATTAGATGTCCTTGATGTGATGACTTTCAGATTTTGGGGATAATAAGTGTTAGACTTTAGACGTTTATTTGATTGGTTACTTTAATAAGTTTTGAGCTTCCGCATTGTTGTTGTTATTCGTAGTTGAATAATTGGTTTATGTTGGGGTTTGGTTTCCTTGGTTCGCCCACTTAGGAGGTTAAGTATGGGTGCCACTCACGACTCATTTTGGGTCGTGACATTACCCCTTATTAGAAATGACCCATTTGATTTTTCTCTTTAATTAGAAACAAAAATCCAACCGTCATTCTCAGTTTATCATTTGAGCACAAAGAAAATTGAAAAGAGAAGAAGAACAAAGGGATAAGAAATACCTTAAACTGCAACAACACTTTCAAAAGATGGAAGATGAAGAGAGCTAACACTTTCAAAAGATGGAGGATGAAGAGAGTTGTGGTAAGTGGAAAGAGAAAGCCAAGGTCTATGTTTTGTAGCAAGTATAATCAACAAGCAAATAAAGACACATCTAACATTTCATAATACAAATGTCTCTAGAAAAATGCATAAATTTTTTATAGATGGCTATAAAATTTCAAGTGTGGTTAGAACTTCGTGCTGATAACGTGTTATAAATAAAAGGAAACTATTAAACTGAAATAACAAAGAAAAGGAAAGAAAGAGTAGTAATTATGTTTTTGCTTCTATCTTCTATTTATATTTCACATAGAATGGAAGGCTTTATAAGCCTTCAAACTTGGAGTAGTATACTTGCTATAGTGATCTACTTGGCCTCCAAGATGAGTGGGCCCCATCGACATGTACATTCAATTCTCTGTTTTACAACATCTTCAATGTTTCTCCCAAATTTTTGGTCGTCAACAAAGGGAGTAATCGAAATGGTATTTCTATTCATCCAATAGACAGATTCAGTTTCTTTGTTGATATTGAATTTGTAATTATGCTTAGGTCATATTGGATTTGATCACTTCCGTTACGTCTTGGCAAAAAATAGGTAAGTAAACATATATGTAGATGTGATAAGGTGAGGAATTGCAATCAACTGCTTCCTGAGATGCAACTAGAAGAGAGATATACGGTGCATAAATAAGATATAAAGAAAAAAGGCAAGTGCGACATTTTATTGTTGTTAGCATTGGTAGCCAAATACATGTGAATATGAGAATAAAAGGTCAAATATGTGAGGATTATGAGATAATAGCACATTCTTATGTTTCTTAAAGCTAAAAGCAAAAAATACTTGCTGATTTACAGGTTTCAAGACGAAGCAAACTCATAGCCCCGTTCCTATTCTTATTGTTGACAAATGTCTATTATAGTGTGTAACATCATAACTATGAAGAATAAGAGAAATGCAATAAATTGTTCATTTATGCTATTTTTACATCTAGATTGGAAAAAAATTTATGCTACTTCTATCTCACTGTACTTCTCATTTCAAGGTACACTAACAATACGAGTTAGAAGGAGATGATCTACGTGGAAATAACAGACAACCGATTGAGTTCAATTCTCAAGTTAGCTATGTCTAAGATCTGAGGATTAGATAAGCAATTTTGTTAGTCATTACTGGTGTTATCTTATTTTTCATGTATGGAAGGCCTAATTGTCTTAAGAATAACACCAATATCTATAGTTATGTTGTTATAGGTTCAGACAAACATTTCTCCCCTTAATTGAGGGTTGGAGTAAATACTTTGGCTAATTGTTACAAAATAAATCTGATTTGTCATTTTTAGCCCCGTAGGGTGTAGTTAAGAAGCACAGTAGCTAATGCTATGATCTTTCATTGACTGTCTCTATTTATTCTATTTTGGCATCTATCATTGATCAACCTTTGCACATAATCAACTTTTCCTTGCGTCAATCATATCAACATATGCAATTTTAGCTTAATTCTTTTTTGATGTGCTACTTTTGATCCATTTTTTTATTGTTCGCTGCTATCCTTCGTCATCAAATGATTATGCACAACATCCACAACTTGAAAATATAAAATGTTGGGCCCGTGCTAGCAATGTAGCAAACTCGGTGGAGTTGGAAAGAGGATTCCAAGACCTTTCATTTGATATCTTATGGGCCACCTAGCTCATCTTGTACTGAAAGTTATAGTCATTTGAAGTTGACTCAAAACTCACAACTTAAGCATAACTTGCAATATTTTAGATTTTGCTATTTCCAATTTAGTTCTTTCTAGTTTTAGCTCTTTCAAATACCAATGTGTTACAAAAATAAACTCATATGAATAGATAATTACTTTTAAGGCTCCAAACTTTAATTCTTTATTTGATCATACAATGGACTACTTTATTAATAACATATCTACATATAATATATTAATATGTGAGTGCACAAAATAGAAATTACTAACATTGCAATCTCCAATAGTTGATAATTGTTGTGTTGAACAATTTTTGATAGTACTCTAATTTTTGTTTGCATTGTTAATTAATTGCTTAAACTTGATATCACCAATAGGGCGTGAGCTATGGATTGGACACCCTTCGCTGAAAAATTACATGATATATATAGATCAAATATTACTTTTTTTGGATCAAATTTGAGCTCGAAGCACGTTTATTCAATCATAAATATAAAAAATACATGTCTGCCTGGCCTAACTTTGGAAAGGAAAGTTAGCCCAAATATATCAATACCCTTTTTGTTTCTCACCATATTTTTAACACTTTCCCTAACATTTGTTTCTTAATCCTCCTCTTTCATATTTTTCTCTGCGGCGCCTTCATGATTCTCCTTTGTCTCTTTTAAATCATCAGCATTCAACCATGGTGGTGTACCACTACACATCTTCAACAGCTTCAATAGGTACTGCTCCTCCTAATCTTCCTCCTCCTTTATGTTTCTAATCTCTCCTTTATCTTGGTTTAGTATGTTCTGATTTCTGGATCTAACACCGTTGCTAGCTGTGGATCCAAATATGCTGCTCTCGATCTTCCTTTCTATGACAATGGACGATGTGCTTTGGATGTATAGTCCTCGACTTTTGCCAATTTCCTCTTTTGTAAGCAGGTAGCTCTTTATTTCTCGCCGATTTTAAGCACTAGTATTGGCAAAAATGAGGTGTACATATAAAATCTTGCGAGACTCACCATATCTTGATTAATGTAACTGTGGTCCATATTGGCTGTTTATGTCTTTTATCTTTCTTGTCTTGATTCACAAACTTGCGATTTGTGCTTTGTCCATGTTTAGAATTCTTCTGCAATTAGCTGGTAGTTGTTCAAACTGCTTGTATTCTTGTACCTCCGACTTACTGTAAGCACTATTAGCAATGACATCTGCTAGCTGATTTCCTTTCCTATATACATGCTGAACTTTGAAGCTGTTTTGTTCCACAATTTGTCTTGCTTCTTCCACTATGTCTAGTATCTCCCATGATATTTTCCATTCCCTAAGTATCATTTTCATGATTCCTAGTGATCTGTTTCTAGAATAACCTTCCTTAGCTTGTTTTTTATACAATAAATTAGCCCTCTTAGTATTGTTGTCACGTCAAATATTACTTTATATTGATATATTAAGAATTTTGAACACCCTAAACAACAACAATGAGCCGTAGCTCAGTGGCAAAAGTGTTCCCAATATGTACACAATACCCAAGTTCGAATCACTTCATCTATGTTTTGTATATTTTGTTTAATGTGGTCTACTGTAAATCGGTTAATTAAATGAAAAATGAAATACTTTGTTGTATATAGAGTGGTAGCTTAGTGGCAAAAGTGTGAAGAAGTTTGTTTTCCATTGAGGTTCAATCCCCCATGGCCACATCATTTTTCTATGTTGGCTTTATTTTGGACACCCTTCACGAATTTTCTGCCTACACCACTGCTCACCAATATATTTGTGCTAATTCCAGTACTTTTTTATCATGAGTTTAGCTTAAGGTTATGAATAATTCACTCCTAACCCTTTGCCTTCCTAGAAGGGGGGGGGGGGGGAGAAGACTCGAAGCACCCACACTTTTCAACATTGTATTAGAGACGGCGAACATTATAACTATGTTGAAATCTTTCTATCTCAGAAACGAATTAGGCCACATGTGAGAAATGTGCTAGTGAAAAACATTATAAAGTAATTAATTAAAAATATGTGCTATTTAATTAGTCAAACATAATATTAAATGACATTGTCACATGCTTCAACATTTTCAAAGAAAACATAAAGTTTAATTAGGAAGTAAGAATTTAAATTAAACAAATCTCATGAGAAAATAAATTAAAGAAATACTTTAATTTATTTTGTTCGAATCACTGCATCTATGTTTTGTATATTTTGTTTAATGTGGTCTGTTGTAAATCGGTTAATTAAATGAAAAATGAAATACTTTGTTTTATTTAGAGTGGTAGCTTAGTGGCAATAGTGTGAAGAAGTTTGTTTTCCATTGAGGTTCAATCCCCCATGGCCACATAATTTTTCTATGTTGGCTTTATTTTGGACACCCTTCACGAATTTTCTGCCTACGCCACTGCTCACCAATATATTTGTGCTAATTCCAGTACTTTTTATCATGAGTTTAGCTTATGGTTATGAATAATTCACTCCTAACCCTTTACCTTCCCAGAAGGGGGGGGGGGAGAAGACTCGAAGCACCCACACTTTTCAACATTGTATTAGAGACGGCGAACATTATAACTATGTTGAAATCTTTCTATCTCAGAAACTAATTAGGCCACATGTGAGAAATGTGCTAGTTAAAAACATTATTAAGTAATTAATTAAAAATATGTGCTATTTAATCAGTCAAACATAATATTAAATGGCATTGTCACATGCTTCAACATTTTCAAAGAAAACATAAAGTTTAATTAGGAAGTAAGAATTTAAATTAAACAAATCTCATGAGAATATAAATTAAAGATGTGGTCAACATATATACATAAAATTAGACATGGTCATTCCATAAAAGCCCTTTGTGAACTGACACTATTGGTGGAAAGTGAAAAAATTCAAATGTTTAGTTTTTCTCTACCTTTCACACTATATATATAATCCTTCTCTAAGTCTTTTATTTCACCAAATCCCCATTTCTCTCTTTCATTTGCTTTCTCTATTATTTTTTTCTCTCTCTCCTAATGGCCAACTCTCATTCTAAGAATGTCCCCATTCCTCTTCCTCCCCCTCCATCTTCCCCTGTCCCTTCCTCTCCTTGTGTTCGCAAAGAGGCTACACCAACTGTTGACACTGAGATCTTAAGGGTTTGTGGGAGTATCGTCCCCATCCACTCAGTCAATGCTCCTCCTAGAAAAAGGGGAAGCATACTGAATGCTGGGAAGGAACATCTGTGGTTCGGGCCAAAAGGCCCAATGTTGAAGTTTTTGGAGCATCTGCAGCTGAAAGTGTCTAGAGAGAATTGAAGGAAGATCTCTAGAATGAGTATTCTAGAGAGAATAGTCTAGAAATGTTCTAGATAGAGTAGTTCTAGAATTAAGTAGTTGGAGGAATATTCTAGAATAGAGTAGAAAAATATGTTTAGCTTGATTGTTCCATCACCTCCTATAAATAGAGGTGGTTCATTTGATATGTAACCAAACAACTAACCAAGCAAGAAACAAAGTAAGAAAACAAGAAATAAAGTAAGAGAGAAATTAAGAGTGAGTGCTAAATCAAGAGTGTTGCTGAAGCAAGAAACAAGTGTGATCAAGATTGTAAGACCGAAGCGGGTCCTTACTTTGATATAATAAAATTTAAGTTGTGAGAAATTGATTGTGCCCGTCGTCTCCCACAAAAATATTCAACAAGTGGTATTTAAGCCAGGTTGATAGGAGCGAGGCAGGAACTTAAAGAAGATCCTACAAGCTATTGTCGGAGGCTACACGTTTCGAGGCACTTATCAATGGCAGACTTCGCAAGCACTATCAATAGCGTTGAGAAGCTCAACGCAAGCAACTACGGATCATGGAGCATGAGAATGCAATACTACTTTCTCAGCCAGGAATTATGGGATATCATCGGTGGATCAGACACCACACCACCAATAGATGCTGAAGCAGCAAAAAGGTCGAAGACCAAAGCTGGAAAGGCCATGTATGCTCTCACTGTAACCATTGAGTATGAGTTCCTACAAAGGATTAAGAATGCCAAGACACCCAAAGAAGCTTGGGACACCTTGGCAATGATTTTTACAAAGAAGACTGATGCGAGATTACAAAGGCTTGAAAATGAGCTTTTGCCGATCTCTCAATAGAATATGACGATCAGTCAATACTTCTCAAAGGTAAAATCTTTATCTGATGAAATATCAAAATTAGATTTAGAGAATGCTATCACAAAGACAAGAATGAGGAGAATCATTGTTCATGGTCTAAGGCCGGAGTACAAAGGCATAATTACAGCCACACGGTGATAGGCCATAGAACCAACTTTATATGAGTTGGAAAATCTATTGGCAAATGAGGAAGATTTGGAGAAGCCATTATCAAGTTTCACGATAAATGATGAAGATAAGATGCTCTTCAGCAAAAGACATGACTATAAAAAAAGAGAAGTGGAGAGAATCTCACGGCCAGGGGGAGACCAAAACAATCAACATCAAAGAAGTCAACGACAAAACAAGCAAGTGAAAGGCTTTAACAACCGGCAAATGGAGAAGTGCTACAATTGTAGAAAGAAAGGACACTACGCCAGAGACTGCTGGTACAAGAAAGCAGAAGGTAATATAACTACTTCTTCCCAAAACCAGAAAGATGAAGAATAAGTTTCAGATTTCGAGACCTCTTATGCAGTTGAAGAAACTAATCAACAAGAGGAGCTTGTCACTTGTTAATATAACAAAGAAGAAGAGATTACACTTGCAACAGTAAGGGAGAAATTGGTCGATTATTAACATGATTGGAGAGTTCTCTTGCTCCTGGGTCTAGCAAATCATAAACATCAAAAGCAAAGACTTTGATCATACAAGTGACAACATCTGGAGAGTTCTCTTGCTCTTGGCGACTACTGATCGTATAAAGACGGTTTGTTCCTCCGCCAGTACCGGATGTAGCTCCTCTAGGTGCAGCCCTTTCTGGTAGAGCAACTGATGAAGATTGAGCTCTATTGCCCTAATTTCCATTACCTTGCCGATTCTTAGGACACTCTTTCATGAAGTGACCCTCTTGTCCATACTTGAAGCAACCTGTCTGGCCATCACGACACTTACCTGGATGGGTTCTTCTACACATAGCACATGCAGGATCCAGTTACCTCCTTGTGCCACACTACCCTGAGACTGTGCATGTCTAGCATTGAAGTTCTGCGAATTCTGACTATTATACTCACCTTTGTTTCTGGGTGCAGGTGCACTAGTAGATGATGGAGCAACTCCCTTTTGCTTTTGTTGAAATGATGAACGATTCACATTACTTTTCTGCTGCCCGAATTCATTCCCTATCTTAGCCTTCTTATTTCTAAATTCTTCCCTATCCCTCCGCTTCTCTTCCTCAACCTGCTGCACATAAACCATAAACTGCAAAATATCGATATCACCTATTAGCATTGCAGCCCTACCTTCCTTACTCGATAGATGAGACAGCCTAGCCACATACAATCTCATCCTACTTCTCATATCCGCAACCATCTCCGGAGAATAATGGGACAGCTGGGTGAACTTCAACCCACACTTATGAACACTCAAAGAATCTTACTTAAGTGTGAGGAATTCTCGTACCTTAGCCTATTTTAGTTCTCGAGGAAAGAAATGCCCCAAGAAAGCTTCCTCAAAACATTCCCATCTCGCGGGTGGTGGATCCTCAGCTCTACCCTCCTTCCACTAGTCAGACCAAGTCCTAGCAACATTCTTCAATTGATATGTAGCTAGTTCAATTCGCTTAGTATCGGCAACATGCATAACCTCAAACACCTTCTTTAGCTCCTTAATGAAGTTCTCTGGATCTTCAGTAGTGCTAAAACCCGTGAAACTTGGAGGATTCATCCTCAAGAACACTCAGATCCTCGAAGTATTAGCCACTTCCTGTCTAGCTCCTCTTTGTTGCCCAACCTGATTAGTCATAGCTTGAATTAGCATCCTTATAGCCTCACAAAACTCAGCATTAGTGACCCCTCCCTGAGGTTGCACTTTAGGTGCATTGGGTACCCCTTGCTCCTTAACATTACGTCTAGCAGGACGACCTCTGACAACTCTTTATAGAGGCATGATTATCTTAAAATACGCGTAAGCACGAATTAGAATAAACGTTTAAGAGATCAACCTCTAACACATGAAATGGGTATGAAAGACGTGAGAAATTTTTCCTAAGTGTTGCAGACTCCTAATTATAGATATGGCGCGTTTCACACCGATAACTAGGACTCTACAGACACAGTTTCATAGACTCGCTAGGACTCTTGAATTCTGGGATCTGATACCAAGTTTGTCACCCCTGAGCCTATACACTGAGGTGGTCGGCACTCGAGAACCATTATTGGCCCCAAGCGAACCCTTGGCCTGACTTACTTACTCAGTGGAACACTCTATGCATATTTATAATGATCAATTTCACTATAATCAACTTGAATGATAAAGTAACTAAGAATGTTTGAAAGTCAAATATTCAACTTGGCCAAAATGGCAACTCAAGTCTCAACATATGAAATAATAATGTCAAGACAACTGACTGCTATCTGTCTATAATGCCTCTAAAACAAAGAGGGATGTCGGGATAGGACCCCCGATCATCCTAACAACTGAAAACTAGAATGCAATGTAAAAAAGAGCCCTTCGGAAAGTAATGAGACTCACCAACTGACTCTGAGTGCTGAACCTGATCAACGAAGCGCTGGATGCTGATCCTGGTTACCTGCGTCTGCATCATAGGACGGTGCAGGCCAACTGGCATAAGTACATTGAATATACGAGTATGCGAGTTGGAATGCTAAACATAATATAGGCTTGAAAAGAGTTTGAAAGAAACACTTACCTTGGCTCTTCTCAACACATGAATAACTTTATTCATAACAAAGCAACGAAACACATACAATATATGAAAAGCTTTATATAACAGTGAAAGCAACTTAGTTCGTTAAAGGAAATGCAATAACAAACTCAACTTTACTCATATAATAAAGTAATATAGTTTATGTGGGAGTTTCTCTAACCGACAACTACCACTATGAGCCTAAGTGGTGATACAACATCTTGCCCACACTGCCACAACTGTCCTATACTTTGCCGTCATATACGACACCTTAACTAAGTGGATCCACTAGTCTATACTAAAAGCATCTTAAGACGTCATCTAAAGAGTATGATCCTTTACTACCCATGATGGCTACACGGTTTATGAAGACTTGAGTTAATATTAATTCGCGTTCCCATATCGGTGCTCAATACTACTCCCAAAATATACTTAGCTCATATGTTTTTAAAACAAACTTCTTTCTTTGGTTTGAGATAATTACTCAAAACTTAGTTTAAAAGTTCTCTTGGAAATCGGTGTTTCCCTTTCTTGCTCAGATGTGAAAACATTTCTAACATTTGGGAATACTTAGTTCCCTTATAACTTTTGGAGAAATTAACTCAACTCTTTACTCTTTGCTTAACTCAAAACTTAAGTCTTAAAACAAAGTTAAAATGTTTGTAAAAGACTTTTGAAAACTTTTATGAACTTCTCTTGGACTCTTAACTTTACTTGAATTCTTGACTCCTAACTCTCCTTGAATTGTATTATGTATTCAAGGATTGTGAATTGTGATAGGAAATATCTCATGATGTTTAGAAGTGTTTTTAGATAGCTAAACATGAGAAAATATCAAGAAGTCATTGTCTTGGAACAAGTTCGCGATGCGGAGTTTCATTTAAATATTTGATCGCGAAATTAAATTTTGAAATAGAGGAGTCCGCGTCCCAACCGCGACGCGGAGCTGATTTTTGTTCACTGGGGGAGCAAGTTTGCGACGCAGACTTGCGTGCCAAAACCCGCTCGACTTTTTCCCTCTTCGTTTTCCAGCCCCAATTCACCTAAACTCGACTACTGTTCTCAAATTCATTTTAGATTCAGATACCCAGCATATGTACTCAAGAATCTAACTCAAAACAACTCTAAAACGCAACGTAAAGATCTCAAAAACTTCTCAATTCAGCCCAATTCAAGAACGACATTCAAATTCAAGAATACATATCAAAAACATCAACTTTCAAACTCTTTTAGGACGAATTTCGCTGAACTAAACATGTTTGGCGCGTGGGTGAACGAACCCAATGCTATGAAAGACTCACATACCTTGTAGGATCGAATCCTTGGCGAATTCCTCAACCAAAATCACTAGAACTTGACGAATCTTGAGTTTCCCTTTTCCTTTCTCCTCTCTTATTTTTTCTAAAAGCCCTAGCGTATTTCTTAATTGCGTTAACTGAATTAACTCAGTTCAGACCCCAATTAAATTACTAAAAACGAATTTAATTAATTGGGTAAGGAAAAGACTAAATTACCCTTCCAAAATCCGGTTTAGACTTTCCTTATTTGAACAACCAACTTCCAAAGGGCCTATCACACTCATACGAGCACGAAATCAGGCAAACTCGGTGGCGTTGGAAAGATTATTCCAAAATATTTCCAACCATTTCTGGAAGTACATCTAACTCATCTTGATCTATGAGATATGGACGTTTGAAGTTGACCTAAATTCTACTTAACAATACATCACAAAATTTCCAGATTTTCATTCTTTCCAAAAACGACTATTTCCTATTCTTAGCTTCTTCCTAGTTATTTCTAATTGTGAGATGTTACAATATCCCCCCTTGGGAACAATCGTCCTCGAATGAGATTACCCTTACTAGGCTAAGGGTGTAACATCTAACATTCAACTCAAACACCCAACAAGCAAAACAATTTCGACATGCAAACTTATAAATGAAAGAGTACTAAGAATATAATTTGTACCTTGATCTGAAATTTCTCTAGATTCGAAGAGATATGGATATCTCTTCTTCATATCCTCCTCAGCCTCCCAAGTAGCTTCCTCAACAAATTGGTTCCTCCAAAGGACTTTGGCTGATGCTACCTCTTTTGTTCTCAACTTGCGAACTTGGCGATCTAGAATCTGAACAGGAATCTCCTCATAAGATAAGCTATCCTCGATCCCAATATCTTCAGTTGGCCATTGGCAGGCGATCGTGTTTTTCACAGGATTTTTCGTTACTCATGTCAGCATTCTCACTTCTGATATCTCTAGGTCTTGTCACAAAAAACCTTCCTAGGCCTGTTGAGATCTTTCCCTGTGCGGGTAAATTTGGGCTTAGGAGGGGAATACCTCTTGTGGTAGCTCCAATTCATAAGCTACTTTATCAATCCTCTTGGCTATTCAATAAGGTCCAATATACCGGGGACTAAGCTTCCCCTTCTTACCAAATCTTATAACACCCTTCATGGGTGAAACTTTAAGATATACTCAATCATCCACTTCAAACTCTAACTCCCTTCTCCTAACATCAGTGTACGATTTCTGACGACTCTGCACTATTTTCAACCTTTCTTGAATCACTTTCACCTTCTCCATAGCTTGATGAACTAAATCAGGTCCTATCAACCCCGCTTCACCAACTTTAAACCATCCAATAGGAGACCTGCACCTTCTCCCATAAAGAGCTTCATAAGGAGCCATTTGGATGCTAGAGTGGTAACTATTGGTGTAGGTGAACTCGATGAGAAGTAGGTGATCATCCCAATTACCCTTGAAATCAATCATGCATACCCTCAACATATCTTCTAAGGTCTGAATAGTGCGCTCTGCTTGCCCATCTATCTGAGGATGAAAATCAGTACTTAAGTTCACCTTTGAACCCAAGCCTTTCTGAAAAGTTCCAAAACTATGCAGTAAATTGCGCACCTCTGTCTAAAATAATGGAGAGTGGAACCCCATGAAGTCTTACCACCTATTTAATATATAGCTTAGCATAATGTTCTACTGAATGGGTAGTCTTCACCGGCAAAAAGTGGGCTGATTTTGTCATTCTATCGATAATCACCCAAATAGAATCATGTTGCCTACAAGACCTCGGTAAACCTGTGATGAAATCTATATTAATCATCTCCCACTTCCATTCCAGAAGTTCTATATTCTGAGCCAAACCACCGGGCCTTTGATGCTCTACTTTAGCTTGTTGGCAATTCGGACACATAGTAACAAATTCTGCAATGCCCTTCTTCATACTACTCCACCAATACACCTCTCTCAAATCGCGATACATCTTTGTGGACCCCGGATGAATGGAATATCTAGAGCTATGAACATCCTCCATGATCCTCTCTTGGAGTTCATCCACTCTTGGTACACACAATCTACCTTGATACCTCAACACACCATCTCCCCCTTGTTCAAAAGCCATAAATTTTTGATTATGAACATTTGCCTTCAATTCCAGCAAAATTGGGTATTGATCATGCTTCTCTTTTACTTCTGACACTAATGATAATTCAGTCCCATTCATCACCACCAGTTCTTCCTCTATGGAATCCATTAGTCGAACTCCCAGGCGTGCAAGTCTATGCACATCTTTCGCTAACTCCCTCTTTTCTTCCTCAACATGGGCGGTACTACCTATTGACAACCTGCTCAAGGAATCAGCAACACCATTAGCCTTACCTGGGTGGTAAAGAATACTCACGTCGTAATCCTTGAGTAATTCTAACCACCTCATTTTGTCTTAGATTAATCTTTTTTTGAGTAAACACATACTGAAGACTCTTGTGATCAGTGAATACTTCTACATGAACACCATACAAATAATGACGCCATATCTTCAAAGAAAATACTATAGCAGCCAACTTTAAGTCATGGGTTGGGTAATTCTTCTCATGAACTTTCAACTGTCTGGAGGCATATGATATAACCTTGCCATTCTGCATTAGCACACAACGCAAACCAACTCTAGACGCATCACAATAAACCACAAAACCTTGAGTACCTTCTGGTAAGGTCAAAACTGGGTAGTAGTCAACCACTTTTTCAATTCATGAAAGCTTTTCTCACAAGCTTCAGACCATTGAAACTTTATTGTCTTCTGAGTTAACTTGGTCAAAGGGGGTGAAATGGGTGAGAACCCCTCTACAAACCATCTATAATAGCCAGCCAAACCCAAGAAACTCCTAATATCTATTGAAGATGTGGGTCTAGGCCAATTCTGCATTGCTTCAATTTTTTGAGTATCAACTTTAATTCCCTCTCTAGACACAATGTGACCTATGAATGCCATAGACTCAAGCCAAAACTCACACTTAGAGAACTTGGCATACAACTCTCTATCTTTCAAAGTCTGGAGAAGTACTCTGAGATGACTAGCATGATCTTCTTCATTCCTTGAGTAGATTAGTATGTCATCAATGAAGACGATAACAAACTTATCTAAATAAGGTTTGAATACTCTATTTATAAGGTCCATGAATGCTGCATGCGCATTGGTCAAACCGAAGGACATGACCAGAAACTCATAACGACCATAACGGGTTCTGAAAGCTGTCTTAGGAATATCACATTCCCTCACTCTTAACTGATGGTAGCCTGATCTGAGATCTATCTTAGAGAAACAAGTAGCACCCTGAAGTTGATCGAAAAGATCATCAATCATTGGGAGAGGATATTTGTTCTTGATGGTAACCTTGTTCAACTGACGGTAATCTATACACATTCAAAGGGAACCATCTTTCTTTCTCACAAATAAGACCGGAGCGCCCCAAGGTGAGACACTTGGTCAAATGAAACCCTTATCAATAAGATCTTTAATTTTAACTGCTCTTTAAGATCTTTCAACTCTGCTGGTGCCATTCTATATGGCGGAATAGATATATGATGAGTATCTAGAAGAATGTCTATGCCGAAGTCTATTTCTCTCTAAGGAGGGACTCTGGGAAGATCATCCGAAAAAACTTTTGGAAACTCTTTTACTACTAGAACTGATTGAATAAGATGTATCTCAACACTAGAGTCATTAACTCGGACTAAGTGATAGACATACCCCTTGGAAACTAACTTCTTTCCTTAAGGTATGAAATAAAACGACCCTTAGGCACTGCTGAACTGCTTATCCACTCTAAGACTGGCTCATTAGGAAATTGGAACTTAACAACTCGAGTTCTATAATCAATGGAGAAATAACAGGCGTGAAGCCAATCCATACCTAGAATGACATCAAAATCTACCATGTCTAACTCAATTAAATAAGCCATGGTGTCTTTGTGATTGATGGAAATGACACAATCACGATATACTCGCTCAGTTAGAATAGACTCCCCAATAGGTGTAGAAACACAAAAGGATTCATTGAGTTTTTCAGGAAGAACATCAAACTTATTTGCAACATAAGGGGTCACAAAAGATAAACTTGCTCCTGGGTCTAACAAAGTATGAACATCAAAAGCAAATACTTTGATCATACTAGTGACAACATCTAGAGAGTTCTCTTGCTTTTGGTGACTAGTGATCGCATAAAGAAGGTTTGTTCCTCCACCAGTACCGGATATAGCTCCTCTAGGTGCATCCCTTTCTGGTGGAGAAACTGATGAAGATTGAGCTCTGTTGCCCTAATTTCCATTACCTTGCCAGTTCTTAGGACACTCTTTCATGAAGTGACCCTCTTGTCCATACTTGAAGCAACTTGTCTGGCCATCACGACACTTACCTGGTGGGTTCTTCCACCCTTAGCACACGCAAGAGCCCAGTTACCTCCTTGTGCCACACTACCCTGAGACTGTGCAGGTCTAGCTCTGAAGTTCTGCGAATTCTGACTATTATACTCACCTTTGTTTCTGGGTGTAGGTGCACTAGCAGATGATGAAGCAAGTCCCTTTTGCTTTTGTTGAAATGATGAACGGTTCACATTATTTTTCTGCTGCCCAGATTCACTCTCTGTCTTAGTCGTCTTATTTCTAAACTCTTCCCTATCCCTCAGCTTCCCTTCCTCAACTTGCTGCATATAAACCATCAACCGCGAAATATCCATGTCACCTATTAGCATTGCAACCCTACCTTCCTTACTCGACAGATGAGACAAGCCAGCGACAGACAAGCTCATCCTACTCCTCATATCCGCAACTATCTCCGAATCATAACGAGACAACTGGGTGAACTTTAACCCATACTCATGAACGCTCAAAGAATCCTGCTTAAGTGTGAGGAACTCTCGTACCTTAGCCTCTTTCAGTTCTCGAGAAAAGAAAGCTTTCTAAAAACATTCCCATCTCGCAGGTGGTGCATCCTCAGCTCTACCCTCCTTCCACTGGTTAGACCAAGTCCTAGCAACATTCTTCAGTTGGTATGCAACTAGTTCAACTCGCTCAGTATCGGCAACATGCATAGCCTCAAACACCTTCTTTAGCTCCTCAATAAAGTTCTCTGGATCCTCAATAGTTCTCAAACCCGTGAAACTTGGAGGATTCATCCTCAAGAACTCTCGGATCATCAAAGTATCAGTCACTTCCTATCTAGCTCCTCTTTGTTTCCCAACCTAATTATTCACAACTTGACTTAACATCCTTATGGCCTCACGGAACTCAATATTGGTGACCCCTCCTTGGGGTTGCACGTCAGGTGCATTGGGTACCCCTTGCTCCTCAACATTACGTCTAGCAGGACGACCTCTGACAGCTCTTCGTGGATGCATGATTATCTGAAAACACGCGCAAGAACGAATTAGAAGGAACTTTTTAGAGATCAAACTCTAACACATGAAATGAATATGAAATGAGTGAGAAATATTTCCTAAGTTTTGCAGCCTCCTAATTATAGATGTGGCGTGCTTCACATCGATAACTAGGACTCTACATACACGGCTTCATAGAATCCCTAGGACTCTTGAACTCTGATACAAAGTTTTTCACGCCCAGAGCCTATACCCTGGGTGTGGCCGGCACTCGAGAACCATTGCTGGCCCCAAACGAACCCTTGGCCTGGCTTGCTTACTCAGCGGAACACTCTGTGCATATTTATAGTGATCAATTTCACTATGCCCAACTTGAATGATAAAGTAACAAAGAATGTTTGAAAGTCAAATATTCAACTTGGCCAAAATGGAAACTCAAGTCTCAATATATGAAATAATAATATAAAGACAACTGACTACTATCTGTCTATGAAGCCTCTAAAACAAAGAGGGATGTCGGGACAGGACCCCCCTTCGAAAAGTAAGGAGGCTCACCAACTGACTCTGAGTGCTGAACCTGATCAACCAAGCACTAGATGCTGATCCTGGTTACCTGTGTCTGCATCATAAGATGATGCAGGCCAACTAGCATTAGTACATTGAATGTACGAGTATGCGAGTTGGAATGCTAAACATAACATCGGCTTGAAAAGATTTTGAAAGAAACACTTACCTTGGCTCTTCTCAACTCAGGAATAACTTAACTCATAACGAAGCAATGAAACACATGCGATATATGAAAAGCTTTATAAAATAGTAAAAGCAACTTAGTTCATTAAAGAAAATGCAATAACAAACTCAACTTTACTCATATAATAATGTAATATAGTTTCTGTGGGAGTTTCTCTTACCGACAACCACCACTATGAGCCTAAGTGGTGATACATCCTCTTGCCCATGCTACCAGAACTGTCCTATACTTTGCCATCATATAGGATGCCTTAACTAAGTGGATACACTAGTCTATGCTAAAAGCATCTTAAGGAGTCATCTAAAAAGTATGATCCTTTACTACCCATGATGGCTACATGGTTTATGGAGACTTGAGTTAATATGAACACGCGTCCCCATATCGGTGCTCAATACTACTCCTAAAATATACTTAGCTCATATGTTTTTAAAACAAACTTCTTTCTTTGGTTTGAGATGATTACTCAAAACATAGCTTAAAATCTCTCTTGGAAATCGGTGTTTCCCTTTCTTGCTCAAATGTGAAAACCTTTTTAACTTTCGGGATTACTTAGTTCCCTTATAACTTTTGGAGAAATGAACTCAACTCTTTACTCTTTGCTTAACTCAAAACTTAAGTCTTAAAACAAAGTTAAAACATTTGTAAAAGACTTTTGAAAACTTTTATGAACTTCTCTTGGACTCCTAACTTTACTTGACTTCTTGACTGCTAACTCTCCTTGAATTGAATTATTGATTCAAGAATTGTGAATTGTGATAGGAAAGATCTCATGATGTTTAGAAGTGTTTTTAGATAGTTAAATATGAGAAAAGATCAAGAAGTCATTGTCTTGTAACAAGTTCACAACGCGGAGTTTCATTTAAATATTTGATCACAAAATTAAATTTTGAAATAGAGGAGTCCGCGTCCTAATCGCGACGCGGAGCTGATTTTTGTTCACTAGGGGACCAAGTACGCGACGCGGACTTGCGTGCCAAAACCCACTCGACTTTTTCCATCTTCGTTTTCCAGCCCCAATTCGCCTAAACTCGACTATTGTTCTCAAATTCATTTTAGATCCCGATACCCAGCATATGTACTCAAGAATCTAACTCAAAACAACTCTAAAACTCAACGTAAAGATCTCAGAAACTCCTCAATTCAGCCCAATTCAAGAACAACATTCAAATTCAAGAATACATATCAAGAACATCAACTTTCAAACTCTTTTAGGACGAATTTCGCTGAACTAAATCTGTTTGGTGTGTGGGTGAACGAACCTAATGCTATGAAAAACTAACATACCTTGTAGGATCAAATCCTTGGCGAATTCCTCAACCAAAATTGCTAGAATTTGACGAATCTTGAGTTTCCCCTCTCCTTTCTCCTCTTTTCTCTTTTCTCTTTTCTCAAAGCCCTAGCGTATTTCTTGATTGTGTAAACTGAATTAACTTAGTTCAGACCCCAATTAAATTACTAAAAACAGATTTAATTAATTGGGTAAGGAAAAGACTAAACTACCCTTCCAAAATCCGGTTTAGACCTTCCTTATTTGAACAACCCAACTTCCAAAGGGCATATCTCACTCATTCGAGCTCGAAATCGTGAAAACTCGGCGACGTTGGAAAGATTATTCCAAGATATTTCCAACCATATCTGGAAGTACATCCAACTCATCCTGAGCTAGGAGATATGGCCGTTTGAAGTTGACCAAAACTCAACTTAACAATACTTAACAAAATTTTCAGATTTTCATGCTTGCCAAAAACGACTGTTTCCTATTCTTAGCTTCTTCATAGTTATTTCAAATTGCGAGAAGTTACATAACCGCGTCAATGATTCTTCTTAGTATTTATTTCTTTGTTTAGAAATTTGATAAATTTCAATTGAATTTTGGTTTGATAGGTTTGACCTGCAGAGACAGTAAATTTCATAAACTAATCTCTTCATTTTTGTTAGAAATTATTTCAGTTTTTCCTATCAGAAATTATTTCAGTGATTTACCAAAGCATTTAACTTTTGGTTAATATACTTTGTATTAAAAGTGAGACTTTTGAAGGCCGAACACATATTCCACTAATTGTACTGCATGCTTTATAGATAATATTTTTCAATTTTGCATCATTTTTAGGCCTGTAAAATGTTGTAAATGTTAATGTCTATATTGATGAGACTAAATTATATCTCCATACAAGTTAACTGTTATCACTATAGGTGTAAGTACCTCTTCGTCTTCCAAAATTAGATTTTGGAATCTGAGTTTTTTATGGGCTTACTCAGTGCCGGCTCTATGCTTTGGAAAATAAGGCTTTTGCCTTAGGCCCCCAAATTTTTATCAAGAATAAATTATGAGTTAAAATTTCTATACAAAAATTGATTATTTATGATAAAAAGTACAATTTTTTAAAATATATATTATTTTACCAACTGTAACATCTTTTGTACTTTGTTAAAAATAAGAATTAATAGTGAAAAGTGTTGAACAAAGTGAGTTACAAATTCTTTTTTATTTCTTTTTAAATTTTAGTTTCAAGCATTACTAAAAGCATATTAAAATGGGATATGTCAAGTCGTCAACTTCTTGGGTCAAATTCTATGGTTCTAACTCTTATCTTTATTTAATATTTGTCAACTTATTACTTATAGAATTATGTTAACAATTCAAATAATAATTGCCTCACTGAAATGATGTTTTTCAATGTTGAGTTAATAAAATCTTACCTAAAATTAATAACTAAAAAAATAATATTAAAATACTAATAATCTTAATCTAAATAGTGTAAGAAAAATAAATTTTGAATAAATACATATATGAAGTTTGTTTATATTGGCCTCGAATTGAAATTTCGCTTTAGATCCTCAATCACGTTGAGCCGCCCCTGGGCTTATTCTTGCTCTACTCATGTCCACAATTTGGACTTAACATGTCCAATCCGGTGTTTCAGTTGTTATTCGATCAATGTTCAATCTTAGCGCCATATGCCTGCTAGGAAAATGACTTTAACAACAATAGTGACAAGAACTATTGTACATATCATTCATATAACATTGCTTCTCGGAAAGGTTCACCAAATAAAATACTTGTTTGGTAAAGTTTTAGAAAAAAAAAGAAAGATGCAAGTTGAAAATTTTCCCATAAATCATTAAATCCATAAAAAAAATAGACTTAAAATTTTCAATAGAAATGGGACTTCTTGGATGAACACTGCATTAAAGAATTGGACCAAAAGCTATTTAGATTGTACTATGATGCATTTAATATTTTATTGTTTGTGGTCCATTTTCATTGGCTATAAAATTTCATGCATTTTTCAAGAGACATCTGTATTATGAAATGTCAGACGTGTCTTTATTTGCTTGTTGATTATACTTGCTACAAAACATAGACCTTGGCTTTCTCTTTCCACTTCCCACAACTCTCTTCATGTTCCATCTTTTGAAAGTGTTAGCTCTCTTCATCGTCCATCTTCTGAAAGTGTTGATGCAGTTTAACGTATTTATTATCCCTTTGTTCTTCTTCTCTCTTCAATTTTCTTTGTGCTCAAATGATAAACTGAGAATGACAGTTGAATTTTTGTTTCTAATTAAAGGGAAAAATCAAAATGGGTCATTTCTAATTAGGGGTAATACATGGCTGAAAATTTGATTTTTCCATTCAAATTTCTTTCTAACCAAATGGGTAAATCAAAATGAAAGTTTGTATCTTCAATGTCTTTCCCAATTTTTGGTCGTCAACAAAGGGAGTAATCGAAATGGTATTTCTATTCATGCAATAGACAAATTCAGTTTCTTTGTTGATATTGAATTTGTAATTATGCTTATGTTATTTGGTTGATGTACATGTTTTGAACTGTGAGTGTATCTTAGGATAGTTTTGAGCATTGATGATCTCTATGAATTTAACCACTCTATTTTAGATCCCATTTCTTGGGTGGGAAGTCTCAAATCTATCTATATATAATAGGAGAAGAAAAAGTGTCACATGTCAGCCATAAATTTCTCCATTTTTTAGTTTTAAATTTATATATAAAAAATTAATCTGCATTAGTTATTAAATTTAAATTTTAAATTTTAAAAAATCAATAGATATTTTAAATGATTTTTTTTAAAAAACTAGAAAGTTACCAAAGTTAATATAACTCTTTTCAATTCTTTTTATTTTTTATTTAAAAATACGGATTCTACATATGGTTAAATTTTTATTGACTCTTATTTTTATTTTCTAATGAGAATATTTATTTTTATCCTATGTATTTGCGAGTATAAGTGGGCATATGGGGTAATGTGTGTAGTTTTAAAACTGCCAATTGATGTCATTTGACAAAAAAAAATGCACAAGTTTAAAATAGGACACTTAATTAATTAAAAAAAAGGTTTTAAACTTAGTAAATTAAAATAAAAATAAAAATTACTATTGATAATAGGGCATCCAGTTTATCTTATATAGGAGTTATAATTTCATTTTAATTTGTGAATTTTAGTTAAATTGCATGTTTTTTAAATTAGAAACTAAACAATTATTTATTTAAATAACTAATCCAATAATAATTCAATAATACTTAATATATTGAAAACTCCTATTTGGTATTGCATTTTTATTTGACAAGTGTACCACCAATCATTCAATTAGTGATTAATAAATGATTAAAGTTTTTAATTACTCAATTATTTCAATAAATATTGATGTAAATTTATATCCGGACAATAAAAAGTCACGTGCCATTGTTTAATGCTACAAATAATCAAGAAATTATTTGAGAAAAAATATCTCCTATTTTTAATTTAAAATTTGAATTTCAAAACACAAGTAACTAACCTTATCCTTATAAAAATAGACATCTTTCAAAAAAAAAACTACTGCCCACAATTTCATCAACCCACTTTTTCATAAAAATCTATTATTTACAAAACCTATTCTCTTTTATGATGAGGTTGGTGACTTGAGTTTAAGTGATTTCTTGGTCATGTAACTGAGCAGTGTCATTCATATCAATTTGATATAAAGGTAAATTTTGTTAGTGAAAATAGTGATGTAGTTTGATTTTTTTAAATATAGAACTGCATGTAATTGCAGTTATTTTTTTGAAATATGAATAAGAAGGTGAACAATAATGAAAAAATTGTAAGGAGTGATTTAGGATAAATTTCATGAAACAGTTTAACGAATTTCTTTGTAAGTAAACTTCTTATCTTTTACTCACTTTGAATTTATTTGGATAATTTCACTTTGTTTTTGTTGATTTTCGACATGATTGTCTAGGATGAGGAAAATGTTGAAAAAACATGAAGTTAATTCAGTTATTTATGTTATTTTCTATTCAAACGTTTTACCTTAATGGTGATAGTTTAGAAGTTCTATACGAAAGTCCTACTTTTTTTTAAATATTATTTTAATAAGAAAAACAAATATTATCATATGTATATAAGAGATTCTTGAGAAGTTCACTAATATTTTTTTGTTATATTATAAAGGAAAATGATCTTTCTCCACAGGTTCTTAAAGGCACATGGAGAGGAGTAAAATCTGAGTTATATGCAGTTAGTACTGTTTGTTTTTTTTACAAATATATATAATTTGATTTAATAATAATAAATAATGCCAATGAACTAAATGCAACAAAAATCTATATGTTCTGAAAATCACTTTAATCATGTTATTGTCAAATATGTTTTAACATATGAAATATGTCTTCACATATTTATGAAATTAGTTTTAGAGTGAGTAATATTTTAAATGACAAGTATTTCACATATAAAATTTTTGTTTGAGTCTTTTGAGGAATCTACATTGAAATTATGAAATCTGAATAAAGCAAAATTTATATTATTTGACAATATCTTGATATGACATTTGTATTTATTATAAACATATCACAAATTGCAATCATATAACAAAACTGAATCGAAGCTTTTTTTTTTTTTTGTACCCTTCTTTATCATGATATATAATTTATTTATTTATTTTTACCCATATTAGTTATTACATAAAAATATACATTTAAAGAATTCATTACAATTCTAACATAATTATACTCACAATTTAAATTGTAATAATAATAGATTCAGAAAAGAAATTTAGAGGATAAAAAAAGTTCCTATCTTTGTATGTTTTTTACTTCAATAGGAGAAAGGATATTTACAAATATTTAGATAAAGTAGAAATTTCTACTTTTCTTTGCAAAGAACTGTTCTATGAAGAAAACAATTGTCTAGGATGAATAAAAAATAATATGAAAAAAAATAGTTAAGCCTTTACGGGGGTGGATTAGTATCAAATACAACAATATTATTTTGTTATAATTTATTACATTATTTTAATAAAATACATTGTTAGAAAATTCACATAAAATGTCTGTTGGATTTTTTTTTAAGGAATATCAAAATAGTTTTATAAGCTATGTTGTAAAATTTTTATAAATTGTAACTAATTTTAATATTTTATTTCATAATATATCAATTAATTAATTAAATTTCACACATGATATATCAAATAACAATAAGTATATATATATATATATATAAATTTTTAGGAATAATTTTCCACGCATCGCGCGGGTATGTATACTAGTTGGAAATAAAGATGTGATTTTGAAGATCTTTATGTTAGAATTTGTGATATATCCCCCTCAATTGTTGCTGCACATGTTTTGTCACTCTTTGCAATAAATTTTGAGCGGTTTGTTGTAGCTTGAGGTTAATCGTCATAAAAAATTTGACATCTTTTTGGGTTCAAAACAATGTTTTAATCTCGCACCAACGTGTGACTTTTAGTCTTTTCCATAAACGTTCTAACATGGACAAGTTATTGCTCAAGCTGATATCAAAATCTAATTAACGGAATGAGGTATTTATACAAAAACTACTCTTTTAATCCGATGATTTTTAGTCGTAGTGACCTATTTGATAATTCTCATAATTGTCAATAACAACAACATACCAAGTCAAATTCCATAAATAGAGTATGGAGAGGATAAAGTGTAAGAAGACCTTATCTCTACCTCATGAAAGTAGAGAAGTTGTTTCCAAAATTTTCATAGTTGTCCAATTGTCTTATTATGTTGGTATAATCGTATAAGAAGCCTGTTGTAGAAGTAATTGAAGGAGTTGCAGCCTGAAAAATTAGTGTTCCAACAAAATAGTATTCTGGCACGACAACGGATGAGGTCACCTACTTTTATTTCGAGTTCTTATGGATTTAACTCCTTTGCGCTTAAAGACGTTTGATATACGAGACAATTGATACTTTTGGATCCTTGTTCACTTTTGTAACTATACCTCGACTTAGCTAACGTGGCAGATAACAATCAAGGTTTAGAGACAGAACAAGAAGTAGGCTAAACTATGGGAAGGGTTGATTTCAGATTCTCTTGATTTTCAAGTCCTTCAGGTACAATCTCACATACTTTTGTCAGGTTCTTCAAATTTTGGCCCCTTTTAGTTCAAAAGGAACCATAGTGTTCGGTTTATTATACTGATAATGGTTAGTGAAGATTATGGTGTTGTATATTGTATTTAGTGCATATTGGATTTGATCACTTTTGTTAAGTCTTGGCAAAAAATAGGTAAGTAAACATTTATGTAGATGTGCTAAGGTGAGGAATTGCAATCAGCTGCTTCCTCAGATGCAACTAGAAGAGAGATATACGGTGCATAAATAAGATATAAAGAAAAAAGGCAAGTGCGACATTTTATTGTTGTTAGCATTGGTAGCCAAATACATGTGAATATGATAAGAAAAGGTCAACTATGTGAGGATTATGGGATAAAAGAACATTCTTATGTTTCTTAAAGCTAAAAGCAAAAAACACTTGCTGATTTACAGGTTTCAAGACGAAGCAAACTCAAAGCCCCGTTCCTATATTCTTACTGTTGACAAATGTCTATTATAGTGTGTACCATCATAACCATGAAGAATAAGAGAAATGCAGTAAATTGTTCATTTATGCTATTCCTACATCTAGATTGGAAAAAATAATTATGCTACTTCTATCTCACTATACTTATCATTTCAAGGTACACTAACAATATGAGTTAGAAGGAGATGATCTACGTAGAAATAACAGACAACCGATTGAGTTCAATTCTCAAGTTAGCTATGTCTAAGATCTGAGGATTAGATAAGCAATTTTGTTAGTCACTACTGGTGTTATCTTATTTTTCATGTATGGAAGGCCTAATTGTCTTAAGAATAACATCAGTATCTATAGTTATGTTGTTATAGGTTCAGACAAACATTTTTATCCTTAATTGAGGGTTGGAGTAAGTACTTTGGCTAATTGTTACAACTTAAATCTGATTTGCCATTTTTAGCGCCGTAGGCTGTAGTTAAATTCACCTTTATAAAGCACAGTAGCTAATGCTGTGATCTTTCATTGACTGTCTATATTTACTCTATTTTGGCATTTATCATTGATCAACCTTTGCACATAATCGACTTTTCCTTGCGTCAATCATATCAGCATATGCAAGTTTAGCTTAATTTTTTTTTTGATGTACTACTTTTGAACCGTTTTTTTATTGTTCAATGCTATCCTTCGTCATCAAATGATTATGCACAACATCCACAACTTGAAAATATAAAATGTTGGGCCTGTGCTAGCAATGTAGAAAACTCGGTGGAGCTGGAAAGAGGATTCCAAGACCTTTCATTTGATATCTTATGGGCCACCCAGCTTATCCTGTACTGAAAGTTATGGTCGTTTGAAGTTTACTCAAAACTCACAACTTAAGCATAACTTGCAATATTTTTGATTTTGCTATTTCCAATTTAGTTCTTTCTAATTTTATCTCTTTCAAATACCAAGGTGTTACAAAAATAAACTCATATGAATAGAAAATTACTTTTAAGGCTCCAAACATTAATACTTTATTAGATCATACAATGGACTACTTTATTAATAGCATATCTACATATAGAATATTAATATGTGAGTGCACAAAATAGAAATTACTAACATTGCAATCTCCAATAGTCGATAATTATTGTGGTAAGCTATTTTTAATAGTACTCTAATTTTTCTTTGCATTGTTAATTAATTGCTTAAACTTGATCTCACCAACAGGGCCGGAGCTATGGATTGGACACCCTTCGCTGAAAAATTACATGATATATATAGGTCAAATATTAGTTTTTTTAAATCAAATTTGAGCTCGAAGCTCGTTTATTCAATCATAAATATCAAAAATACATTTCTGCCCGACCCAACTTTGGAAAGGAAAGTTAGCCCAAATATATCAATACCCTTTTTATTTCTCACCCTATTTTTAACACTTTCCCTAATATTTGTTTCCAAATCCTCCTCTTTCATATTCTTCTCTGCGCCGCCTTCATGATTCTCCTTTGTCTCCTTTAGATCATCAACATTCAACCATGGTGGTGTACCACTACACATCTTCAACAAGTTCAATAGGTGCTCCTCCTCCTTATCTTCCTCCTCATTTATGTTTCTAATCTCTCCTTTATCTTGGTTTAGTATGTTCTGATTTCTGGATCTAACACCGTCGCTGCCGTGGAGCCAGATATGCTGTTCTCGATCTTCCTCTCTACAACGAACGATGTGCTTTGGATGTATAGTCCTCGACTTTTACCGATTTCCACTTTTGTAAGCAGGTAGCTCTTTATTTCTCACTGATTTTAAGCACTGGTATTGGCAAAAACTTGAGGTGTACATCAAAAATCTTGTGAGACTCACCACTTCTTGATTAATGTAACTGTGGTCCACACTGGCTGTTTATGTCTTTTATCTTTCTTGTCTTGATTCTCAAACTTGCGATTTGTGCTTTGTCCATGTTTAGAATTCTTCTGCAATTAGCTGGTAGTTGTTCAAACTGCTTGTATTCCTATACCTTTGACTTACTGTAAGCACTATTAACAATGACATCTGCTAGTTGATTTCCTTCCCTGTATACATGCTGAACTTTGAAGCTGTTTTGTTCCACTATTTGTCTTGCTTCTTCCACTATGTCTAGTATCTCTCATGGTATTTTCCATTCCCTAAGTATCATTTTCATGATTCCTAGTGATCGGTTTCTAGAATAACCTTCTTGTGCTTATTTTTTATATAGTAAATTAGCCCTCTTAGTACTGTTGTCACGTCAAATATTACTTTATATTGATATAGTAAGCATTTTGAACACCCTAAACAACAACAATGAGTCGTAGCTCAGTCGCAAATGTGTGTCCAATATGTACACAACACCCAAGTTCGAATCACTGCATATATGCTTTGTATATTTTATTTAATGTGATCTGCTGTAAAATGGTTAATTAAATGAAAAACGAAATGCTTTATTGTATATAGAGTGGTAGCTTAGTGGCAATAGTGTGAAGAAGTTTGTTTGCCGTTGAGGTTCAATTCCCCATGGCCATATTTTTTTTCTATGTTGGCTTTATTTTGGACACCCTTCACGAATTTTCTGCCTACACCACTGCTCACCAATATATTTGTGCTAATTCTAGTACTTTTTATCATGAGTTTAGCTTAAGGTTATGAATAATTCACTCCTAACCCTTTGCCTTCCTAGAAGGGGGGAGAAGACTCGTAGCACCCAAACTTTTCAACATGGTATTAGAGACGGCGGACATTATAACTATGTTGAAATCTTTCTATCTCCAAAACGAATCAGGCCACATGTGAGAAATGTGAGAGTTGAAAACATTATTAAGTAATTAATTAAAAATATGTGCTATTTAATCAGTCAAACATAATTTTAAATGACATTTTCACACACTTCAACTTTTTCAAAGAAAACATAAAGTTTTAATTAGGAAGTAGGAATTTAAATTAAACAAATATCATGAGAAAATAAATTAAAGATGTGGTCAACATATATACATAAAACTAGACATGGTCATACCATAAAAGCTCTTTGTGAACCAACACAATTTGTGGAAAGTGAAAAAATTCAAATGTTAATTTTTTCTCTACCTTTCACACTATATATATATATAATCATTCTCTAAGTCTTTTATTTCACCAAATCCCCATTTCTCTCTTTCATTTGCTTTCTCTATTGTTGTTGTTCTCTCTCTTCCAAAGGCCAACTCTCTTGCGAAGAATGTCTCCCCTCCTCCTCCTCCCCCTCCATCTTCCCCTACCCCTTCCCCTACTTGTGTTCGCAAGGAGGCTACACCAACTGTTGACACTGAGATCTTAGGGGTTTATGAGAGTAGCTCCCCCATCCACTCAGTCAATGCTCTTCCTAGAAAAAGGGGAAGCATGCTGAATGCTGGGGAAGGAACATCTGTGGTTCAGGCCAAAAGGCCCAATGTTGAAGCTTTTGGAGCAGCAACAACTGAAAGTGTCAACATTGGACCTTTTGTCCCGAACCTCAAATGTTCCTTCCCCAACATTCAACATGTTTCCCCTCGTTCTAGGAGGAGCATTGACTGAGTGGATGGAGGAGCTACCCCCGTAAACCCCTAAGATCTCAGTGTCAACAATTGGTGTAGCCTACTAGCGAACACAATGATGGGAAGGGGCAGGGGAAGAGGGAGGGGGAGATTGGGGAGGAAGAGGAGGAGGAGGGGGGAGATTCTTAGCATGAGAGTTGGTCATTGGAAGAGAGAAAAAAAATAGAGAAAGCAAATGAAAGAGAGAAATGGGGATTTGGTGAAATAAAAGACTTGGAGAAGGATTATATACATAGTGTAAAAGGTAGAGAAAAACTTAACATTTGAATTTTTTTACTTCCCACCAATAGTGTTGGTTCAAAAAGTGCTTTTATGGAACGACCATGTCTAGATTTACTAGATGGGCTAGCACGGGCCCAACTCACAAATTAAATTATTGTTCTAACTAAAGAGTAAACAATTCCACTATAACTTCTCATAAATGATTTTTTACATTCATTCTATAGAACTGAAAATGCCGCTTAAAACATATCCTCTACCATTAAAATTCAATTCAAGAAGCTGATTACAAAAGAATATAATGACAAAAACTGAAAACAAAATATTATTTGGAGTTTGTATTCCCTTAACTCTGAACAGAATTGATTTACACAATATTTAATAGTTTCGTCACCTTCTATAGCCACCCTTACAAATTGCCTCCAAAAAGTTGTAGATATGAAATACATCACCCCTTGAAGTTGAATCATTAGAGACTTCAAGCAACATGACGATTATCATGTCACACCCCTGCATCCACACAATAATGAAAAAAAAATTAGTGAATTTTTTTCTGTGAATTTCAATTTTATTATTAAAGCTTTTGAGAAAAAAAGGTGCCAACCTCATGTTTAGACTTTGATATTGGTGAAGGTTCTTAGTAATTTCAAATGTTAATGGCAGCCACGTTAGCATTTTCGAGAGTTGCCTCTTTTAAGATAGGGTTCAGCCAACTGGACTCTCATAACATTCTGTTGCTCTTGAACAAGCATGTTACCATTCCCAAAGAGCTTCTCAAGGGTAATTTTTGCTGGTCAAAAGTTGGGGGTCCCTCTCTAGAGTTCCAAAGTTTTTCTCAATTCTAGTGACTAAAACTCATTTCCTCACTTCATCATCATATATTCGTGCTCTCAGAGCACCAAAGAAATTTGTTACCACAACAAATGGATACACATCAGTAATCAACAAAAGAAATTTCATTTTGAATTCTCGAGTGTTTGTACCAATATATTGTACATTGAAGCAATATACAATCTTTAATACAACTTCCTCAGGCACGTTGTCACTTCGGAAAATACCCTTTCCAGCACCGGCCCAACATTTTATATTTTCATGTGATGTATGCTATGCATAGTCATTTGTTGCCGAAGGATATCAACAAAGAAATAAAAACAAAGCGACAAAATAGCAAATGAAAAAATATAAAGCTAAAATTGCCTAAACTTAGTGATGATGGTATGATTGATGTGAGAGTAGAAATCATATATGTGAAACTTTAGGGAAGGGCAAATACAGATCTGCAAAAATTCTGTGCACAGATGGTTCAAACCAAGTAATAGTGTCTTGTGCCTGCATGCAAATTTTACTACATAGGCTATCTAAATTTCTTAAACTTCTTAGCTAGATCAACTCAAACTTGGTACATCAATTTTCTTGTACCATTAACCGCACTGTATGATAATTACATAATGTATCATAACAAACTAATTTCTACAGTCTACTTACCCCTTTGAATCCAGCCTCGTCATAATCATTTCTCTTGATTCTTCTACCCTGCTCCCTCTCTCCCCTGCTTACTTGAGAAAGGGAATTAAGAGTGAAGTTAATGATAGTCGAATCCAAAAAGAGATAATCAGATGAGTCATTCAAAGAGTCAACCATCATACCAATATACCCTGCCTTAACAAAACAGAGGGAAAAAGAATAACATCATGATTAAGTTAAGCCTGAAAAATGGATTCTTTTAATGGAATGCCCCCCCTTTGGTTCTTAGAGGCTGATCATAACAATTTTAATAGACATAAGATTCACCTGGAAAAAATACGAACACATAATTGTCTCCAGATTGATATAGCCGCCTTGACATTTTCAGCATTATATAAGGATCACCCAAAAAGAAAATCAAGAACCTATCTTAGTAGCACTTATTGAAACTTTATCAAGAGGGTAAATACCGAATATGTTAAATATTGGAGAGCTCACAAAATAAATAGCACATTAGTTGCTGGTAAAACAAAAGAACAACCACCCTGATTTCTTCCCAAAAAATTATCAAAATGTATGCATGTAATGTAACAATAAATCACTTGAAGCCTACAATTCAGATCATTTTTAAAAAGAATTTCGATTATAGAAATTTTTGTTATGTCTAATATAATAAGCACAAAAAAATATTCTAAAAAAAAGGATATATATGGTGGTACATGCGTGCACATAGAGAAATTTATAACAAAGAGAGAATAGTGGAGATGATAGATCGAGTAATTTAGAAGGTAGTTGGACAACTCAAAAATGACATACAAATATGACCATAACACAGTCTTCCAAAAAGAAAAAAACTTACTTGTTACGCAATGATACAATAAACAAGAAAATCAGAAGCTACAAATGTACAATTGATCAATAAGTTAGTGTTGATTTTTGAATGTGTTAGATGATGAACAGTATTAGATTCAGAAATTGATCTGCAAATGGGGTTGGTGTAGTGGAGATGATAGATCGAGTAATTTAGAAGGTACTTGGACAACTCAAAAATGACATATAAATATGACTATAACACGGTCTTCCAAAAAGAAAAAAACTTACTCGTTGCACAATGATACAGTAAACAAGAAAATCAGAAGTTACAGATGTACAATTGATCAATAAGTTAGTGTTGATTTTTGAATGTGTTAGATGATGAACATTATTAGATTCAGAAATTGATCTGCAAATGGGGTTGGTGTAGTGGAGATGATAGATCGAGTAATCAAGAAGGTACTTGGACAACTCAAAAATGACATAGAAATATGACCATAACACAGTCTTCCAATAAGAAAAAAACATACTTGTTACACAATGATACAGTAAACAAGAAAATAAGAAGTTACAAATGTACAATTGATCAATAAGTTAGTGTTGATTTTTGAATGTGTTAGATGATGAATAGTATTTGATTCAGAAATTGATCTGCAAATGGGGTTTGTGTAGTGGAGATGATAGATCGAGTAATTTAGAAGGTACTTGGACAACTCAAAAATGACATAGAAATATGACCATAACACAGTCTTCTAAAAATAAAAAAACTTACCTATTACACAATGATATAGTAAACAAGAAAATAAGAAGCTACAAATGTACAATTGATCAATAAGTTAGTGTTGATTTTTAAATGTGTTAGATGATGAACAGTATTAGATTCAGAAATTGATCTGCAAATGGGGTTGGTGTATTATCTATGTTTTCAATACTAACATGAAGGAGCATAAGTAACCCGAGAGACAGTGGAGTAGTCAAGTACCAATACCATATCCAAAGTGATATTCATAAGTGGAGCCACTACTTGAAGAAGCTAGATAAAGCTCTTCCCGGTTGGCAAAGTTGGTGTCTAGCATCTCTCTTATTTTTCTACAATCATTGATTGTAGTGTTCGTCCTTTTCTTGCTCACTTATATATAAGGGTAAATATTAGTGCGAGTTGAACCTAAATATTCCTTCAGCATCTGAAAATGAATGACACAATATATATTGAATAACTTGAAAATAGAGAATCGACATATTTGAAGAACTTTATCAACACATTGAAACAATACTTTTAAAAAATTTAGAAGTTAGGGAATGAATTTTAATTTAAAGTAAAATGAAGCCTAGGAGGGACAACTGATGTTTCATCTTCACCAGAGCAACTATGAACCCCAAATACAAAAGTCCACTGTAATAAAGTTCAGATCTGCATAAAGCTTGTAAATGAGTGTAATATTGTCTGCCATGATCGTAAGGTTTTTCTTGAAAGATCTCACACTATTAAGAGATTCTACATCTTATATGTAGTATCCAATCTTTTCTTCAGAGGTATATTAGCTCTCTGGATTAAGTCCTATAATGTGTCAACACAACCATAATGAACACAAAAAGATACTTATTTTGTGGCTCTTAGTAAATATAACTAATTCACAACCGCCCTCTATATCTTAATCCCTAGTCTTGATTTTCCCATCTGTAAGCATGTAGCGGAAAAATGAATGAGTTTTTTTTTTTTTTATGTTTTCCATACATATCTAGTGCTCACTTTCTAGATGACTACACTTTGTAGATTAATACCAACACAATCATTATTTAAGTACATGAAGTGATGTCCATTCTAGAGTAAATATGAATAAATATTGAAAAAAGAAGTTCACCGAGGCGTGATCCTCAAGCGCATATCATTCCGGAACACTGAGAATGCAGTAATTTCATTGTTCCTGGCTCATATCTCCTTCTCTCGCTCTCCTTGTCTATGTTTTTTAAAATACATGAAATATACAACGTTTCTCTTTTTCTAAAGTTGCAGTGATTTACGTCCGAAGGATTTTATGCATATCATATCCTATAACAAAGAATAAGAGAAAGGTTTAGAGTCTCACATTGCTCTGTTTTGCTCCATTTTACAATGATCCATCCATTCAGATTTGTTGTTCTTATGATAATAATCACCCTACACTAGAAAAATCATGTAAATATCAAATGTGTAAGTGAGGAATTGATAAAGTAAATAACGCAAAAAAAAGTTTGAGAAAGTGGTCGTGGATATTCAATAACAGTGAAAACCCTAGTAATATCTTGGAAGTTCCAACTCTAACAAATAAGTATTTTGCACTACTGAAAAGATTAAAGGAATATATAAAGATTTTCAGGTTCAAGCATATACTTCCGACCATAATAACGCTTATACTCAGGAACATGAGCCAAAAAAAATCATTACTGACCTAAAATCTTCATAATTAATAGGAGAGTATGTTGTAGAAAATCTGTAAGGAAAAAAAATGGAAAAGTGTTTTAGTTCGTTCAAACGTACTATCGAACACCAATTTTTAAATTAAGTTAACCAAGCAATATAAAATTTAAAGACAGAACACATAATTTGTAATACATCTCATAAGATTGCGCCTGAGTATCTCAATTCAAACATGAATATTGAATAAGCATATCAGAAAAATTATAGAAAACTACCCAGAAGAACAAATGGTAATTACAGATAATGAAAGTGCAATAACTAAAGAAAGATTGCCTTAAAACCTCAAAAAAACATAAATAGCTCACAATTTGAATGATAAATTTCTTAATATCAGATAAAGAATGAGAACAATTAAAAAGAAAAATTGTATAATTTTAGAGGGAGAAATTATGTAAAATATTTATAAACCTAGAAATCAATGAAAGAAAACAATGCTATGCAAATGAAGGGAAAAAATTAGTGAGAATTTACACGTGTTTGATGAGAAAGAAGTACAATACATGATAAAAAAAGATGTTCAATGACCGATCAAACTCGTCCAGGTTTATAGTACAACTCACAGTGTTGTTGGTACAATTATTAATTGATTAACCCGTATTTAGAAGAGGGAGTTGGAAAGGACGAACACAACTCCAAAAAGTTGTTCCAAATGTAATTCAAGTTGTTCTATGTTAGGGCCCACTTTATTAAACAAGTACTGTACTAGCTTTGATAATACATAAAGTATTAATTATAACCTGGCGTGTAATTTCTTTTAAGTCCCCACGTGTCTTTGTTAATAAAATTTATAGTTCCCGTGATATTGAAAGTTTATTTGACAGGGTTTTCTTCTGGCCAACATTGGACTCTACATCTCTGCTCACCTTTTCAATTTTCACTTTGTTATTCTTTCTCTCAATCATAGTAATGAAGTTGTTGGATTGAAGTTCCAATTTCTCTGCTTCTCAGGTATTGAGTTCTTAATCATTGTTACATAATGTCTTTTTATATCCTTCGATAGTTTCCTCAATTCTTCGAAAATGTTTCGTCATAGAAGCTTTTTAATGTTTTAGTGGAAAAAATTGATAAGCTAGGTCATCGAAATGATGACGAAGTTGATGAAGTTGAACTTTATAAGCAGATTCCTCTTTCTTTGTTATATCTGCACGTGTCGCATAATTTCAAGAGATGTTCTTTTTTTCTTTCAGATGATAACCGCGACAATGATTCTTCTTAGTATAGAAATTTGATAAATTTCAGTTGAATTTTGGTTTGATAGGTTTTCCTGTAGAGACAGTAAATTTCATAAACTAATCTCCGCATTTTTGTTAGAAATTATTTCAGTTTTTCCTGTCAAAAATTATTTCAGTGATTTACCAAAGCATTTAACTTTTGGTTAATATACTTTGTATTAGAAGTGACACTTTTGAAGGACCAACACATATTCCACTAATTGTACTGCATGCTTTATAGATAATATTTTTCAATTTTGCATCATTTTTAGGCCTGTAAAATGTTGTAAATGTTAATGTCTATATTGATGAGACTAAATTATATCTCCATACAAGTTAACTGTTATCACTATAGGTGTAAGTATCTCTTCGTCTTTCAAAGTTTGATTTTGGAATCTGAGTTTTTTTGCTGGGCTTACTCAGTGCCGGCTCTATGCATTGGAAAATAAGGTTTTTGCCTTAGGCCCTCAAATTTTTATCAAGAATAAATTATGTGTTAAAATTTCTATACAAAAATTGATTATTTATGATAAAAAGTATAATTTCTTAAACTATATATTATTTTAACCACTTTAACATCTTTTGTACTTTGTTAAAAATAAGAATTAATAGTGAAAAGTGTTGAACAAAGTGAGTTACAAATTCTTTTTTATTTCTTTTTAAATTTTAGTTTCAAGCATTACTGAAAGCATATTAAAATGAGATATATTGAGTCGTCAACTTCTGGGGTCAAATTCTATGGTTCTAACTCTTATCTTTATTTAATATTTGTCAACTTATTACTTATAGAATTATGTTAACAATTCATATAATAATTGCCTCACTGAAAGGATGTTTTTCAATGTTGAGTTAATAAAATCTTACCTAAAACTAATAACTGAAAAAACAATATTAAAATACTAATAATATTTATCTAATTAGTGTAAGTAAAATAAATTTTGAATAAATACATATATGAAGTTTGTTTATATTTTAGGCCTCGAATTGAAATTTCGCTTTAGACCCCCAATCACGTTGAACCGCCCCTGGGCTGACTCTTGCTGTACTCATGTCCACAATTTGGACTTAACATGTCCAATCCGGTGTTTCAGTTGTTATTTGATCGATGTTCAATCTTAGCCCCATATGCCTGCTAGGAAAATTGCTTTATCAACAATAGCGGCAAGATGTATTGTACAAATCATTCATATAACATTGCTTCTCGGAAAGGTTCACCAAATAAAATACTTATTTGGTAAAATTTTAGAAAAAAATAGAAAAATGCAAGTTGAAAATTTTCCCATGAATCATTAAATCCAAAAAAAAAATAGACTTAAAATTTTCAATAGAAATGGGACTTCTTGGACAAACATTGCATTAAATCATTGGACCAAAAGCTATTTAGATTGTACTATGATGCATTTAATAGTTTATTGTTTGTGAGAGAGATCTGTATTATGAAATGTCAGACGTGTCTTTATTTTCTTGTTGATTATACTTGCTGCAAAACATAGAGCTTGGCTTTCTCTTTCCACTCCCACAACTCTCTTCATCTTCCATCTTTTGAAAGTGTTATCTCTCTTCATCTTCCATCTTTTGAAACTGTTAGCTCTCTTCATCTTCCATCTTTTGAAAGTGTTGCTGCAGTTTAAGGTATTTCTTATCCCTTTGTTCTTCTTCTCTCTTCATTTTCTTTGTGCTCAAATGATAAACTGAGAATGACAGTTGGATTTTTGTTTCTAATTAAAGGGAAAAATCAAAATGGGTCATTTTTAATAAGGGGTAATACATGGATGCAAATTTGATTTTTCCATTCAAATTTCTTTCTAACCAAATGGGTAAATCAAAATGAAAGTTCGTATCTTCAATGTTTTCCCCAATTTTTGGTCGTCAACAAAGGGAATTACGAAATGGTATTTCTATTCATGCAATAGACAAATTCAATTTCTTTGTTGATATTAAATTTGTATTTATGATTATGTCATTTGGATGATGCACATATTTTGAACTGTGAGTGTATCTTAGGATAGTTTTGAGCATTGATGACCTCTCTGAATTTAACCACTCTAATTGAGATCCCACTTCTTGGGTGGGAAGTTTCAAATTGGAAATAAAGATGTGAGTTTGAAGATCTTGATGTTAGAATTTGTGATATATCCCTCCTCAAATTATTGCTGCACATGTTTTGTCACCCTTTGCAATAGATTTTGAGCGGTCTTTTGTAGCTTGAGGTTAATCATCATAAAAAAATTGACATATTTTTGGGTTCAAAACAATATTTTAATCTGGCACCAACGAGTGACTTTCTGTCTTTTCCATAACTGTTCTAACATGGGCAAGTTATTGCTCAAGCTGATATCAAAATCTAATTAACGGAATGAGCTATTTATACAAAAACTACTCTTTTAATTCGATGATTTTTAGTCGTAGAGACCTATTTGATAATTCTCATAGTTATCAATAGCAACAACATAGCCAGTAAAATTCCACAAATAGGGTATGGAGAGGATAAAGTGTAAGAAGACCTTATCTCTACCTCATGAAAGTAGAGAAGTTGTTTTTGAAATTTTCATAGTTGTCCAATTGTTTTATTATGTTGGTATAATTGTATAAGAAACCTCTTGTAGAAGTAATATTGAAGGAGTTGCAGCAAGAAAAATTAGTGTTCCAACAAAATAGTATTCTGGCACGACAACGGGTGAGGTCACCTACTTTTATTTTGAGTTCTTTTGGATTTAACTCCTTTGCGATTAAAGACGTTTAATATACGTGACAATTAAGACTTTTGGATACTTGCTCACTTTCATAACTATACCTCGACTTAACTAATGTGGCAGAAAACAATCAAGGTTTAGAGACTGTAACACCCCGTATCCAAAAATAGATATTTCAGATTTCTGGTGTTACAGGTGGCACTCACGGACACCATCCACGGACCGTAGATGGACTCACGGTCCGTCCTATAGGTCCGTTGTTCATGACAAAAAACTTCCCCAGAACTCAGTCAGAAAATTTGGCTAGGTGTTGACCCACGGCCTGACTTACGGTCCGTAGGTCAGGTCATAGACCGTAGTTCGTGTCCGTGGATCGATGCCCCAAAATCCCAGCTTCAGTACCGATTGACAGTTGACCAGCACGGACCGTCAATTGATCCACGGTCCGTAGGTCTGACCGTAGGTGAGGATTAACAACCAGTTAGCTAAAAAATGTTGATGGATCAACTAAAGATGGTCATAACTTTTAGAACAAAAAGAATTGTGTGTCCCATGACCTATGATATGATAGATAATTGAATTATCTTTCCAACTCCACTGAGTTTGCTAAAATCCGACCTCCGAGTAAAATGTTATGCTCGTTTTAGTGAAGCCCTAATGGGAAGACTCGACCTACGGACCCAATCGACGGACCGTCGATTGATTGATGGACCGTAGGTCCAATCCGTCAGTCACTCCGACAGCAATTAAGTTAGGGGTCTTTTGGTCTTTTCCTATTTCTTTTAACCCCTAAAATACACCGTTTTGACCCTAAATCATGAGGGTTTAGTCAGTTTAAACCTAGAAACATAACTAGAACTTACCTTAGTCAAAATCATTAATCTAAGCATAGAAAATTAGAATCAAGAGAGGAGAAAAAGGTCAAGAACCCTAGTTAAAGAACGCAACAAGTTTTCTTCAGTTCCAGCCTCGAAATCGAAAGATTTCTCCGTGCAATTCGGCACCAGGTATGTGGGATTTCACTAGTGGGTTCCTTTCACCCATTAGGTTCCTATAATTCAATCAGATTCTTGATTCCATGATTATGAACAGACCTAGGGTTTCTAGAATTACAAGAAATCATCATGAATTAGTTATTTAAAAGTTCCAAATCAGATTATCATGTTATTGCTCAGTTTCTTACATAAACTTCAGAACCCTAGCTATGTATTTCATTAGTTCTTGAATTACACATGCTAGGTAAGATATTTCAGTTATTCAGATATACATGCTCCAGTTTTATACCACATTATCAGTATATTTCAGCATAAACCCTGTTTTGAGTTATAAATCGTGAGAAGCTTTTCTTTAAGACAACACTTGAGTTTTAAACTGAGTTTTTGAGAAAGTTAAGATGAGTTTTGAGACAGAGCTTCTAAAACATGATTAGAATGACAATTGAGTAGGTCATCAATGTATGAATAGTATGGTATCTAGATATACCATCAATGTTTATGCAGTATGACTTTCCAACTCATCAATGATCATAGTATAATAAGATGTTGAATTGTTTTCAAAAAAGGTATTTTCAAGTATGAGTATCTACATGTCAAAATTTTGAGTTATTCAGTATTTCAGTCATAATATATTGAGTTATACATGCCTCAGTTTATGAATGCATCATTATCAGATTAATTATTGCATTCTCAGTTTGCATGTTCAGTTTCGAGCTATTAAGTATTTACAGAAATTCAGTCATAACCAGTTAACCACTTAATTCATTGGGAGTAGCATAATACCGAGTTGGACTAGGGTTCAGCTTACCCATATAGTCCCAGAACTATGAGCCACGTAGGTGTAAGTCCCCTTTGTGGGCAACATCAGTTTAGTGATCACGCCAGCATGCCTCTATACCTCTGGCAGGTATATTGGGTGCTCTCGATAGGGCGTATACATCGGACTCCACATTTAGCTTATGTGGTTTTATGTCGGTTATTAGTAGCTCCCACAGTTCAGTCAGACTCTTTTGCATTGACCATATTTCAGTACAGTCAGTATTCAGTCTCAGCATGTTATAAGTTTGGTCTTTGCATCAATTAGCTCTGTATTAAGTATTTTCAGTAACTATATCATGTCCAGATTATTTGATTGCTTTATTGCTTTGTTCAGTTATATGCTATTTCAGCTTTTCTCTATCCTGCATGCTCAGTACCTTTCAAGTACTGACGCATACGTCCGCTACATCTTCACGTGATGTAGGTTCAGGTTCTCAGCATCCAAATCACACTTAGATCGATTCCCTATCTTCAGTTCATCAACATTAGTGGTGAGTCCTCATTCTTCGAGGACTAGTGACATGTTTATCTTTATCGCTTTTAGTCTTTAGTTTCAGTTTTGCTTGACCTAGTTGGGGCATGTCCCAACATTTCTAGTCAGTTTAGAGGCTTATTTCAGACATAGTTAGATTCAACTTAGTATTGAGTTAATAACTTCCTTGTATTAAACTCATCAATTTTCATTTATCTCAGTTATAGTATATGGGTATTCCTCATCATTTCATCTTATGTATGATTTAGCTTCCGCATAAGTTTATTTTCTTTAGTATGCTCATGATCATGCCATCATGGTTAGGTTGGGATCACTTGTGGTCCTAGGTCCCGTGTCCGCGTCTCAGTGGTAGCTCGGGGCGTGACAAACTTGGTATCAGAGCATTAGGTTGAACTGTCCTAGGATGTCTGAAAAACCTCACTAGGTAGAGTCCTTTTCATGGATGTGTAGTGCGCACCACATCTACTGAGAGGGAGGCTACAAAGTGTCGTAGGAAAAACCTTCATTTTTTTGTTACTCTTTTCGTGCGTAAGGTATGATCTAATTCCATTCTAACTCGACATTCTACGTTTTAGTGATCATGCCTCATCGTAGAGCGTATGCCAGGAATGCGAATGTCGGGAACGCAAACGCAGCTCCTCCAGTTCCAGATCAAGAAGTGTCGAATGCTGAATTCAGGAATGCCATTCAGATGTTGGCTCAGAGTGTCGCTAACCAGAACAATCAGCGGGTTCAAGCTCTTGTGAATACAAATGGTGGATCAGCATCAGCTAGGGTCTGTGACTTTGTTAGGATGAATCCTCCAGAGTTTTTAGGATTGAAGACTGGTGAAGATCCCCAGAATTTCTAGGATGAGATCAAGAAGATCTTTGAGGTGATGCAGGTCACTGGGAATGATCGGGTTGATTTAGCATCTTACCAACTTAAGGATGTAGCTCATATCTGGTATACTCAGTGGAAGGAGAATAGGGGTACAAATGTTGCTCCTATTACTTGGGAATGTTTCAGCGAAACCTTTATAGACAGGTTTTTCCCCATAGAGTTGAGAGAAGCAAGGGCCTATGAATTTATGAACTTGAGGTAGGGTAACATGACTATCCAAGAGTATGGGTTCAAGTTTAACCAACTCTCCAGATATGCTACTCACATGGTTGCTGATTCCAGGGCTCAGATGAATAAGTTTCTGTATGGAGTGTCAGACTTATTGAAAACCGAGTGTAGGAATGCTATGTTGTTGGGAGACATGAACATTTCTAGGCTCATGGATCATGCTCAGCAGGTTGAGGGTGATGAGCTTAGGGAACGAGCTAAGGAGACTAAGAAAGCCACAATAGGTAACTATGACTATTCTGAACAGAAATCTAGTGGTGGAAATCGCTCGCAGTTTCAGCAGAAGTCTTCGACTCCAACCCCTTTATCAGCTAGTGTTCCATACCCTAGGTTCTGTAATGATCAGAAAGGTAGGGCGTTAGGCTATAAGTCTCAAGGTAGTGTTTCAGGCACCAAAACTTACCCAACTTACCCGAAATATAGTAAGAACCATCCGGGCGAGTGCCCTATAGGTAAGGAAGGATATTTTGGGTGTGGTCAGTATGGTCACAGATTGAAGGATTGTCCTTCTAAACAAGGTCAATGAGGAAATAATGGTAGAGCTCAGTCTACAACTTCAGCAGCACCAGCAGGTCGCCCGACTCAGCAGGGTAACTCATCTGGTACAGGTGGTGGAAAGCGCCAAAACAAGCTCTATGATCTTCAGGCTCGTTAAGATCAAGAAGATTCTTCTGATGTAGTCACTGGTATGTTACGACTCTTTGATCCTGATGTTTATGCATTGTGAGATCCAGTGGCTACTTTGTCTTTTGTAACTCCTTATATAGTAGTTCAATTTAGTGTTAGCCCAGAAATTCTCTGAGAACCCTTCTCAGTCTCTACTCCAGTCGGTGACCCAGTTATAGTTAGACGGGTATACAAAAATTGCCCTGTCACAGTCTCTCAGAAAATCACCTCAGCAAATCTTGTAGAGTTAGAAATGGTAGACTTCGATGTTATTCTAGGCATGGATTGGTTACATTCCTGTTATGCCTCAGTCGATTGTAGAACTAGGAATGTTCGTTTTCAGTTTCCAGACGAACCAATCCTAGAATGGAAGGGTAGTAACCTAGCGCCATTGGGTCGATTCATTTCTTAGCTTAAGGCCAGAAAGATGATCTCTAAGGGTTGTCTTTATCATCTAGTTCGGGTTAAGGATTCTAGTTCCGAATCCCAACTCTTGAGTCAGTTCCTATAGTCAATGAGTTTCCAGAAGATCTTCCCGGAGTTCCTCCCAAAAGGGAAATCGACTTTGGAATTGATCTCCTTCCAGATACCCAGCCTATCTCTATTCCTCCTTATAGAATGGCTCCAGCTGAGCTTAAGGAATTGAAAGAGCAGTTGAAAGACCTTCTAGATAAGGGCTTCATCAGACCCAATATTTCGCCATGGGGTGCACCAGTGTTGTTCGTGAAGAAGAAAGATGGTTCTCTCATAATGTGTATTGACTACAGGAAGAGGAACAAAGTCACAATCATGAATAAGTATCCTATCCCCATGATTGATGACTTGTCTGACCAACTTCAGGGTGCTAGTCATTTCTCAAAGATAGACCTCAGATCGGGTTATCATCAGCTTAAAGTCAGAGATAGTGACATTCCCAAGATAGCCTTCAGAACTCGGTATGGTCATTATGAAGTTGTGGTCATGTCATTTGGACTAACCAATGCTCCTGCAACTTTCATGGATTTGATGAACAGAGTGTTCAAGCAGTACTTAGACTTGTTCGTTATCGTCTTTATTAATGATATTCTTATTTACTCTAAGAATGAGGAAGAACATTCGAGTCATTGAGAGTTGTTCTGCAAACTCTCAAAGATTGCCAGTTATTTGCAAAATTTAACAAGTGCGAGTTTTGGTTACATTCAGTTGCCTTCCTTGGGCATATTGTGTCTAGTGAAGGAATTCGAGTAGATTCCCAGAAGATAGAAGCAGTGAAACAATGGCCCAGACCTACCTCTGCTACAGATATCAGAAGTTTCTTGGGTCTAGCAGTTTGTTACAGAAGGTTTGTGAAATGATTTTCATCCATAGCCTCACCATTTACAAGGTTGACTCAGAAGAAGGTTAAGTTCCAGTGGTCAGATGATTGTGAGAAAAGCTTTGCAGAACTGAAAACTAGGTTGACTACATCTCTTGTCTTGACTCTACTAGAGGGTTCATATGGTTATGTCATCTATTATGATGCATCCAGGGTCGGCCTAGGTTGTGTGTTGATGCAGCGAGGTAAGGTTATAGCCTATGCTTCCAGACAACTTAAGGTACATTAGAAGAATTATCCAACTCATGACCTCGAGCTCGCAGCAGTAGTATTTGCACTCAAGAATTGGAGACACTACTTGTATGGTGTTCGTGTAGATGTGTTCACAAACCATAAGAGCCTTCAGTATGTATTCACCTAGAAAGAGTTGAATCTTCGCCAGAGAAGGTGGCTTGAGTTCCTTAAAGATTATGATATGAGTGTGCATTACCATCCGGGTAAGGCGAATGTAGTAGCAGATGCTCTTAGCAGATTATCCATGGATAGTGTAGCACATGTTGAGTAAGAAAGGAGAGAGCTAGCAAAGGATGTTCACAGACTTGCTCGCCTAGGAGTTCGTCTTATGAGCATATTAGATGGTGGTGTAACAGTTCAGAATGGGGTAGAATCTTCTTTGGTCGTAGAGGTTAAGGAAAAGCAAGATAGTGATCCAATCTTGCTTGAACTTAAGGGTGCAATCCACAATCAGAGAGTGGAGGTTTTCTCCCAAGGGGGAGATGGTGTGCTTCGCTACCAGGGTCGGTTATGTGTTCCTAATGTGGGTGAGTTGAGACAACATATTCTTGCAGAGGCCCATAACTCCAGATATTCTATTCATCCAGGTGCCACTAAGATATACCGCGATCTGCGGGAAGTCTATTGGAGGAATGGTATGAAAAGAGATATAGCAGATTTTGTGGCTAAGTGCCCCAATTGCGAGAAAGTCAAGGTAGAGCATCAGAAACCAGGAGGTATGACTCAAGAGATTGAAATTCCTACTTGGAAGTGGGAAGTGATCAACATGGACTTCATCACATGTTTACCTCGTACTCGTAGACATCATGACTCAATTTGGGTGATTGTTGATAGGGTTACTAAGTCTTCTCGCTTTTTGGCGGTCAAGACTATAGATTCGGCGGAGGATTACGCCAAGCTTTACATTAATGAGATTGTGAGGTTGCATGGGGTTCATATGTCTATCATCACAGATAGAGGTCCTCAGTTTACCTCTCATTTCTGGAAGTCATTTCAGAAAGGTCTTGGTACTCAGGTTAATCTTAGCACAACATTTCATCCGTAGCAGAATGGTCAGACAGAGCGTACCATTCAGACCTTAGAGGACATGTTGAGAGGTTCTGTGATCGAATTTAAGGGTAGTTGGGATGATCACCTTCCTCTTATTAAGTTCGCCCACAACAATAGTTATCATTCCAGCATTCAGATGGCCCCTTATAAGGCATTGTATGGGCATAGGTGTAGATCTCCAGTTGGTTGGTCTGAAGTAGGTGAAACAGCCTTGATAGGACCATATTCAGTCCTTGATGCTATAGAGAAAGTGCAACTAATTAGAGATAGACTTAAGACTGCTCAGAGTCGCCAGAAGTCTTATGCAGATGCGAGAAGAAGGGAACTAGAGTTCCAAGTTGATGATTGGGTTTTCCTGAAAGTGTCACCTATGAAGGGGGTGATGAGATTTGGCAAGAAAGAGAAGCTCAGTCCCAGATATGTAGGCCCTTACCAGATCTTGAAAAGGATTGGTAAAGTGGCTTATGAGTTAGAGTTGCCAGCAGAGTTAGCAGCAGTACATCCAGTCTTTCACATTTCTCTTTTGAAGAAGTGTGTGGGTGATCCAGCATCCATAGTACCATTAGAGAGTGTAGCCGTGAAAGATAGCCTTTCATATGAGGATGTACCAGTTGAGATTCTTGATTGTCAGGTTAGAAAGTTGAGAAACAAAGAAGTCGCTTCAGTCAAGGTTTTGTGGAGGAGTCAGTCCCTAGTTGGAGCTACTTGGGAAGCAGAAGCAGCCATGAAGTCCAAGTATCCTCACCTCTTTCCTTCCGATTCCATTCCAGCTTGAGGTAATAGTTCCTCTTCAGTTTTTCAGTCATTCATGCGTAAATTCAGTCTTAGAATCATGTTCCTTCAGTTTGTACATGCATTTTTAGCGTATTTGCATGTTCTTGGAACTCAATTAAGTTAGAAATGCAGTTCTCAGTGTTTAGTGGTAGGGATTGTAGCCCTCTCCCTCTATTTCAGCTAGATTAGTCTTCATTCGAGGACAATGGTCCCAAGGGGGAGATAATGTAACACCCCGTATCCGAAAATAGATATTTCAGATTTTTGGTGTTACAGGTGGCACTCACGAACACCATCCATGGACCGTAGATGGACTCACGGTCTGTAGATAGACTCACGGTCCGTCCTACAGGTCCGTGGTTTATGACAGAAAACTTCCCATGAACTCAGTTAGAAAATTTGGCTAAGTGTTGACCCACGGCTGGACTTTTGGCCCGTAGGTCAGGTCACGGACCGTAGTTCGTGTCTGTGGATCGATGCCCAAAAAGCACCGCTTCAGTCCTGATTGACAGTTGACCAGAACGGACCGTCAGTCGATCCACGGTTCGTAGGTCTGATCGTAGGTGAGGATTAACAGCCAGTTAGCTGAAAATTGTTGATTGATCAACTTAAGATGGTCATAACTTTTAGCACAAAAAGAATTGTGTGTTCCATCACCTCTTTCCTTCCGATTCCATTCCAGCTTGAGGTAATAGTTCCTCTTCAGTCTTTCAGTCATTCATGCATAAATTCAGTCTTAGAATCATGTTCCTTTAGTTTGTACTTGCATTTTCAGCCTATTTGCATGTTCTTGGAACTCAATTAAGTTAGAAATTCAGTTCTCAGTGTTTAGTGGTAAGGATTGTAGCCCTCTCCCTCTATTTCAGCTAGATTAGTCTTCATTCGAGGACAATGGTCCCAAGGGGGAGATAATGTAACACCCCATATCCGAAAATAAATATTTCAGATTTCTGGTGTTACAGGTGGCACTCACGGACACCATCCATGGAGCATAGATGGACTCACGGTCCGTCCTACAGGTCCGTGGTTCATGACAGAAAACTTCCCCAGAACTCAGTTAGAAAATTTTGCTAAGTGTTGACCCACGGCCGGACTTACGGTCCATAGGTCAGTTCACGGACCGTAGTTCGTGTCCGTGGATCGATGCCTCAAAAGCCTAGCTTCAGTCCCGATTGACGGTTGACCAGCAGGGACCATCAATCGATCCACGGTCCATAGGTCTAACCGTAGGTGAGGATTAGCAACCAGTTAGCTGAAAATTGTTTATGGATCAACTTAAGATGGTCATAACTTTTAGCACAAACAGAATTGTGTGTCCCATGACCTATGATATGATTGATAATTGAATTATCTTTCCAACTCCACTGAGTTTGCTAAAATCCGACCTCCGAGTAAAACGTTATGCTCGTTTTACTGAAGCCCTGTCGGGCAGACTTGACCTACGGACCCAATCGACGGACCGTCGATTGATTGACGGACCGTAGGTCCAATCCGTCAGACACTCCGACAACAGTTAAATCAGGGGTCTTTTGGTCTTTTCCTATTTCGTTTAACCCCTAAGATACGTCATTTTACCCTAAATCATGAGGTTTTAGTCAGTTTAAACCTAGAAACATAACTAGAACTTACCTTAGTCAAAATCATTAATCTAAGTATAGAAAATTAGAATCAAGAGATTAGAAAAAGGTCTAGAACCCTTGCTCAAGAACGCAACAAGTTTTCTTCAGTTCCAGCCTCAAAATCAAAAGATTTCTCCGTGGAATTCGTCACCAGGTATGTGGGATTTCACTAGCGGGTTCCTTTCACTCATTAGGTCCCTATAATTCAGTCAGATTCTTGATTCCATGATTATGAACAGACCTAGGGTTTCTAGAATTACAAGAAATCATCATGAATTAGTTATTTAAATGTTCCGAATCAGATTATCATGTTATTGCTCAGTTTCTTACATAAACTTCAGAACCCTAGCTATGTATTTCATTAGTTCTTGAATTACACATGCTAGGTCAGATATTTCAGTTATTGAGATATAAATGCTCCAGTTTTATGCCACATTATCAGTATATTTCAGCATAAACTGTATTTTGAGTTATAAATCTTCAGAAGCTTTTCTTTAAGACAACACTCGAGTTTTAAACTGAGTTGTTGAGAAAGTTAAGATGAGTTTTGAGAAAGAGATTCTAAAACATGATTAGAATGACAATTGAGTAGGTCATCAATGTATGAATAGTATGGTATCTAGATATACCATCAATGTTTATGCAGTATGACTTCCCAAGTCATCAATGATCATAGTATAATAAGATGTTGAATTGTTTTCAAAAAAGGGGTTTTCAAGTATGTGTATCTACATGTCAGTATTTTGAGTTATTCAGTATTTCAGTCATAATATATTCAGTTATACATTCCTCAGTTTATGAATGCATCATTATCAGATTAATTATTGCATTCTCAGTTTGCATGTTCAGTTTCGAGCTATCAAGTATTTACAGAAATTCAGTCATAACCAGTTAACCACTTAATTCATTGGGAGTAGCATAATACCGAGTTGGACTAGGGTTCAGCTTACCCATATAGTCCCAGAACTATGAGCCACGTAGGTGTAAGTCCCCTTTGTGGGCAACATCAGTTTAGTGATCACGCCAGCATGCCTCTATACCTCTGGCAGGTATATTGGGTGCTCTCGATAGGGCGTATACATCGGACTCCACATTTAGCTTATGTGGTTTTATGTCGGTTATTAGTAGCTCCCACAGTTCAGTCAGACTCTTTTGCATTGACCATATTTCAGTACAGTCAGTATTCAGTCTCAGCATGTTATAAGTTTGGTCTTTGCATCAATTAGCTCTGTATTAAGTATTTTCAGTAACTATATCATGTCCAGATTATTTGATTGCTTTATTGCTTTGTTCAGTTATATGCTATTTCAGCTTTTCTCTATCCTGCATGCTCAGTACCTTTCAAGTACTGACGCATACGTCCGCTACATCTTCACGTGATGTAGGTTCAGGTTCTCAGCATCCAAATCACACTTAGATCGATTCCCTATCTTCAGTTCATCAACATTAGTGGTGAGTCCTCATTCTTCGAGGACTAGTGACATGTTTATCTTTATCGCTTTTAGTCTTTAGTTTCAGTTTTGCTTGACCTAGTTGGGGCATGTCCCAACATTTCTAGTCAGTTTAGAGGCTTATTTCAGACATAGTTAGATTCAGCTTAGTATTGAGTTAATAACTTCCTTGTATTAAACTCATCAATTTTCATTTATCTAAGTTATAGTATATGGGTATTCCTCATCTTTTCATCTTATGTATGATTTAGCTTCCGCATCAGTTTATTTTCTTTAGTATGCTCATGATCATGTCAGCAGGGTTAGGTTGGGATCACTTGTGGTCCTAGGTCCCGTGTCCGCGTCTCAGTGGTAGCTCGGGGCGTGACAAACTTGGTATCAGAGCATTAGGTTGAACTGTCCTAGGATGTCTGAAAAACCGCACTAGGTAGAGTCCTTTTCATGGATGTGTAGTGCGCACCACATCTAATGAGAGGGAGGCTACAAAGTGTCGTAGGAAAAACCTTCATTGTTTTGTTACTCTTATCGTGCGTAAGGTATGATCTAATTCCATTCTAACTTGACATTCTACGTTTTAGTGATCATGCCTCATCATAGAGCGTATGCCGAGAACACAAACGCAGCTCCTCCAGTTCCAGATCAAGAAGTGTCGAATGCTGTATTCAGGAATGCCATTCAGATGTTGGTTTAGAGTGTCGCTAACCAGAACAATCAGCGGTTTCAAGTTCCTGTAAAAGCAAATGGTGGATCAGCAGCAGCAAGGGTCCGTGACTTTGTTAGGATGAATCCTCCAGAGTTCTTAGGATCGCAGACTGGTGAAGATCCCGAGAATTTCTAGGATGAGATCAAGAAGATGTTCGAGGTGATGCAGGTCACTGGGAATGATCGGGTTGAGTTAGCATCTTACCAATTTAAGGATGTAGCTCATAATTGGTATACTCAAAGGAAGGAGAACATGGGTACAAATGCTGCTACTATTACTTGGGAATGTTTCAGCGAAACATTTCTAGACAGGTTTTTCCCCATAGAGTCGAGAGAAGCAAGGGCCCATGAATTTATGAACTTGAGGCAGGGTAACATGACTGTCTAAGAGTATAGGCTCAAGTTTAACCAACTCTCCAGATATGCTCCTCGTTGTTGATTCCAGGGCTCAGATGAATAAGTTTCTGTATGGAGTGTTAGACTTAGTGAAAACCGAGTGTAGGAATGCTATATTGTTGGGAGACATGAAAATTTCTAGGCTCATGACTCATGCTCAGCAGGTTGAGGGTGATAAGCTTAGGGAATGAGCTAAGGAGACTAAGAAATACAGAATAGGTAACTATGACTATTCTCAACAGAAATCTAGTGGTGGAAATCGCTCGCAGTTTTAGCATAAGTCTTTGATTCCAGCCCCTTCATCAGCTAGTGTTCCATACCCTAGGTTCCGTAATGATCAGAAAGGTAGGGCGTCATGCTCTAAGTCTCAAGATAGTGTTTCAGGCACCAAAACTTACCCAACTTGCCCGAAATGTAGTAAGAACCATCCGGGCGAGTGCCTTGCATGTAAGGAAGGATATTTTGGGTGTGGTCAGTATGGTCACAAATTGAAGGATTGTCCTTCTAAACAAGATCAAAGAGGAAATAATGGTAGAGCTCAGTCTACAACTTCAACGGCACTAGCAGATCGCCCGACTCAGCAGGGTAACACATCTGGTACAGGTGGTGGACTGCGCCAAAATAGGCTTTTGCTCTTCAGGCTCGTCAAGATCAGGAAGATTCTTCTGATGTAGTCACTGGTATGTTATGAGTCTTTGATCTTGATGTTTATGCATTGTTAGATCCAGGGGCTACTTTGTCTTGTGTAACTCCTTCTATAGCAGTCCAATTCAGTGTTAGCCCAGAAATTCTCTCAGAACCCTTCTCAGTCTCTACTCCAGTCGGTGACCTAGTTATAGCTAGACGGGTATACAAAAATTGCCCTGTCACAGTCTCTCAGAAAGTCACCTCAACAGATCTTGTAGAGTTAGAAATGGTAGACTTCAATGTCATTCTAGGCATGGATTTTTTACATTCCTATTTTGCCTCAGTCGATTGTAGAACTAGGATTGTTCGTTTTCAGTTTCCAGACGAACCAATCCTAGAATGGAAGGGAAGTAACCTAGCGCCATTGGGTCGATTCATTTCTTACTTTAAGGCCAGAAAGATGATCTCTAAGGGTTATCTTTATCATCTAGTTCTGAATCCCCAACTCTTGAGTCAGTTCCTGTAGTCAATGAGTTTCCAGAAGATCTTCCCGGAGTGCCTCCCAAAAGGGAAATCGACTTTGGAATTGATCTCCTTCCAGATACCCAGCCTATCTCTATTACTCCTTATAGAATGGCTCCAGCTGAGCTTAAGGAATTAAAAGAGCAGTTGAAAGACCTTTTAGATAAGGGCTTCATCAGACCCAGTATTTCGCCATGGGGTGCACCAGTGTTGTTCGTGAAGAAGAAAGATGGTTCTCTCAGAATGTATATTGACTACAGGCAGTTGAACAAAGTCACAATCAAGAATAAGTATCCTATCCCCTGGATTGATGACTTGTTTGACCAACTTTAGGGTGCTAGTCATTTCTCAAAGATGGACCTCAGATCGGGTTATCATCAGCTTAAAGTCAGAGATACTGACATTTCGATGACAGCCTTCAGAACTTGGTATGGTCATTATGAATTTGTGGTCATGTCATTTGGACTAACCAATGCTCCTGCAGCTTTCATGGATTTGATGAACAGAGTGTTCAAGCAGTACTTAGACTTGTTCTTTATCGTCTTTATTAATGATATCCTTATTTACTCTAAGAATGAGGAAGAACATGCGAGTCATTGAGAGTTGTTCTGCAAACTCTCAAAGATCGCCAGTTATTTGCAAAATTTAACAAGTGCGAGTTTTGGTTACATTCAGTTGCCTTCCTTGGGGATATTGTGTCTAGTGAAGGAATTCGAGTAGATTCCCAGAAGATAGAAGCAGTGAAACAATGGCCCAGACCTACCTCTGCTACAGATATCAGAAGTTTCTTGGGTCTAGCATGTTATTACAGAAGATTTGTGGAAGGATTTTCATCCATAGCCTCAGCATTGACTAAGTTGACTCAGAAGAAGGTTAAGTTCCAGTGGTCAGATGATTGTGTGTAAAGCTTTGCAGAACTGAAAACTAGGTTGACTACATCTCTTGTCTTGACTCTACTAGAGGGTTCATATGGTTATGTGATTTATTATGATGCATCCCGGGTCGGCCTAGGTTGTGTGTTGATGCAACGAGGTAAGGTTATAGCTTATTCTTCCAGACAACTTAAGGTACATGAGAAGAATTATCCAACTCATGACCTCGAGCTTGCAGCAGTGGTGTTTGCACTCAAGATTTGGAGACACTACTTGTATGGTGTTCATGTAGATGTGTTCACAGACCATTAGAGCCTTCAGTATGTATTCACCCAGAAAGATTTGAATCTTCGCCAGAGAAGGTGGCTTGAGTTCCTCAAAGATTATGATATGAGTGTGCATTACCATCCGAGTAAGGCGAATGTAGTAGCATATGCTCTTAGCAGATTATCCATGGATAGTGTAGCACATGTTGAGTAAGAAAGGAGAGAGCTAGCAAAGGATGTTCACAGACTTGCTCGCCTAGGAGTTCATCTTATGAGCATATTAGATGGTGGTGTAACAGTTCAGAATGGGGTAGAATCTTCTTTGGTAGTAGAGGTTAAGGAAAAGCAAGATAGTGATCCAATCTTGCTTGAACTTAAGGGTGCAATCCACAATCAGAGAGTGGAGGTTTTCTCCCAAGGGGGAGATGGTGTGCTTCGCAACCAGGGTCGATTATGTGTTACTAATGTGGGTGAGTTGAGACAACATATTCTTGCAGAGGCCCATAACTCTAGATATTCTATTCATCCAGGTGCCACTAAGATATACCGCGATCTGCGGGAAGTCTATTGGTGGAATGGTATGAAAAGAGATATAGCAGATTTTGTGGCTAAGTGCCCCAATTGCAATCAAGTCAAGGTAGAACATCAGAAACCAGGAGGTATGACTCAAGAGATTGAAATTCCTACTTGGAAGTGGGAAGTGATCAACATGGACTTCATCACAGGTTTACCTCATACTCGTAGACAGCATGACTCAATTTGGATGATTGTTGATAGGGTTACTAAGTCTTCTCGCTTCTGGGCGGTCAAGACTATAGATTCAGCTGAGGATTATGCCAAGCTTTACATTAATGAGATTGTGAGGTTGCATGGGGTTCATATGTCTATCATCACAGATAGAGGTCCTCAGTTTACCTCTCATTTCTGGAAGTCATTTTAGAAAGGTCTTGGTACTCAGGTTAATCTTAGCACAACATTTCATCCGTTGATGGATGGTCAGGCAGAGCGTACCATTCAGACCTTAGAGGACATGTTGAGAGCTTGTGTGATTGACTTTAAGGGTAGTTGGGATGATCACCTTCCTCATATTGAGTTCGCCTACAACAATAGTTATCATTCCAGCATTCGGATGGCCCCTTATGAGGCATTGTATGGGCGTAGGTGTAGATCTCCAGTTGGTTGGTTTGAAGTAGGTGAAGCAGCCTTGATAGGACCATATTCAGTCCTTGATGCTATAGAGAAAGTGCAACTTATTAGAGATAGACTTAAGACTGCTCAGAGTCGCCAGAAGTCTTATGCAGATGCGAGAAGAAGGGAACTAGAGTTCCAAGTTGATGATTAGGTTTTCCTGAAGTGTCACCTATGAAGGGGTGATGAGATTTGGAAAGAAAGGGAAGCTCAGTCCCAGATATGTAGGCCCTTACCAGATCTTGAAAAAGATTGGTAAAGTGGCTTATGAGTTAGAATTGCCAGCAGACTTAGCAGCAGTACATCCAGTCTTTCACATTTCTCTTTTGAAGAAGTGTGTGGGTGATCCAGCATCCATACTACCATTAGAGAGTGTGGACGTGAAAGATAGCTTTTCATATGAGGATGTACCAGTTGAGATTCTCGATCGTCAGGTTAGAAAGTTGAGAAACAAAGAAGTCGCTTCAGTCAAGGTTTTGTGGAGGAGTCAGTCCGTAGAGGGAGCAACTTGGGAAGCAGAAGCAGCCATGAAGTCCAAGTATCCTCACCTCTTTCCTTCCGATTCCATTCCAGCTTGAGGTAATAGTTCCTCTTCAGTTTTTCAGTCATTCATGCATAAATTAAGTCTTAGAATCATGTTCCTTCAGTTTGTACTTGCATGTTCAGCGTATTTGCATGTTCTTGGAACTCAATTAATTTAGAAATTCAGTTCTTAGTGTTTAGTGGTAGGGATTGTAGCCCTCTCCCTCTATTTCAGCTAGATTAGTCTTCATTCGAGGACAATGGTCCCAAGGGGGAGATAATGTAACACCCCATATCCGAAAATAAATATTTCAGATTTTTGGTGTTACAGGTGGCACTCACGGATACCATCCACAGACCGTAGATGGACTCATGGTCCGTCCAACAGGTCCGTGGTTCATGACAGAAAACTTCCCCAGAACTCAGTCAGAAAATTTGGCTAAGTGTTGACCCACGGCCGGACTTACGGTCCATAGGTCAGGTCACGGACCATAGTTCGTGTCCGTGGATCGATGCCCCAAAAGCCCAGCTTCAGTCCCGATTGTCGGTTGACCACCAGGGACCGTCAATCGATCCACGGTCCGTAGGTCTGACCGTAGGTGAGGATTAACAGCCAGTTAGCTGAAAATTGTTGATGGATCAACTTAAGATGGTCATAACTTTTAGCAGAAAAAGAATTGTGTGTCTCATGACATATAATATGATAGATAATTGAATTATCTTGCCAACTAAATTGAGTTTACTAAAATCCGACCTCCGACTAAAATGTTATGCTCATTTTAGTGAAGCCCTATCGGGCAGACTCGACCTACGGACCCAATCGATGGACCGTCGATTGATTGACGGACCGTAGGTCCAATTTGTTAGTCACTCCGACAACAATTAAGTCAGGGGTCTTTTGGTCTTTTCCTATTTCGTTTAACCCCTGAGATACGTCGTTTTGACCCTAAATCATGAGGTTTTAGTCAGTTTAAACCTAGAAACATAACTAGAACTTACCTTAGTCAAAATCATTAATCTAAGCATAGAAAATTAGAATCAAGAGAGGAGAAAAAGGTCAAGAACCCTAGTTGAAGAACGCATCAAGTTTTCTTCTGTTCCATCCTCGAAATCAAAAGATTTCTCCTTGGAATTTGTCACCAGGTATGTGGGATTTCACTAGTGGGTTCCTTTCATCCATTAGGTCCCTATAATTCAGTCAGATTCTTGATTCCATGATTATGAACAGACCTAGGGTTTCTAGAATTACAAGAAATCATCATGAATTAGTTATTTACATGTCCCAAATCAGATTATCATGTTATTGCTCAGTTTCTTACATAAACTTCAGAACCCTAGCTATGTATTTCATTAGTTCTTGAATTACACATGCTAGGTCAGATATTTCAGTTATTGAGATATACATGCTCCAGTTTTATGCCACATTATCAGTATATTTCAGCATAAACCGTATTTTGAGTTATAAATCTTGAGAAGCTTTTCTTTAAGACAACACTTGAATTTTAAACTGAGTTGTTGAGAAAGTTAAGATGAGTTTTGAGAAAGAGCTTCTAAAACATGATTAGAATGACAATTGAGTAGGTCATCAATGTATGAATAGTATGGTATCTAGATATACCATCAATGTTTATGCAGTATGACTTCCCAAGTCATCAATGATCTTAGTATAATATGATGCTGAATTGTTTTCAAAAAAAGGGTTTTCAAGTATGAGTATCTACATGTCAGTATTTTGAGTTATTCAGTATTTCAGTCATAATATATTTAGTTATACATGCCTCAGTTTATGAATGCATCATTATCATATTATATGTTGCATTCTCAGTTTGCATGTTCAGTTTCGAGCTATCAAGTATTTACAGAAATTCAGTCATAACCGATTAACCACTTAATTCATTGGGAGTAGTATAATACTGAGTTGGACTAGGGTTCAGCGTACCCATATAGTCCTAGAACTACGAGCCACGTAGGTGTAAGTCCCCTCTGTGGGCAACATCAATTTAGTGATCACGCCAGCATGCCTCTTTACCTTTGGCAGGGTATATTGGGTCCTCTCGATGGGGCGAATACATCGGACTCCACATTTAGCTCATGTGGTTTTATGTCGGTTATCAGTAGCTCCCACAGTTCAGTCAGACTCTTTTGCATTGACCATATTTCAGTACAGTCAGTATTCAGTCTTAGCATGTTATAAGTTTGGTCATTGCATTAGTTAGCTCAGTATTCAGTATTTTCAGTAACTATATCATGTCCAGATTATTTCATTGCTTTATTGCTTTGTTCAGTTATATGTTATTTCAGCTTTACTCTATCCTGCATTACCTTTCAAGTACTGACGCATACGTGCGCTATATCTTCTTGTGATGTAGGTTCAGGTTCTCAGCATCCAGATCACACTTAGATCGATTCCCTATCTTCAGTTCAGTAACATTAGGGGTGAGTCCTCATTCTTCGAGGACTAGTGACATGTTTATCTTTATCGCTTTTAGTCTTTAGTTTCAGTTTTGCTAGACCTAGTTGGGGCATGTCCCAACATTTCTAGTCAGTTTAGAGGCTTATTTTAGACATAGTTAGATTCAGCTTAGTATTGAGTTAATAACTTCCTTGTATTAAACTCATCAGTTTTCATTTATTTCAGTTATAGTATATGGGTATTCCTCATCTTTTCATCTTATGTTTGATTTAGCTTCCGCGTCAGTTTATTTTTTTTAGTATGCTCATGATCATGCCAGCAGGGTTAGCTTGGGATCACTTGTGGTCCTAGGTCCCGTGTTCGCGTCTTGGGGGTAGCTCGGTGCGTGACAGAGACAGTACAAGAAGTAGGCTAAACTATGAGAAGGGTTGATTTTAGATTCTCTTGATTTTCAAGTCCTTCAGGTACAATCTCACATACTTTTTTTAGGTTCTTCAAATTTTGTTCCCTCTTTGTTCAAAAGGAACCATAGTGTTCTGGTTAGTGTGCTGATAATGGTTAGTGAAGATTATGGTGTTGTATACTGTATTTAGTGCATATTAGATTTGATCACTTCTGTTAAGTCTTGGCAAAAAATAGGTAAGTAAACATTTATGTAGATGTGCTAAGGTGAGGATTTACAATTAGCTGCTTCCTCAGATGCAACTAGAAGAGAGATATACGGTGCATAAATAAAATATAAAGAAAAAAGGCAAGTGCAACATTTTATTGTTGTTAGCATTGGTAGCCAAATACATGTGAATATGATAAGAAAAGGTCAACTATGTGAGGATTATGAGATAAAAGAACATTCTTGTGTTTCTTAAAGCTAAAAGCAAAAAACACTTGCTGATTTACAGGTTTCAAGACGAAGCAAACTCAAAGCCCCGTTCCTGTATTCTTACTATTGACAAATATCTATTATAGTGTGTAACATCATAACCATGAAGAATAAGAGAAATGCAGTATATTGTTCATATATGCTATTCTTACATCTAGATTGGAAAAAAAAATTATGCTACTTGTATCTCACTGTACATCTCATTTCAAGGTACACTAACAATATAAGTTAGAAAGAGATGATCTACGTGGAAATAACAGACAACCGATTGAGTTCAATTCTCAAGTTAGCTATGTCTAAGATCTGAGGATTAGATAAGCAATTTTGTTAGTCATTACTGGCGTTATCTTATTTTTCAAGTATGGAAGGCCTAATTGTCTTAAGTATAACACCAGTATCTATAATTATGCTGTTATTGGTTCATATAAACATTTCTCTCCTTAATTGAGGGCTGGAGTAAGTACTTTGGCTAGTTGTTACAACTTAAATCTGATTTATCATTTTTAACCCCATAGGATGTACTTAAATTCACCTTTAAAAAGACCGGTAGCTAATGCTGTGATATTTCATTGACTGTCTATATTTACTCTATTTTGGCATCTATCATTGATCAACCTTTGCACATAATCGTCTTTTCCTTGCGTCAATCATAACAACACATGCAATTTGAGCTTAATATTTTTTTGATGTGCTAGTTTTGAACTGTTTTTTTATTGTTCACTGCTATCCTTCTTCATCAAATGAATATGCACAACATCCACAACTTGAAAATATAAAATGTTGGGCCCGTGCTAGCAATGTAGCAAACTCGGTGGAGTTGGAAAGAGGATTCCAAGACCTTTTATTTGATATCTTCTGGGCCACCTAGCTCATCCTGTAATGAAAGTTATGGTCGTTTGAAGTTGACTCAAAACTCACAACTTAAGCATAACTTGCAATATTTTAGATTTTGCTATTTCCAATTTAGTTCTTTCTAATTTTAGCTCTTTCAAATACCAAGGTGTTACAAAAATAAACTCATATGAATAGAAAATTACTTTTAAGGCTCCAAACTTTAATACTTTATTAGATCATACAATGGACTACTTTATTAATAGCATATCTACATATACTATATTAATATGGGAGTGCACAAAATAGAAATTAGTAACATTGCAATTGTAACACCTAAAAAATAAATTGAACTATGACTCGAACCCTTATTTGTATTGAGTGAGATTTTTGCAAGGAATTTAAAATTTCTTGAGTGTTAAGGTCACTAGACATAGCACCTTGAGTTCAAAAAAGAATCGAATTGGAAATAGCAAAATCTGAAATTTTGCAAGTTAAGCTAAGTATGAGTTTTGGGTCAACTTCAAATGACCATAACTCCTAGACCAGGATGATTTAGGTGTGCTACCAGATAACTTAGGAAAGGTCTTCGAATTATATTTCCAACGCCACCGAGTTTGCTAAGTTTCGAGGTCGGATGAGTGAGATATGACCCTTTGAAGTTAGGTTGTCCAGTTAAGGAAAGTTATCCGAAAATAGTAAGGGGTGTTTTGGTCTTTTCCTTACCAAATCAGATTTATTTCGTTTTTAATAAGGTTTTAAGGGTCTAACATTATTAGGTTCAGTTTTTTAATCCTAGAATATGCCCAGGGTTTTAGTTGAGAGTTCAAGAAGAGAAAAAAAGAAAAGAGAAGAGGAGAAAAGAGAAATGATCGAAGCGTTCGTCGAAATTCTTGAGAGTTGTTGCGGATTGTCTCCATGGGTTTGACCCCTAAGATGTATGTAAGCTTCCATAGTGTTGGGTTAGTTCACCCACACGCCAACCATGATTATATTCAGCGAATTTAAGTCTTTGAAAGTTAGAAATTTAGTTCTTGATGAATATTGTTGAAAGTTTCGTTGAATTTCTTGTGGGTTGTGTTGTTGGAGTTTCTTGTGATTTGATTCATGTTTCTGGATGTAATTTCGATTTGAATCTATCGTATATTGAGGGTATAACTGATGCTAAGTGTTCGGGGAAGGAACCATGGAAGTTTAGAGATGAAAAATGGAGAAGAAAAGTCGTCAAACACCTGGGGATAGGGGTGGGGCGTCGCGCCAGCCAGCACTCCCCAAAAGTGTCTCTGAATCTTCACTCTTGGGGAGCCGTGCCAGCCAGCGTGCCCCAGACTAGCCCCTGACTATTGAGGGCTGGCGCCTCTCAGAGCGCCAGGGACGCCAGTTCTCCCTATTCGTTCCCTATCTTTTCATACTTGTTCCTTAGCAATGTACCTATGTTTTCTAGTTGATTCCAACACTATAAGGTACATCTAAATATCATGAAATCACCCATAAAAATGAGATCATGAACCTTGAATCCATAATCCAATTCAAGGAAAGTTAAGATCGAATTAAGAGAAGTTAAGAGTCAAGTCTTGAGGATTCTTTTGAACATTCTAAGAAAGTCCTTTTGAGCCCTTTTGAGGAGTCTTCTACAACTTCTAATAACTTGTTTCAAGACTTGAGTAAGTGAGCATGAGAGTGAGGAGAATGTATTCATGAGTCTACAATATCACCTAGATCCTTCGTATCATGAACCATAACTCTTGAATTCATAATTCACATTCAAGAGAGAGTTAAGAGTAGAGTTCAAGAAAGTCTTTGAGTTCAATTGTGAATCCTTTGAGATACATCATCGATTTGAGTTAAGATTTGAGGAAGTAAGTATGAGAATGATAAGAGTTGTATACATGAGTTCCTTATTGATATGTTGACCCTTGAGTCGAGTCGTTCATGCCCATAACTTCCGCATGAACTTCATCAGTTGAGTACCTTTGAGAGGAGTAGTATCTTCAAGTTCTAAGTATTGAGTTCCTAATCCCCTATGAGATCATATTTATAATCATGGCACTATTACATGTTACCGATGAAGCCCTTGAGTTGAATTGTTCATGCCCATAGTTCCTCATGAACCCTATAAGTCGAACAGTCTTGAGATGAGAAGTACCTTTGAGTCCTTGAGTTGAGTAGTTCATGCTCATTATTCCGCATGAACCCTTTGAGTTGAGCATTCTTGAAATGAGTGGTATCAGTGAAGTTCTTGAGTTCCAAGTATTGAGATCTATCTATGGTTATTGAAAACCTTGCATTGAGTCGTTCACGTCCATAATTCGGCATGAACCATATTTTAAGAAGTCTTTTACAAATGTTTTAACTTTGTTTTAAGACTTAAGCTTTGAAGTTGAGTAAAGAGTAAGAGTAAAGTTCATTTTCTTTAAAATGATATATGGGAACTAAGTATTCCCAAGAGTAAATGTTTTCACATTTAAGATGAGAGGAAACTGAGATTTCCAAAAGAGTTTTGAGCAAGAAAGGGAACATCGATTCCAAGAGAGCTTTTAAGCTAAGTTTTGAGTAATTATCTCAAACCAAAGAAAAAAGTTGTTATAAAACATATGAGCTAAGTATATTTTTGGGAGTAGTATTAAGCACCGATATGGTGATACGAGTTCATATTAACTCAAGTCTCCATAAACCATGTAGCCATCATGGGTATTAATAGGTCATGCTTTTTAGATGATCACATAAGTTAAGCTAGTGGATCCACTAAGTTAAGTAGTTCTATATGATGGCAATGTATATGACAGTCTGGCAGTGTGATGGTAAAGACGTTGTATCACCATTTAGGCTCATAGTGGTGGTTGTCGGTTAGAGAAACTCCAACAACAGTAATTGCATGGTTCCTCAAGGGGTTATGTTTAGTAAGAATGGAGGTATGGATATTCATTCATGCATTGCACAAGTAGACTTTGAGAGGGAGCATGGTATGTAATTTATGAATTTATGATTATGAGTTGACATCATGTTTTAAACAATTTTCCTTTTCTTTATATTGCACTTGTTTTAAACTGCTTTATAATGAAACGAGTTCAGTTAAGTATTCACGAGTTGATTATCTAATCTCTGAGTTTGAGTAGTTTTGAGTGTCCTTGAGTATTCGTTGAGTTTAGTAAGTTTGAGAAGAGGTAAGTATGTTTCCTTTTTTTATCAAGTTTCAAGCTTATGTTATGCTTTAGAATTCCTCTTACATGCTCGTACATTCCACGTACTAAGCCATTTGTCCTGCATCTTTTCATGATGTAGACATAGGTATTCAGGATCATCAACAAGAGATTCGTTGATACATCTGAGAGTTTGAGTTAGCTATGGTGAGCCTCCTTATTTTCTAGAGGATTTCATTTACTTTTCAGTTTAGTCAGGATGTCGTGGGTCTTGTCCCGACTTCCATCTTTATCAGTTAGAGGCTTCATAGATAGTCAGTATAGTTGAGAAGTTTGTATTATTCATTTATTTTATTAAATCTTTTAAAGACTTAAGTGCCTATTTTATGGAGAGTTGAATATATTATTTTTATTCTAAGTTATTCATTTGAGTTAAAGTTTCGAAAAGTTGAGTTTATTGAATTTTATTCAGTTTTAAGCTTTTGCATGCTTAAGTTAGTCTTCCACTTGTAGTCAGCTAGTATGAGGGTTTGCTTGGGGACCAACAATGGTTCTTAAGTGTCACGCCCCGAGCCTACACCCTGGGCGGGATTGGAACGCGAAAGCCATTGCTGGCCCTAACCGAACTCTTGGCCTGGCATACTTAACTCAGCGGAAGACAATATTCATATCTATAATGATCAATGAACTTAACTGGACTGGATAATAAAATAACTGAGAATGTTTTAAAGATTAAACATTCAACTTGGCCAAAAGTGGCAATCCAAGTCTTAACAATAAGAAATGATAATGAAAAGACTCAAAGGACTAACATCTGACTGTCTATAAAGCCTCTAAAACAACTGAGATGGATGTTGGGACAAACCCCACAACATCCTAATGAACTAACTAGAAATAAATGAAAATAGATCCTCCTAAGCGCAAGGAGGCTCACCGACTGACTCTGAACTGCTCATTGGATCAATGGTTGCGCTGGAATGCCGATCCTAGTTACCTGTGTCTGCATCATAATAAGATGAAGGCCAACTGGCATCAGTACATTGAATGTACGAGTATGCGAGTTGGAAAGCTAAAACAACATAGGCTGGAAAGAGAATCTGAAAGACACTTACCTTGGCTCTTCTCAACTCATGAGTGCTTAACTGAACTCATTTCAATATAAAGCAGTTTAAACAAGTGCAATATAAAGAAAAGTTGTTTAAAAACATGATGTCAACTCTGTGTATTCACAAGGATACAACATAACTCTGAAATGTATGTAAAAATACAATAAACTGATGTATATAAAAATACAATAACTTCTGTGGGAGTTTCTCTAACCGACAACCATCACATAGGAGCTATAGTGATGATACATCGATCTACCTCACGCTGCCAGCGCATCCTATACCCGACCAAAGGTATAGAACCTGAACTGCCTAATGGATCCACTAGTCTATTGCGAACAGGATTTATCTAAAAAGTATGACCCTTTTCTACCCATGGTGGCTACATAGTTCTATGGTGACGCGAGTTATCTAAACTAATGCTCGTCCCCAATTCGGTGCTCAATACTACTCCCAAAATATACTGACTCTTATGTTTTAAAAACATACTTCTTCTGTGATTTGAGATCAGTGCTCAAAAACTTAGCTCAAAGGCTATCTTGGAAATCAAAGTTTCCCTTCTTGCTTCATTTAGAAAGCGATTACTTTTTCTGAAAACTAGCCCGAAGGATCTTTGGAAATCTCAGTTTTCATTCTTATTTAAATGTGAAAACATTTTAAGTCTCTTTGGGAATACTTAGTCCCCATATACTTTTGAAGAAAAGAACTTCAAGTTTACTCTTTTCTTAACTTAAAACTTGAGCCATAAAACGAAGTTAAAACGTTTGATAAAGACTCTTGAAAACTTTAAGAAACTTTGCTTTGACTTGCTTCTTAACTTCTAGACTTTGACTCTTAGCTTCTATGACTTTGATCTTAACTTTCCTTGATTTGGATTATGGATTCAAAGTTCATGATCTCATGTTTATGGATGATTTCATGATGTTTAGATGTACCTTAGAGTGTTATAATCAACTAGGAAACATAGGTACATCACTTAAGAACTAGGACGAAAAGGTGGGGGAAGAATGGGGAGAACTGGCGTCCCTGGCGCTCTTAGAGGCGCGGGGCGCCAGCCCTCAAATGTTAGAGAAGCTGCTGGGGCACGCTGCTAGAGCGGCGCCCTACCCCCTTCCCCAGGTTTTTGACGATTTTTCTTCTCCGTTTTTCATCTCTAAACCCTCATAACTTCGATGGTTCTTTCCCCAAACATTTAGGATCAATAGTACCCTCAACATACAACAAATTTAACCCGAAAATCCACCCAGAAACACGAATCAAATCAACAAGAGACTTCAATAACACAACCATTAAGAACTCAACGAATTTTCAACAATGTTCTTCAATAACTCACTTTCTTTGCATTCAAACAATTTAAATTCGTTGAATTGAAATGAGATTGGCGTGTGGGTGAACTAACCCAACACTATGTGATCTCACATACCATGTAGGGATCACCCCCGACGAATTCCACTCGCAAGGCTTGAACGTTCTTGGTGATTTCTTGATTTCTCTCCTCTTTTCTCTTATTTCTTCTCCTCTCCAAGCCCTAGCGTAAATTCTAATTTTTCTAAACTGAATAAAGTCTTGTTTTACCCCAATTAATTCCTAAAAACGAAATAGGCAAATTAGGTAAGGAAACGACTAGTTTACCCTTCACAAATCCGGATTTGAACTTTCCTTAATCCAACAACCCAACTTCCAAAGGGCATAACTTACTGATACGAACTCGGAATCGCACAAACTCGGTGGCGTTGGAAAGATCATTCCAACCATATCTGGAACTACACCTAACTCATCTTTAGCTAGGAGTTATGGTTGTTTGAAGTTGACCAAAAACTCACTTGAACTTACTTAAAATTTTCCAGATTTCCTTACACTTTCCAAAAATAACTATATCCAGATTTTTAAACTTCCTTCTAGTTCTTTCTAGTTGCGAGATGTTACATTAAGTGCCGGCCACGTCTAGGGTGTAGACTTGGGTCGTGACAGCAATATCCAATAGTCGATAATTATTGTGTTGAGCTATTTTTAATAGTACTCTAATTTTTATTTGCATTGTTAATTAATTGCTTAAACTTGATCTCACCAACAAGGTGTGAGCTATGGATTGGACACCCTTCGCCGAAAATTTCATGATTTATATAGATCAAACATTACTTTTTTAAAATCAAATTTGAGCTTGAAGCTCGTTTATTCAATCATAAATATAAAAATTACATGTCTGCCTGACCCAACTTTGAAAAGGAAAGTTAGCCCAAATATATCAATACCTTTTTTATTTCTCACCCTATTTTTAACACTTTCCCTAACATTTGTTTCCAGATCCTCCTCTTTCATATTCTTCTCCGCGGTGCCTTCATGATTCTCCTTTGTTTTCTTTAGATCATCAACATTCAACCATCGTGGTGTACCACTACGCATCTTCAACAACTTCAATAGGTACTGCTCCTCCTTATCTTCCTCCTCCTTTATGTTTCTAATCTCTCCTTTATCTTAGTTTAGTATGTTCTGATTTCTGGATCTAACACCGTCGCTAGATGTGGATCCAAATATGCTTCTCTCGATCATCCTCTCTATGACAATGGATGATGTACTTTAGATGTATAGTCCTTGACTTTTGCCGATTTCCTCTTTTGTAAGCAGGTAGCTCTTTATTTCTCGTCGATTTTAAGCACTAATATTGGCAAAAAATTGAGGTGTACATATAAAATCTTGCCAGAATCACCACATCTTGATTAATGTAACTATGGTCCATACTGGCTCTTTATGTCTTTTATCTTTCTTGTCTTGATTCTCAAACTTGTTATTTGTGCTTAGTCCATGTTTAGAATTCTTCTACAATTAGCTGGTAGTTGTTCAAACTGCTTGTATTACTATACCTCTGACTTACGGTAAGCACAATTAGCAATGACATCTGCTAGCTGATTTCCTTCCCTGTATGCATGCTGAACTTTGAAGTTGTTTTGTTCCACAATTTGTCTTGCTTATTCCACTATGCCTAGTATCTCCCATGGTATTTTCGATTCCCTAAGTATCATTTTCATGATTACTAGTGATCTGTTTCTAGAATAACCTTCCTGAGCTTGTTTTTTATACAGTAAATTAGCCTTCTTAGTACTGTTGTCACGTCAAATATTACTTTATATTGATATATTAAGCATTGTGAACGCCCTACACAACAACAATGAGTCGTAGCTCAGTCACAAAAGTGTGTCCAATATGTACAGAATACCCAAGTTCGAATCACTGCATCTATGTTTTATATATTTTGTTTAATGTGGTCTGCTGTAAAATGGTTAATTAAATAAAAAATGAAATACTTTGTTGTATATAGAGTGGTAGCTTAGTGGCAATAGTGTGAAGAAATTTGTTTGCCATTGAGGTTCAATTCCCCATGATCACATTTGTTTTCTATGTTGGCTTTATTTTGGACACCCTTCACAAATTTTCTGCCTACGCCACTGCTCACCAATATATTTGTGCTATTTCCAGTACTTATTATCATGAGTTTAGCTTAAGTTTATGAGTAATTCTCTCCTAACCCTTTGCCTTCCTAGAAGGGGGAGAAGACTCGAAGCACCTAAACTTTTCAACATGGTATTAGAGACGGCGAACATTATAATTATGTTGAAATCTTTCTATCTCCAAAACGAATCAGGCCACATGTGAGAAATGTGCGAGTTAAAAACATTATTAAGTAATTAATTAAAAATATGTGCCATTTAATCAATCAAACATAATTTTAAATGACATTGTCACACACTTCAATATTTTCAAAGAAAACATAAAGTTTTAATTAGGAAGTAAGAATTTAAATTAAACAAATCTCATGAGAATATAAATTAAAGATGTGGTCAACATATATACATAAAACTAGACATGGTCATTCCATAAAAGCCCTTTGTGAACCGACACTACTGGTGGAAAATGAAAAAATTCAAATGTTAAGTTTTTTTCTACCTTTCACACTATATATATAATAATTCTCTATGTCTTTTATTTCACCAAATCCCCATTTCTCTCTTTCATTTACTGTCTCTATTATTAATTTTCTCTCTCTCCCAATGGCCAACACTCATGCTAAGAATGTCCCCCCTCCTCCTCCTCCCCCTCTATCTTCCCCTACCCCTTCCTCTCCTTGTGTTCGCAAGGAGGCTACACCAACGGTTGGCACTAAGATCTTAGGAGTTCATGTGAGTAGCACCTCCATCCGCTCTGTCAATACTCCTCCTAGAAAAAAGGGAAACATGCTGAATGCTGGGGAAGGAACATCTGTGGTTCGTGCCAAAAGGCCCAATGTTGAAGCTTTTGGAGCAGCAACAGCTGAAAGTGTCAACATTGGACCTTTTGGCCCGAACCTCAAATGTTCATTCCCCCACATTCAACATGCTTGTTTCCCCTCTTTCTAGAAGGAGCATTGATTTAGTGGATGGAGGCGCTACTCCCATAAACCCCTAAGATCTCAGTGTCAGTAGTTGGTGTAACCTTCTCGCGAACACGATGAGGAGAAGGGGCAGGGGAAAAGAAAGGGGGAGATTGGAGAGGGGGAGGTGGAGGAGGTGGAGGGGGGACATTCTTAGCATGAGAGTTGGTCATTGGAAGAGAGCAAAAAAATTAATAGAGAAAGCAAATTAAAGAGAGAAATGGGGATTTGGTGAAATAAAAGACTTAGAGAAGAATTATATACATAGTGTAAAAGATAGAGAAAAACTTAACATTTGAATTTTTTCACTTCCCACCAATAGTGTTGGTTCAAAAAGGGCTTTTATGGAATGACCATGTCTAGTTTTACTAGATGGGCATAGCTCGTGCTAGAGTACGGGCCCAATACACAAATTAAATTATTGTTCTAACTAAAGAGTAAACAATTCCACTATAACTTCTCATAAATGATTTTTTACATTCATTCTATAGAACTGAAAATGCCGCTTAAAACATATCTTCTACCATTAAAATTCAATTCAAGAAGCTGATTACAGAAGAATATAATGACAAAAACTGAAAACAAAATATTATTTGGAGTTTGTATTCCCTTAACTCTGAACAAAATTGATTTACACAATATTTAACAGTTCCGTCACCTTCTATAGCTACCCTTACAAATTGCCTCAAAAAAGTTGTACATATGAAATACATCACCCCTTGGAGTTGAATCATTAGAGACTTCAAGCAACATGACGATTATCATGTCACGCCCCTGTATCCTCACAATAATGAAAAAAAATTTAGAGAATTTTTTCTGTGAATTTCAATTTTATTATTAAAGCTTTTGAGAAAAAAGGGTCCCAACCTCATGTTTAGACTTTGAGATTGGTGAAGGTTCTTAGTAATTTCCAATGTTGATGGTAGCCACGTTAGCATTTTCGAGAGTTGCCTCTTTTAAGATAGGTTTCAGCCAACTGGACTCTCATAACATTTTCTTGCTCTTGAACAAGTATGTTACCATACCCAAAGAGCTTCTCAAGGGTAATTTTTGCTGGTCAAAAGTTGGGGGTCCCTCTATAGAGTTCCAAAGTTTTTCCTCAATGGCTTCAATTCCAGTGCCTAGAATCCATTTCCTCACTTCATCATCATATATTTGTGCTCTCAGAACATTGAAGAAATCTGTTACCACAACAAACAAATACACATCAGTAATTAACAAAAGAAATTTCATTTTGAATTCTCAATTTTTTGTACCAATAGATTTTCCATGGAAGCAATATACAATCTTTACGACAGATTCCTCAGGCACATTGTCACTTTTGAAAATACCCTTTCCAGCACCGGCCCAACATTTTATATTTTCATGTGGTGAATATTTTGTGTAGTCGGGTTTTCCATTTGGTGTATGCTTCGCATAGTTATTTATTGCCGATAGATATAAACAAAAAAATAAGAAAAAAGCGACAAAATAGCAAATGAAAAAATATAAAACTAAAATTACATAAACTTAGTGATAATGGTATTGTCATGCCCCGAGCCTACACGCTGGACATGGTCGGCACTCGAGAACCATTGCTGGCCCCAAGAGAACCCTTGGTCTAGCTTACTTACTCTGCGGAAGAATTTAAGCATTAAGAAAAGGATTCATATGCTAAATAACTCAACTATCTCAAACTGAACTCATAATGTTTTAAAAATAAACATTTAACTTAGCCAAAATGGCAACTCAAATCTGAACATAAGTCAATAACAAAATGATGACGAATGAACTAACATCTGACTAACTATATATGAAGCCTCTAAAATAATTGAGATGGATGTCGGGATAGGCCCATGACATCCTAATGAACTAAAATGATGAAGTACTGAAAAAAGGGGATCCTTCGAAATGCAATGAGGCTCACCAACAACTCTGAAGCTCAACTGGATCAATGATGCAGATCCTGGTTACCTGCGTCTGTATCATAAGATGATGCAGGCCAACTGGCATCAGTACATTGAATGTACGAGTATGCGAGTTGGAATGCTAAACACAACTTAAGCTTGAAAAGAATCTGAAAGGAACTGAAGAACTTACCTAGTTCAACTCAACTCTGCATAACTGAACTCATTTCAATATAAAGCAGTTTAAAAACAAGTTCAATAGAAGGAAAAGCTGTTTAAAACCTGATGTCAACTCTGTGTATTTAGAAATACAATAATAACTTTATATTTATGCAAAGATACTATATGAACTTTGTTTGTATATAAAAATACAAAATACTGTTGTGGGAATAGTTTCTCCAACCGATTGACAATTATTACTTAAGAGTTATAGTGATGATATAAAGTTTTACTTCACTGCCAAGGACTGTCCTATACCTTGCCGGGGGTATAAAACCTAACTCACTAAGTGGATCCACTAGTCTATGCTAAGAAACACTAAAGTAATCATCTAAAAAGTATGACCCTTTTCTACCCATGGTGGCTACATGGTTTATGGGGGTTGTGAGTTGTCTGAACTCTCCCCCATATCGGTGCTCAATACTACACCCAAAAATATAATATTAGCTCTTATGTTTAAAAACATATTTCTTTCTGTGATTTGAGATAGTGCTCAAAAACTTAGCTCAATGGCTATCTTGTGAATCAAAGTTTCCTCTCTTGCTTCATTTAGAAAGCGATTACTCTTTTCTAAAAACTAGCCCGAAGGCTCCTTGGAAATCGAGGTTTCCTTTCTTGTTTAAATGCGAAAATATTTTAAACCTTTTGGGAATAAATAGCCCCCATATACTTCTTTGAAGATATGAACTTCAAAGTTTACTCTTTACTCTTTACTCAACTTGAACTTTAAGTCTTAAAACAAAGTTAAAAGCATTTGCAAAAGACTTCTTACAAAGACTCTAAGAACTTACTAGACTTGGCTCTTGATTTTCCTTGAGTTTGAATTTATGGATTTAAGGTTATGATTCATGTTTTTAGATGATTTCTAGATGTTTAGAAGTCATTTAGAGTAGTTAGAATCAATAGGAAGTGTTAGTACACTTTAGAAGGACTTAAACAGGATAAATGACGAAAAACTGGTGAAAAAAGACGATCCAGGTGCGTCCCTTGAGCGCCGCGCCAGCCCTAAATTACTGGGGCTCCAAAATGGTGCACTGTTGGCGTGCTGCCCCAGCCTTCCTGGCGCTATGGGGGCACGTCGCGCCACCTGTTCCTTAGGCAAATATCTGACGAATGTTTGGTCTCATTTTCTGATCTTAAATCAATTTTAATCGATTTTTTTTCTCAAATTCACTGTAGAATCAGATGCCCAAGGCATATACACAAAATCTAACTCATACAACTCAAGGAATCAACACTTTAATATCAAGAAACTCCTTAATCTCAACTCATATTCAAGAACGAAATCAATTCAAGAACAACTATCAAGAACATCAAATTCTCAATCTTTTTAGGACGAAAGTACGCTGAATTGAGCATGTTTAGCGGGTGGGTGAACTAACCCAACACTATGTGATATCACATACCTTCTAGGGATCACCCCCGACGAAATCCACAAGCTAAACTCGACGATCTTGACGAATCTTGCTTATCTTCTCCTTTCTCCTCCTCTTTTCTCTTTTCTCCAAGCCCTAGCATATTTTGGTAAAAGCGTAAACTGATCTAATTCTGATTAGACCCTAACTTAATTACCAAAAACGAAAGAAAATAATTTGTCAAGGAAAAGACCAAACTACCCTTTCAAAATCTGGATTTGACTTTCCTTATTGCAACAACCCAACTTCCAAAGTGGATAACTCACTCATACAAACTCGGAATCGTGGAAACTCAGTGGCCTTAGAAAGATTATTCCAAGAGCTTTCCTACCATATCTAGAAGTACCTCTAAATCATCCTGATCTAGAAGTTATGATCGTTTGAAGTTTACCAAAAACTCAACTTAACACACTAAACAAATTTTCCAGATTTTTCATTCTTTCCAAAAATGAATATTTCCTCTTTTTAATTTCTTTCTAGTTCTTTCTAGTTACGGGGTGTTACAATATCTCCCGCTTGGGAACATTCGTCCTCGAATGAGCTTACTCTTAGTAGGCTAAGGGTGTATTATCAGTCATTCAGTTCAAACACCCAACAATCAAATGCAAATACAACATGCAATCTCGATTAAAGAGTACTAAGAAGAGAATTAGTACCTTGGTCTCGAATTTCTACGAATTAGCAGAGATGTGGATATCTCTTCTTCATATCCTCCTCCGCTTCTCAAGTAGCTTCCTCAACAAATTTATTCCTCAAAAGGACTTTGACTGATGCTACCTCTTTTGTTCTCAACTTGCGAACTTGACGATCTAGAATTTGAACCGGAATATCTTCATAAGATAAACTATCCTTGATCACAATATCTTCAGTTGGTATGATCAATAAAGGATCGTCCATGCACTTCTTCAACATAGAGATGTGAAACATCGGATGAACCGCAGCTAACTCTTGTGGTAGTTCCAACTTATAAGCTACATTGCCAATCCTCTTGGATATTCGATAAGGTCCAATATACCGGGGACTAAGCTTCCCCTTCTTACCAAATCTTATAACACCTTTCATGGGTGAAACTTTAAGATATACCTAATCATCTACCTCAAACTCTAACTCCCTTTTCCTAACATCAGTGTAGGATTTATGACAACTCAGCGCTGGTTTCAACCTCTGTTGAATGACTTTCATTTTCTCCATAGCTTGATGAACATAGTGTGGTCCTATCAACCCTGCTTCACCAACTTCAAACCATACATAAGAGACCTGCATCTTCTCCCATAAAGAGCCTCATATGGAGCCATTTGGATGCTAGCATGGTAACTATTATTGTAAGCAAACTCAATGAGAGATAGTTGATAATCCCAATTACCCCTAAAATCAATCAGACAATCTACCTTGATACCTCAAAACACCATCCCGCCCTTGTTCAAAAGCCACACTTTTTGCTTATGAACACTTGCCTTTAATTCAAGCAATAAATGATCTTGGTCTTGCTTCTCTTTTACTTCTGATACTAATGATGATTCATCCCCATTCATCACCACTACTCCTCCTTCTGTGGAATCCATTAGTCGAACTCCTAGCCATGCAAGTTTATGCACCTCTTTTGCTAACTCTTTCTTATCTTCCTCAAAATGGGCGGTACTACCCATAGACAACCTGCTTAAGGCATCAACAACAACATTAGCCTTACCTGGGTGATAAAGAATACTCATGTCATACCTGGGTGATAACTAATACTCATGTCATAATATTTGAGTAATTTTAACCACCCCATTTGTCTGAGATTAAGCTCTTTCTGAGTGAACACATATTGAAGACTCTTGTGATCAGTGAATACATCAACATGAACACTATATAAATAATGACGCCATATCTTCAAGCCAAACACTACAACAACCAACTCTAAGTCATGGGTTGGGTAATTCTTCTCATGAACTTTCAACTGTCTGGAGGCATAAGCTATGACTTAGCCATTCTGCATTAACACGTAACCCAAACCAACTCTAGACACATCATAATAGACCACAAAGCCTTGCGTACCTTCTGGTAAGGTCAAAACTGGGCCGTAGTCAACCTTTTTTTCAATTCCTGAAAGCTTTTCTCACAATCTTTAGACCATTGAAACTTCACTGTTTTATGAGTCAACTTGGTTAAAGAAGACGAAATGGATGAGAACCCCTCTACAACCTTCTATAATAGCCAGCCAAACCCAAGAAACTCCTAATATCAGTTGGAGATGTGGTCTAGGCCAATTCTGCACTGCCTCAATCTTTTAGGTATCAACTCTAACTCCATCACCAGAAACTATGTGGCCCAAGAACGCCACAGACTCAAGCCAAAACTCACATTTAGAGAACTTAGCATATAACTCCTTTTCTTTCACAGTCTGAAGAACTATTCTGAGATGGCTAGCATGGTCTTCTTTATTCCTTGAATAGATTAGTATGTCATCAATGAAGACGATAACAAACATATCTAAATAAGGTTTGAAAACTCTATTCATAAGGTCCATGAATGCTGCAGGTGCATTAGTTAAATCGAACGACATGACCAGAAACTTATAATGACCATAACGGGTCTTGAATGTTGTCTTGGGAATATCACATTCCCTTACTTTCAATTGATGGTAGCCAAATCTGAGGTCTATTTTCGGAAAACAAGAAGCACCCTAAAGCTGATTGAAAAGATCATCAATTCTTGAAAGAGGATACTTATTCTTGATGGTAACCTTGTTCAATTGGCAATAATCTATACACATCCTAAGGGAACCATCTTTCTTTCTCACAAATAAGATTAGAGCGCCCTAAGGCGAGACACTTGGTCGAATAAACCCTTTTTCTAAAAGTTTTTTCAACTACTCTTTTTATTCTTTCAACTCTGCTGGTGCCATCCTATATGGTGGAATAGATATAGGATGGGTATCTGGAAGAACATCTATACTGAAGTCTATCTCTCTCTCAGGAGGGACTCTGGGTAGATCATATGGAAAGACTTCTGGAAACTCTTTAACTATAGGAATTGACTGAATGAGAGGTATCTTAACACTAGAGTCATTAACTCTGACTAAGTGATAGACACACACCTTAGAAACTAACTTCCTTGCCTTAAGGTACGAAATGAAACGACCCTTAGGCACTGCTGAACTACTTTTCCACTCTAAGACTGGCTGATTTGGAAAATGAAACTTGACAACTCAAGTTCTACAATCAACTGAGGCATAACAGGCATGAAGCCAGTCCATACCAAGAATTACATCAAAATCTACCATGTCTAACTCAATCAAATCAGCCATGGTACTCTTATGGTTGACGGAAATGGGACAATCACGGTAAACTCTCTCTCCTAGAATAGACTCACCATCAGGTGTAGAAACACTGAAGGGCTCAAGAAGTTACTTAGGAAGAACATCAAAATGAAGACTTGGATCATACCAGTGACAACATTTGGCGAATCCTCTTTATCTTGGCGACTAGCGATAACATAAAGATGGTTTCCTTCTCTACCTGCCCTTGAAGTAGCTCATCTTGATGCAGCTCTATCTAGTGGAGCAACTGAAGAAGACTGGGCTTTATTGCCCCCATTACCATTACTCTGTCTTCTATTAAGACACTCTCTTGTAAAATGACCGTTCTGGCCACACTTGAAGCAACTAGTGGAGCCATCACTACACACCCTTGAGTGGTTCCTACCACACTTAGCACATGCGGGAGTCTTAGTACCCCCTTGTGCCTTACTACCTTGCGAATACACAGGTCTAGTTTTGAAGTTCTGAGAATTTTGACTATTGTACTCACATTTGTTCCTTGGTGCAAGTGCACTAGCAGATGATGGATTGGGTCTCTTCTGCTTATGTTGGAAAGAAGACCGGTTCACATTACTCTTTTGCTTCCTGGATTCATTCCCTGATGTCTTAGCCCTCTTATTCTCAAACTCTTCTCTATCCTTCAGCTGGTTCTTCTCAACTTGTTGCACATGGATCATCAGCCTTGCTATGCCCATGTAACCTGTTAGCATGGTTTCCTTACTTTCTTTACTTGACAGATGAGTCACCCAACTACGAATAAAATCATCCTGCTCTTCATGTCGGCAATCATTTCTTTGCTTCTCTTAGCTCACAGGAAAAAAAGCCACATGAAAGCACTCTCAAAACAACCCAACTCACAATTGGTTACGCATAATCACGAGTTAGAAAGAGACTTTTATAGAGATACACTTTATCGCACGAAGTGAGTATGAAAGAAGTGAAGGAATTCCTAAATGTTGCAGCCTCCTAATTATAGATGTGGTGCGGTTCACACCGATAACTAGGACTCTACAGACATGACTTCATAGACTCCCTAGGACTCTTAAACTCTGTGCTCTGATACCAAGTTTGTCACGCCCCAAGCCTACACCCTGGACATGGTCGGCACTCGAGAACCTTGCTGGCCCCAAGCGAACCCCTAGCCTGGCTTACTTACTCAGCGGAAGACTTTAAGCATTAAGAAAAGGATTCATATGCTAAATAACTCAACTGTCTCAAACTGAACTCATAATGTTTTAAAAATAAACATTTAACTTAGCCAAAATGGCAACTCAAATCTAAACATAAGCCAATAACAAAATGATGACGAATGAACTAACATCTGACTGACTATCTATGGAGCCTCTAAAACAACTGAGATGGATGTCGGGACAGGCCCACGACATCCTAATGAACTAAAATGATAAAGTAATGAAAAAAGGGATCCTACGGAATGCAAAGAGGCTCACCAACAACTCTGAAGCTCAACTGGATCAACGATGCGCTGGATGCTGATCTTGGTTACCTGCGTCTGCATCATAAGACGATGCAGACCAACTGGCATCAGTGTATTGAATGTACGAGTATGCGAGTTGGAATGCTAAACACAACTTAAGCTTGAAAATAATCTGAAAGGAACTGAAGAACGTAGTTGGTTCAACTTAAATCAACATAACTGAACTTCAATATAAAACAGTTTAAAAACAAGTGCAATATAAGGAAAAGCTGTTTAAAACATGATGTCAACTCTGTGTATTTAGAAATACAATAATAACTTTGTATGTATGCAAAGATACAATATGAACTCTATTTGTATATAAAATATAACATAATGTTGTGGGAGTTTATCTAACCGACAACCATCACTTAAGAGCTATAGTGATGATACAACCTTTTACCTCACGCTACCAAGGACCGTCCTATACCTTGCTACATGGATTATGGGGGCTGTGAGTTGTCTGAACTCTCCCCCATATCGGTGCTCAATACTACTCCTAAAAATATAATATTAGCTCTAATTTTTAAAAACATATTTCTTTCTGTGATTTGAGATTAGTGCTCAAAATCTTAGCTTAAAGGCTATCTTGGAAATCAAAGTTTCCTCTCTTGCTTCATTTGGAAAGCGATTACTCTTTTCTGAAAACTACCCCGAAGGCTCCTTGGAAATTGAGGTTTTCCTTCTTGTTTAAATGCGAAAGCATTTTAAATCCTTTGGGAATACATAGCCCCCATATACTTCATTGAAGAAATGAACTTCAAACATTACTCTTTACTCTTTACTCAACTTGAACTTTATGTCTTAAAACAAAGTTAAAAGCATTTGCAAAAGACTTCTTTAAAAGACTCTAAGAACTTCCTAGACTTGGCTCTTGACTTTCCGTGAATTTGAATTTATGGATTCAAGGTTATGATTCATCTTTTTAGATGATTTCTAGATGTTTAGAAGTCATTAAGAGTAGTTAGAATCAATAGGAAGTGTTAGTACACTTTAGAAGGACTTAAACGGGCTAAACGACGAAAAATTGGTGAAAAATGACGATACGGGTGCGTCCCTGGAGCACCACGCCAGCCCCAAATTACTGGGGCTCCAAAAAAGCGCACCGCCCCAGCCTTCTTGGCGCTATGGGGCGCGTCGCACCACCTGTTCCTTAGGCAAAAATCTGACAAACTTTTGGTCTCGTTTTCTGATCTTAAATTAATTTTAAGCGATTCTTTTTCTCAAATTCACTTTAGAATCAGATACCGAAAGCATATACACAAAATCTTACTCATACAACTCAAGGAATCAACACTTTAATATCAAGAAACTCCTTAATCTCAATTCATATTCAAGAACGAAATCAAATCAAGAACAACTATCAAGAACATCAAATTCTCAATCTTTTTAGGACGAAAGTACGTTGACTTAAACATGCTTGGTGCGTGGGTGAACTAACCCAACATTATGTGATCTTACATACCTTCTAGGGATCACCCCCGATGAAATCCACAAGCTAAACTCGACGATCTTGACGAATTTTGCTTCTCTTCTCCTTTCTCCTCTTCTTTTCTCTTTTCTCCAAGCACTAGCATATTTTGGTAAAAGCGTAAACTGATATAATTATGATTAGACCCTAACTTAATTACCAAAAATGAAATAAAATAATTGGGCATGGAAAAGACCAAACTACCCTTTCAAAATTCGGATTGAACTTTCCTTATTCTAGTAGCCCAACTTCCAAACGGAATAAATCGCTCATACGAACTTAGAATCGTGTAAAATCAGCGGCGTTGGAAAGATAATTCCAAGAGATTTCCTAACATATCTGGAAGTACCTCTAACTCATCCTGAGCTAGAAGTTATGGTCGTTTGAAGTTGACCAAAAACTCAACTGAACACACTTAACAATTTTTTCCAGATTTTTCATTCTTTCCAAAATGAGTATTTCCTCTTTTTAATCTCTTTCTAGTTATTTCTAGTTACGGGGTGTTACAAGTATGATTGATGTGAGAGTAGAAAGCATATATGTGAAACTTTAGGGAAGGGCAAATACATATCTTCAATAATTATGTGCATATATGGTACAAACCAAGTAATAGTGTCTTGTGCCTGCATGCAAATTTTACTACTTAGGCTCTCAAAATTTCTTAAACTTCTTATCTAGATCAACTCAAACTTGGTACATCAATTTTCTTGTACCATTTAACCGCACTGTATGATAATTACACAATGTAGCATAACAAACTAATTTCTACAGTCTACTAACCCCTTTGAGTCCAGCCTCGTCATAATCACTTCCTTGATCCTTCTACCCTACTCCCTCTCTCCCCTGTTTACTCGAGAAAGGAAATTAAGGGTGAAGATAATGAAAGTTGAATCCAAAAAAGATAATCGAATGAGTCATTCAAAGAGTCTACCATCATACCAATATACCCTGCATTAACAAAACATAGGGAAAAAAATAACATCATGGTTAAAATAAGCATGGAAAATGGATTCTTTTAATGGAATTCCCCTCTATTGGTTCTTAGAGGCAGATCAATAACAATTTTAATAGACATAAGATTCACCTGGCAAAAATACGAATGCATAATTGTCTCCAGATTGATATAGCCACCTCGACATTTTCAGCATTATATAAGGATCACCCAAAAAGAAAATCAAGAACCTATCTTAGTATCACTTATTGAAACTTTATCAAAAGGTTAAATACCGAATATGTTAAATATTGGAGAGTGCACAAAATAAATAGCACATTAGTTGCTGGTAAAACAAAAGAACGACCACCCTAATTTCTTCCCAAGAAAATATCAAAATGTACGCATGTAATGTAACAGTAAATCTCTTGAAGCCTACAATTCAGATCATTTTTTAAAAGAATTTCAATTATACAATTTTTTGTTATGTCTAATATAATAAGCATGGAATTTTTTTTTCTAAAAAACGGATATATATGGTGGTACATGCATGCACATAGAGAAATTTATAACAAAGAGAGAATAGTGGAAATGATAGATCGAGTAATTTAGAAGGTACTTGGACAACTCAAAAATGACATAGAAATATGACCATAACATAGTTTTCCAAAAAGAACAAAATTTACTTGTTACACAATGAAACAGTAAACAAGAAAATCAGAAGCTACAAATGTACAATTGATCAATAAGTTAGTGTTGATTTTTGAATGTGTGAGATGATGAACAGTATTAGATTCAGAAATTGATATGCAAATGGGGTTGGTATATTATCTATATTTTCAATACTAACAAGAAGGAGCAGAACTAACCTGAGAGACAGTGGAGTATTCAAGTATAAATACCATATCCAAAGTAATAGTCCTAAGTGGAGCCACTACTTGAATAAGCTAGATAAAGCTCTTCCCGGTTGGCAAAGTTGGTGTCTGGCATCTCTCTAATTTTTCTACAATTATGTTGTAGTGTTCATCCTTCTCTTGCTCACTTATATATAAGGGTAAATATTAGTGCAAGTTGAATCTAAATATTCCTTTAGCATCTAGAAATGAATGACACAATATATATTGAATAACTTAAAAATAGACAATCGACATATTTGAAGAACTTTTTCAACAAATTGAAACAATACTTTTAAAAAATTTAGAAGTTAGTGAATGAATTTTAATTTAAAGTAAAATGAAGCCTAAAAAGGAAAGCTGATGTTTCATCTTCACCAGAGCAACTATGAACCCCAAACACAAAAGTCCACTGTAATAAAGTTCAGATCTCCATAAAGCTTGTAAATGAGTGTGATATCGTCGGCCATGATCGTAATGTTTTTCTCTAAAGATCTCACACTATTAAGAGATTCTACATCTTTTATATAGTTTCCAATCTTTTCTTCAGAGGTATATTTGCTCTCTGGATTAGGTCCTATAATGTGTCAACACAACCATAATGAACACAAAAAGATACTTATTTTGTGGCTCTTAGTAAATATAACTAATTCACAACAGCCCTCTATACCTTAATCCCTACTCTTGATTTTCCCATATGTAAGCATATAACGGAAAAACAAATGAGTTTTTATTTTTTATTTTTTATGTTTTCCATAGATATCTAGTACTCACTTTCTAGATGACTACACTTTGTAGATTAATACCAACGCAATCATTATTTAAGTACATGAAGTGATGTCTAGTCTAGAGTAAATATGAATAAATATAGAAAGGAGATGTTCACCGAGGCGTGATCCTCAAGCGCATATCATTCTGGAAGACTGAGAATGCAGTAATTTCATTGTTCCTGGCTCTTATCTCCTTCTCTCGCTCTCCTTGTCTATGTTTTTAAAATACATGAAATATACACCATTTCTCTTTTTCTAATGTTGCAGTGATTGACGTTTGAAGGATTTTAAGCTTATCATATCCTACAACAAAGAATACGAGAAAGGTTTTGAGTCTCACATTGCACTGTTTTGCTCCATTTTACAATGATCCATCACTACACATCAGATTTGTTGTTCTTATGATAATAATCACCCCATACTAGAAAAATCATGTAAATATCAAATGTGTAAGTGAAGAATTGCAAAAGTATAATGCAAAAAAGAGTTTGAGAAAGTGGTCGTGGATATTCAATAACAGTGAAAACACTAGTAATATCTTGGAAGTTCAAACTCTAACAAATAAGTATTTTGCACTACTGAAAAGATAAAAGGAATATCTTAAGATTTTCAGGTTCAAGCATATACTTCCGGACATATTAACGCTTATACTCAGCAACAGAAGCCAAAAAAATTCATTACTGACCCAGAATCTTCATAATTAACAGGAGAGTATGTTGTAGAAAAACTCTAGGGAAAAGAAATGAAAAGTGTTTTAGTTCGTTCAAACATACTATCGAACACCAATTTTTAAATTAAGTTAACCAAGCAATATACAATTTAAAAACATAACACATAATTTGTAATACATCTCATAAGATGTAACGACCCATTCCCCTCATTATAGAAAAGCCAGTGGGGGAAAATTTATGGCGTGAAAACTTTTTCATAGTATTTGGATTTTCCCCAACCTTTTCCAGATTTGGATGAAATCGTAGTCTTTGAGGTGTAGAGAAATCTTGTATTAATCGGGTGGATCTCTTTTGGTTTTGATTACATGAGAAGTTAGATAACTCGTTAAGGAATCCGTACGACTTTACGGATTTGAATTCAGGCAAGTAGAACTCCCGAAATTGATCATAACGTAAAAAGTGTTTTTTGATCGTCGTGGGTTAGAGGTGTGTTGTGAAATGGTATTTTGGAATTCTTTTAATTAGCTCTCTGGTTCCGTTTGGACCGCTTTGGCAGGATAGTTGCCGCTCTAGCGTGGCTACCGCAGCGGGATGATAGTCGCTTTGGCAAGTACGACGAGAATCAAAATCAAAGATGAAAGACAAATAGCTCACTGTTACGCTGAAGCCATTGGGGCGGGGGTTCTGGTTGCTTTGGCGGCGCCGCTGCAGCACGATCGACGTGACTTAAAGTCGTAAATAAACTCCTAAACGACCTTAATTGTCACTGTTCGAATTTTAGAGCTAAGGAACGAACCCCATACAACTCATTTTTTACCATTCTTGAGGCTAAGGGTAAGCTTTTCACTCCTCGAATACACTTTTCTAGGGTTAATAGAAATGTTAGTAATTTGTGTAATTAATGCTTGTTTATTGATTCCCGTAGTATATTATTTGTTGACCAAGAAAAAGCAAAGCGAATTCGAAAAGGGAAGGATCAAGTTTCTTAGGGTTTCAAGCTTGTTTCGACCGCCAAAAAGTGAGAAGACTTAGTAACCCTATCAACAATCAGTCTTGACCGCTAAAAAGTGAGAAGACTTAGTAAGCTTATCAACAATCACCTAAATGGAGTCATGCTGTCTGCGAGTACGAGGTAAACCTGTGATGAAGTCCATGTTGATCACTTCCCACTTCCAAGTAGGAATGTCAATCTCTTGAGTCATACCTCCTGGTTTCTGATGTTCTACCTTGACTTGCTAGCAATTGGGGCACTTAGCCACAAAGTCTGCTATATCTCCTTTCATACCATTCCACCAATAGACTTCCCGCAGATCGCGGTACATCTTAGTGGCGCCTGGATGGATAGAATATCTAGAGTTATGGGCCTCTGCAAGAATATGGTGTCTCAACTCGCCCACATTAGGAACACATAATCGACCCTGGTAGCGAAGCACACCATCTCCCCCTTGGGAGAAAAACCTCAACTCTCTGTTGATGGACTGCACCCTTGAGTTCAAGTATTATCGGATCATTGTCTTGCTTTTCCTTAACCTCAACTACCAAAAAAGATTCTACTCCATTCTGAACCGTTACACCACCATCTGATATGCTTATAGGACGAACTCCTAGGCAAGAAAGTCTGTGAACATCCTTTGCTAGCTCATTTCTTTATTTCTCAACATGTGCTACACTACCCATAGATAATCTGCTAAGAACATCTGCTACTACATTTGCCTTACCTGGATGGTAATGCACGCTCATATCAAAATGTTTGAGGAACTCAAGCCACCTTCTCTGGCAAAGATTCAACTCTTTCTGGCCTTAAGGTAAGAGATAATCGACATTTAGGCACTGAGCTACTACCCTTCTATTCTAAAACTGGCTCATTTAGAAATTGGAACTGAACAACCCGAATTCTACAATCGACTGAGGCATGACAGAACTGAAACCAATCCATGCCTAGAATTATATCGAAATCTACCATTTCTAACTCTACAATATCTGCTGAGGTGACTTTCTAAGAGACTAAGATAAGGCAATTTTTGTATACCCATCTAGCTATAACTAGGTCACCAACTGGGGTAGAGAGTAAGAAGGGTTCTGAAGGAGTTTCTAGACTTACTCCTAAGATTACTTCTATAAAGAGAGTTACAAAGGTAAGAGTAGCCCTTGGATCTAACACTACAAAATATCCAAAAAAGGACTCAAAACATACCAGTGATCACGTCAAGAGAATCTTCTTGGTCCTGGGGAGCCTGAAGAGCATAGAGCCTGTTTTGGCACTGTCCGCCACCTGTACCAGAAGAGTTACCCTGCTGAGTTGGGTGACCTTTCGGTACTGTTGGAGCTGTAGATTGAGCCCTAGTATTGTTACCTTTTTGCCCCTTCCTGGCAGAAAGGCAATTCTTCACCCTATGACCAGACTGGCCACACCCAAAACATCCTTCCTTGCCTGCAAGACACTCGCCTGGATGGTTCTTACCACACTTTGGAAAAGTTGGGTAAGTCCTATTTCCTGAAACACTTCGCTGAGACTTAGAGCCTGGTGCCTTACTATTCTGATCTTGTCGAAACTGTGAGTGATTTCCACCACCTGATTTCTGCTGAGAGTACTCATAGTTCCCTGTTCTAGCTTTCTTGGTTACCTTAGCAATTTCCCTAAGCTTATCTCCCTCAACCTGCTGATTGTTCTGATTATTCATACTTTGAGCGAAAGGTTGAATAGTGTTCTGAAACTCTGCATTCGAAACTCCCTGATCTGGGATAAGAGGAACTGAGTTAGCATTCCTGGCATTCGCATTCCTAGTGCTAGCTCTACGGAGAGGCATGATCACTGAAATGTAGAACGTCGAGTTAGAATAGAATAAAATCATACCTTATGCACGATAAGAATGTCAAGAAAGTGAAGTTTTCCTAAAACACTTTATAGCCTCCCTCTCATTAGATGTGGTGCACTTCACACCCATGAAAAGGACTCTACTTAGTGTAGCTTTTCAGACATCCTAGGACTCTTAAACCTAATGCTTTGATACCAAGTTTGTCACACCCCGAGCTACCCTCGAGACGCGGACACGAGACCTAGGACCACAAGTGATCCCAAGATAACCCTGTTGGCATGGTCATGAGCATACTAAATATAATTTGAATGATAGAAACTGTGCGGAAGCTAAATCATAAATAAGATGAAAAGATGGGGAATACCCATGTACTATAACTGAGATATATGATAACTGATGGGTTTAATACAGAGAAGATATTAACTCAATACTAAGCTGAACCTAACTATGTTTGAAATAAGCCTCTAAACTGACTAGAAATGTTGGGACATGCCCCAACTAGGTCTAGCAAAACTGAAACTAAACACTAAAAGCGATAAAAGATAAACATGTCACTAGTCCTCGAAGAATGAGGACTCACCACTGATGCTTCTGAACTGAAGATCGAAAATTGATCTAAGCGTGATATGGATGCTGAGAACTTGAACCTACATCATGAGAAGATGTAGCGCATGTATGCGTCAGTACTTGAAAGGTACCGAGCATGCATGATAGAGTAAAGCTGAAATAACATATAACCGAACAAAGCAATGAAATAATCTGAACATGATATAGATACTGAAAATACTGAATACTGAGCTAACTGATGCAATGACCAAATTTATAACATGCTGAGACTGAATACTGACTGTACTGAAATATGGTCAATGCAATAGAGTTTGACTGAACTATGAGAGCTACTAATAACCGACATAAAGCCACATGAGCTAAATGTGGAGTCCAATGTATACGCCTCATCGAGAGGACCCAATATACCCGGCCAAAGGTATAGAGGAATTACTGGCGTGATCACTAAACTGATGTTGCCCACAGAGGGGTCTTACACCTACGTGGCTCGTAGTTCTGGTACTATATGGGTACGCTGAAACCCTACTCCAACTCGGTATTATGTTACTCCCAATGAATTAAGTGGTTAACACATTACGATTGAGTTTTGTAAAGTACTGGATAGCTCAGAACTGAACATGCAAACTGAGAATGCAACAATTAATCTGATAATAATGCATTAATAACTGAGGCATGTATAACTGAATAACTGAGACATCTGACCTAGCATGTGTAATTCAAGAACTAAAGAACTACATAGATAGGGTTCTGAAATTCATGCGAGAAATGATGTAATAACATGATAATCTGATTTGGAACATCTAAATAACTAATTCATGATGATCTGTTGAAATTCTAGAAACCCTAGGTCTATTCATAATAAGGGAATCAAGAATCTGACTGAATTCTAGGGACCTAATGGGCGAAAGGAACCCACTAGTGAAATCCCACATACCTGGTGACGAATTCCACGGAGAAATCTTTCGATTTCGGGGCTGGAACAGAAGAAAACTTGCTGCGTTCTTGAACGAGGGTTCTTGACCTTTTTCTCCTCTCTTGATTTTAATTTTCTAAGATTTGATTAATGATTTTGACTAAGGTAAGTTCTAATTATGTTTCTAGGTTTAAACTGACTAAAACCTCATGATTTAGGGTCAAAACGATGTATCTTAGAGGTTAAACAAAATAGGAAAAGTCCAAAAGACCCCTGACTTAACTGCTGTCGGAGTGACTGACTGATTGGACCTACGGTCCGTCACTCAATCTACGGTCCGTCACTCAATCTACGGTCCGTAGATTGTGTCCGTAAGTCAAGCCTGCTCGATAGGCCTTCACTAAAACGAGCATAACTTTATACTTGGAGGTCGGAATTTAGCAAACTCAATAGCGTTGGATAGATAATTCAATTATTGATCATATTATAGGTCAAGGGACACCTAATTCATTTTGTGCTAAGAGTTATGACCATCTGAAGTTGACCCATCAATAATTTTCATCTAACTAGCTCCTAACCCTCATCTACGGTCAGACCTACGGACCGTGGATCGAATGACGATCCGTGCTGGTCGACCGTAGTTCATGTCAGAGGTTGGGTAAAGGAGATCTCGATCCACAGTCACAGACCACGGACCGTGGGTCTGTCCGTGAGTCGGGACTTAGCTAATTTTTCTGAGCTGGTTTTGGGAGGGGTTGCAGTGGGGAACCACGGACCACTAGCACGGGCTGTGGTCTGACCTACGGTCCGTGGACGGTGACCGTAAGTTGCACCTGCAACTTCTCAAAATCTGCATTTTTTGTCTGTTTCTGATACGGGGTGTTACAACTAAACCTTCACACTCATCACCCAAGGTGATTCTAAACTAAGGTAAATTACACTTATACTCTCCTTTATAGAGTCTACTCCTTCTACACATCAACACTTTTCTCAAACACCTCATTCGATCAAATCTGCCAACTCACCTCCAAACTCATCATAACCTTCTACCAACAACATACATAACTATATAGCAACCCATTCATGCTAAAGACTACCTCATAATTTAACTTCTCAAATCTACCATAACAAGACTCATCTCGTCACATAACCACAAATGACCTCATTACTCACCTTTTTCTCCCTCGATCCTTGCAACATTAGCCCTTCAAGTAGTCACATCCTCAACACCACCGGATAAGGTATAAGAGAGAGAACGTATGGAGTTAAGATCTACGACATGACTTGAAGAATGAAGAAAGAAGTGTAACTTTCCATCGTCCTATAGCCCCTCACTCATAGATGTGTCGCGACTCACACCGATGAACAAGACTCTACTAGATGTGGCTTGTGAGACATCAACTCTAAAACCATTTCCAAAATATTATGCTCTGATACCAAGTTTGTCATTACCTGAGAGCACACCCTAGTTGTAACACGGTGTACTCGACCTCGAAGGGGTCTAATACAAGCCTCTTAACATTCATAACATTAGATACATAGAAATAGTGCAGAATTTAAAACTTTTCTTTAATAAGCCAAACCTCAAAAGACTTTTATAGAGCACCGGAATACTAAGTCTCATATGGCCATCTTGGACAAACTTTAACAAGATAGGATCACGGCCCTTTACAATAGAAGTCTTAAGAAAGTCTTAAACATAAAATCTAGAAACATAAAATCCTTGTCTTCGACATATGAGGACATACCAAAAGAAGTATTGAGAGAACTCTAATCCCAAACTTCTCTAGAGAAACCAATCACTAGCCGAAACCTACACTTGTAGTAAAAATAAGAAAATTTGGGTTAGCAGACAAAAATGTACTAAGTATGATGACCATGAAAAAATATGCTTTAAAAAGGGAAATGTTGTTGAAAGTCATGCTTTATGCCAATTTTGTAAAACATCAAGAACATTGATACAAGAGGCATAATATAAGTCACAACGAACATACAGAGTCACATAATTCACATTTGAGCAAAATCTCATATAACTCTTTACCTTCACCTTGAGCCTCCACCTCAAGTAACCCTCAAGCTATGCCTTGTGCAATGTATGGGTAGTGTCCCATACCACCACCCACACTAAGGCACCACCTGAAGGTCACCCAAAGGTGAACTTACCATTCTTCCTTTCCACCTTTACACAATAAAGAATTTAAGAGACATAAACATTATATGAATCACATCATCATATTAAGACCAACATCTAAGACAACTCTAAGTCATTCTTGTGCAATGTGCAAGTAGCATCCCAAACTACTGCTCACACTAAGTACTCCTTTGAAGTCACCAAAGACAAGGCACATTCATAAAGAATAGACATGACAAGGATGTAACTCATAATACAATCCAAGTATAGCATGCATCATTACATTTAAGCATTTAAGCCAACATTCTACATTAGATTCATTTAGGACACATTCATGCATTTAGAGGACTTTCATACATTAAGTTTGCAAAGCCAATATGCTTTTCCAAACATTGAAGACAAGATATAGTCACAATACACTCATAACATAGTAATATCAATACCTTAGCAACTTCTAAGAACAATTGTGCAATGTATGGTTGGCATCCCATAATACAAACCTTACTAAGCATTCCTTGAAGCCACATGTTCATTTCCGTAATCTTCAAGCTTACCATAATCCATAGTCATAAATGAGGAATTATACAAGTACATGAACTAACCATAAGGAAAAGCATCTATTCATATCTTATCATACCATAAGGAAACCATTCCACAACATCCTAATAAGTCTTCTTGTGCAATGTAAATGTGAAGTCCCATACCCCCATTTCTACCAAGTAAACCCATTAAGAAGTCATAGTATACTTCCTATCATATTCATTATCTTATTATTGTTAGGGAATATTAGCCATGACCAACATAGACCATGTGAGCTACATGGAATTCGGTGTCATATAACCCACACCGAGAGAAGGCGGTCTTACTTGCCCAAGGTATAACTACTTATATTTAGCTTCTAAGTAGATCCACTAGCTAAGTCCTATGTTTGGCACGTAGTTAAGGGATAGGGAGATTGCTACTAAAAACCCAACCTATTGCTTTAGCGAAGGAGCTTCAATCTCATGAGTTTACTATAGATGACCCAAGCTATTGCATTAGCGGAGGGGCCTTTTCCTCATTCTCCATATCCACTCGGTACTAAGTATTATTTCCCAATTATATATAATTAGTATAGAATTGTATCTACATGTGTGTAGGCATACTTTACCCTTCATTCAATACAACTCAGTAAAATAGCTCGTAGATTCATTTAAGTGAGAACTACCTTTCACCTTTGAATTAACATTAGTATGTAAGAATATCTATCAAACCAAGATCATGTGTTCTCATGAGAATGAACTTTCAATCAACAAAATAGGATCAACATGGTTATGGACATTTCATGCATAATAATGTGTAAAGGTACATATGAGAACTATACTTTCAATTAACACCATTGATGCATCATAATCATGTTTATGCATGAAGTGTGTGTGTGTAATTGCCCTTGCAATGACACCAACAACAACATTATCACCTAGACAGTTCATTCATAATTAAGTGTAAGGATAAGGGAAGAATGTCCCTTCTACAATACCACAATATACATAATATTCATGTGACCTTCAACTTCCAAGTAAATCATGAGTTCACACACAATCTTGTCAACATGCACAAACCTTCACAACATGCCCTTCAAGGGTTATGTATCAACTCATCCCAACATATGACAATAGCACAATAGATAAGGAAATACCATGATCCGAGAACTCATCAATACATTATTGACATCATGATTGGCACTTTGTTTTTCAAGTATTCATCAACATGCACATAATATCATGATCAAGTCAATTCATGTTTAGAAGCATTACCCTAAACCAATTCGAGTCTAGGTGATCTAATCTAAGGCATTACATTGAGAATTCATCATTCTAGGAGGATCACATTGAAACCCTCAATTTGCCTCTTTCGGGACATAACCCTAGAATCCTAGGTTAAATGAAGAATACATGTAGAATTATACTACCATAAAGTAACTACGTCATAATTAAACACCTCCTCCTTTCAAGTGGATCAACATCTCTAACACAAGTTTACTACAACAAGTACTTAGGTCAAACTTCCCTTTTCAAATATATGATCACAAATCCTCAATTCACCATAATTAGTCATAGATGATGATACAAGTCAACAATCTAAATCAATCTAGGCATAAATCCATCAATATTCATTCATAATCAACAAACCCACTTCATAAGGCACAATTTGGGAATTTAGAGAAATCATGCGTTCATACAGTATTTTCATCTTAAATCATCAATTAAACATCAATATAATCATAGTTTATCATTTGAAAATGTTTGATGCATGAACCCATGAGGTTGAGTAAAACTCAGGGTTTTGTGTAACTTGAAACCTTGAAAACTTCTTTGAAATTGACTCTAGGGTGAAAACTAATCCTAGATGAAGGATCACCATACGTTATACTTGAAGAATCCCACGAAAATCTGCCTAAAAGCATTCCTCTTCAAGACTTAGGTCTTCTTCTCCTCTTGGTCTTCAATGGAGTTCTTAAGAGAGAAGAAATTTTGGGAGAGAGGGTTTTGATTTGGGGAAAAGTAAATAATGAAATCTAAAATACCAATTTAATGTTTTAATACACCTAAAATACCTTAATAACCCTAAATTAATCATCCAAGCACTTAAAACAATTAATAAGAAATTTACCAAATGACCTTTGCCTTGGCCGAACCCAAGATAAATTGCATAGGCATGGTTCACGGACTCAATCCACGGACAGTAGATGGGTCCACAGACAGTTCTGGGTGTCTGTGGGTCATGGCTGGGGCTTGGACTTCAAGGCTTCAGCAAGGTTCGACCTACGGAGGCCATCTCAAACCGTGGATGGACCTACAGTGCGTGAACCTCATCCGTAGGTCTCCACATTTTGGTGAGTCCAAACATTCTGTGGGGTCTTGAGGGTTAGCCTTAGGGTCCTCCTCAAGGACCCCTAGGGTGGTCCATGGGGAGTCGTACCTTGACGTTTGACCCCTAAACCCCTCAACTATGACTCGGGACAACATCAAACACCATCAAATCTTACACCGACACAAACACACACGTGTTAGGCTCTAGTTTCACTAGTTCATATTTAGGGTCGTTACATTATCCCCAACTTAAGAACATTCGTCCTCGAATGACACTTTAAACACATCAGGGGTAACGACTCAAGACTAGAAGCCCACAATCATGCATGCAACATCTATGTAAAAGCACACAACTAGGAGGAAACATTAACTCCACATCAATAAGCTCAAAACACAACAAGAAGGTAGGTACTACTGCAAACTCATTATGCATCAAAACTTCACATTCTTCATTTCATTATATTGGAGGAACTTCCTTCTACAAATCACATCATGCTCCACACAACATCGTTAAGCACATTATGCAATTTTCTCTTAAAAGCACATTTAGGCATGCTCAACAAGTCAACTCATGAAACATTAGGCAACTCATCATAGATGCATATTAACATGAGGAACACAATTTTGAAAACTCATTTTCTCATTTAAACAGGAATTCAAATAGAACATGCACAACAATAAGGAGGCCATGGAAACTCAATATTACACAAAACTCCAAAACATGAAACAAGCTACAAGGAACTCTTGGTCTCAAGCTTGAATAATAATAGAAGGAAAAGAGATAAGGATATCAACACCCTCAACAACCTTAGTATTCATCATACCATCCCCCACTTAAGGGTAAACCCAACTAAGGCTAACATGACACAACATAGGAACCTCAATAACACATTTACACTATAAGGAACCATCAACATACTGGAGCTTTTAAACGAGGAAGGTCCTCTTTAAGTAACTTCTTGCTCACAACCAACCTTACTGACAAAACTTAAGGTCTCATATGAGTCTACCACACCGGGTCTAAACTCCTCAAACTCACTACACCTCTTAAGGTTAGAACATCTATCAAGCCTAACTCATGAACATCAAGGACACTCAATGACCTTATCACCTAAACACATTATCTCTCCCAGAGGGCTAAGCTTATACAAACTCATTACAAAATCACTTCTTTCAATTCTCAGGTCAAAGCTAAACATCACTAAAACTTCAGACTCATCACCCAAGGTGATTCTAAACCAAGGTAAATTACACTTATACTCTCCTTTATGGAGTTTACTCATTCTACACATCAACACTTTTCCAAAACACCTCATTTATCAAATCTGCCAACTTACCTCCAAAATCATCATAACCTTCTTCTAACAACACACATAACTATATAGCAACCCAGTCATGCTAAAGACTACCTCTCAATATAACTTCTCAGATCTACCATAACAAGACTCATCTCGTCACATAACCACAAATGACCTCATTACTCACCTTTTTCTCCCTCAATCCTTGCAACATTAGCCCTACGAGTAGTCACATCTTCAAGACCACCGGATAATATATAAGAGAGAGAACATATGGAGTTAAGATCTATGGCACGACTTGAAGAATGAAGAAAGAAATGTCACTTTCTATCGTCCTATAGCCTCTCACTCATAGATGTTACACGACTCACACCAATGAAAAAGACTCTACTAGACATGGCTTGGGACACATCAACCCTAAAACCATTTCCAAGATCTTATGCTCTAATACCAAGTTTGTCAAGACCCAAGAGCACCCCGTAGTCATAACACGAAGTATTCGACCCCGAAGGGGTCTAATACAAGCTTCTTAGCATTTATAACATTAGATACATAGAAATAGTGCAGAATTTAAAACTTTTCTTTAATAAATCAAACATCAAAAGACATTTATAGAGAAACGGAATACTAAGTCTCACATGGCCATCTTGGACAAACTTTAACAAGATAGGATCACGGCCCTTTACAATCGAAGTCTTAACAAAGTCTTACATATAAAATCTAGAAACATAAAATCCTTGTCCTCGACATATGAGGACATACCAAAAGAGGTTTTGAGAGAACTCTAATCCCAAGTTTCCCTACAGAAAGCAATCACTTGCTGGAACCTACAGTTGTAGTAAAAATAAGAAAATATGGGTTAGCACACAAAAATGTACTAAGTATGATGACCATGCAAAAACATGCTTTAAAAAGGGACATTTTGTTGAACGTCATGCTTTATGCCATTTTTGTAAAACTTCAAGAACATTTATTCAAGAGGCATAATATAAGTCACAACCAACATACAGTCACATAATTCACATTTAAGCAAAATCACACATAAATCTTTACCTTCACCGTGAGCCTCCACCTCAAGTAACCCTAAAGCTATGCCTTGTGCAATGTATGAGTTGTGTCCCTTACCACCACCCACACTAAGGCACCACCTTAAGGTCACCCAAAGGTGAACTTACCATTCTTCCTTTCCACCTTTACTCAATAAAGGATTTAAGAGACATAAACATTTGATGAATCACATCATCACATTAAGACCAACATCTAAGACAACTCTAAGTCATACTTGTGCAATGTTCAAGTAGCATCCCTTACTACTACTCACAGTAAGTACTCCTTTGAAGTCACCATAGACAAGGCACATACACATAGAATAGACATGACAAGGTAGTAACTCATAATACAATCCAAGTATAGCATGCAACTTTACATTTAAGCATTTAAGCCAACATTCTTCATTAGATTCATTTAGGACACATTCATGCATTTAGAGGACTTTCATACATTATGTTTGGAAAGCCAATATGCATTTTCAAACATAGAAGACAAGATATAGTCACAATACACTCATAACATAGCAATATCAATACCTTAGCAACCTCTAAGAATACTTGTGCAATGTATGGTTGGCATCCCATAATACCGACCTTACTAAGCATTCAAAGCAACATATTCATTTCCAAAATCTTCAAGCTTACCATAATCCATAGTCATAAATGAGGTATTATACAAGTACATGAACTAACCATAAGGAAAACATCTATTCATATCTAATCATACCATAAGGAAATCATTCCACAACATCCTAATAAGTCTTCTTGTGAAATGTAAAAGTGACGTCCCATACCCCCATTTCTACCAAGTAAACCCATTAAGAAGTCATAGTATACTTCCTATCATATTCATTATCTTATTGTTATTAGGGAGTATTAGCCATAACCGACATAGACCATGTGAGCTACATGGAATCCGGTGTCATATAACCCCATACCGAAAGAAGGCGTTCTTACTTGCCGAAGGTAGAACTAATTATATTTAGCTTCTAAGTGGATCCACTAGCTAACTCCTATGTTTGGCACATAGTTATGGGATAGGGAGATTGCTACTAGACACCTAATCTATTGCATAAGCGGAGGAGCTTCCATCTCATGAGATTACTATAGATGACCCAACCTATTGGATTAGCGGAGGGGCCTTTTACTCATTCTCCATATCCACTCGGTACTATGCATTATTTCCCTATTATACATAATTAGTATGGAATTGTATCTACATGTGTGAAGGCATACTTTACCCATTTTTCAATACAACTCACTAAAATAGCTCATAGATTCATTTAAGTGAGAACCACTTTTCACCTTAGAATCAACATTAGTATGTGAGAATAAATATCACACCAAGATCATGTGTTCTCATGAGAATGGACTTTCAATCAACACAATAAAATCAACATGGTTATGTACATTTCATGCATAATAATGTGTAAAGGTGCATACGAGAACTATACTTTCAATTAACAACATTGATACATCATAATCATGTTTATCCATGGAGTGTGTGTGTAATTGTTCTTGCAATGACATAAACAACATCATTATGATCCTAGACACTTCATTCATAATTAAGTGTAAGGGTAACATAAGAATGACCTTTCAACAATACCACAAAATACTCAATATTCATGTGACCTTCAACTTCCAAGTAAATCATGGGTTCATACACAATCTTGTCAACATGCACAAACCTTCACAATATGCCTTTCAAGGGTTATGGATCAACTCATCCCAACACATAGCAATAGCACAATAGATAAGGGAATACCATGATCCGACAACTCATCAATACATTAATCACATCATGATTGGCACTTTATGCTTCAGGTATTCATCAACATGCATATAATATCATCATCTGGCCAATTCATGTTTAGAAGCATTACTCAAAACCAATTCGAGTCTAGGTGATCTAATCTAAGGCATTACATTGAGAATTCATCATTACAAGAGGATCACATTTAAACCCTCAATTTGCCTCTTTCGTGACATAACCCTAGATTCTTAGGATAAGTCAAGAATACATGTAGAATTATACTAACATAAAGTAACTACATCATAATTAAACTCCTCTACCTTTCAAGTGGATCAACATCTCTAACACAAGTTTACTACAACAAGTACTTAGGTAAAACATCCCCTTTCAAGGCTATGATCACAAATCCTCAATTCACCAACAATTCACCATAATTAGTCATAGATGATTATACAAGTCAACAATCTAAATCAATCTAGGTATAAATCCATCAACAATCATTCATAATTAACAAACCCACTTCATAAGGCACAATTTAGGAATTTAGAGATATCATGGGTTCATAGAGTATTTTGATCTTAAATCATAAATTAAACATCAATATAATCATAGTTTATCATTGGAAAACGTTTGATGCAGGTACCCATGAGGTTAAGTAAAACTCAGGGTTTTGTGTAACTTGGAAACCTTGAAAACTTCTTTGAAATTGACTCTAGAGTGAAAACTAACCCTAGATGAAGGATCACCATACCTTATACTTGAATAATCCCACGAAAATCTACCCAAAAGCCTTCCTCTTCAAGCCTTTGGTCTTTTTCTCCTCTTGGTCTTAAATAGAGTTCTTATAGAGAAGATATTTTGGGAGAGAGGGTTTTGATTTGGGGAAAAGTAAATGATGAAATATAAAATACCAACTAAATGTTTTAATACTCTTAAAATACCTTAATAACCCTAAATTAACCGTCCAAGCACTTAAAATAGTTAATAAGCAATTTACCAAATGACCCTTGCCTTGGTCAAACCCAAGACATATTGTCACGTACCTAATCCACAGATAGTATATGGGTCCACAGACCGTCTTGGTTTTCTATGGTTCATGGCTGGGGCTTGGTATTCAAGGCTTCAGCAAGGTTTGACCTACGGTGGCCATCCACGAACCGCGGATGGACCTACGGGCGTGAACCCCATCCGTAGGTCACCACATTTTGGTGACTCCAAACTTTTTTTGGGGTCTTGGGGGTTAGCCTTAGAGTCCTCCTCAAGGATCCCTAGGGTGGTCCATGGGGAGTTGTACCTTGATGTTTGACCCCTAAACCTCTCAACCATGACTCGGGACAACATCAAACACCAATAAACATCACATCGAACTCAAATTTAACGAGTTCATTTTTAGGGTCGTTACAATGACATCAACTTTCCCTCTTAGGCTTCATTTTACTTTAAATTAAAATTCATTCACTAACTTCTAAATTTTTTAACAGTATTGTTTCAATATGTTGATAAAGTTCTTCAAATATGTCGATTCTGTATTTTCAAGTTAGTCAATATATATTGTGTCATTCATTTTCAGATGCTGAAGGAATATTTAGATTCAACTCTGACTAATATTTACCCTTATATAAAAGTGAGCAAGATAAGGACGAACACTACAATCAATAATTGTAGAAAAATCAGAGAGATGCCAGACACCAACTTTGCCAACTGGGAAGAACTTTATCTAGCTTCTTCAAGTAGTGGCTCCACTTAGGACGATCACTTTGGATATGGTATTTGTACTCGAATACCCACTGTCTCTCAGGTTACTTCTGCTTCTTCATGTTACTAGTAAAAACATAGATAATACACCAACCCCATTTGCAGATCTATTTCTGAATCTAATACTGTTCATCATCTAACACATTCGAAAATCAACACTAACTTATTGATCAATTGTACATTTGTAAATTCTGATTTTCTTGTTTACTATATCATTGTGTAACAAATAAGTTTTTTTATCTTTTTGGAAGACTGTGTTATGGTCATATTTCTATGTCATTTTTGAGTTGTCCAAATACCTTCTAAATTACTCGATCTATCATCTCCACTACACCAACCCCATTTGCAAATCAATTTCTGAATCTACTACTGTTCATCATCTAAAACATTCAAAAATCAACACTAACTTATTGATCAATTGTACATTTGTAGCTTTTGATTTTCTTGTTTACTGTATGATTGTGTAACAAGTAAGTATTTTTCTTTTTGGAAGACTGTGTTATAGTCATATTTCTATGTCATTTTTGAGTTGTAGAAGTACCTTCTAAATTACTCGATCAATCATCTCCACTACACCGACCCCATTTGCAGATCAATTTCTGAATCTAATACTGTTCATCATCTAACACATTCAAAAATCAACACTAACTTATTGATCAATTGTACATTTGTAGCTTCTGATTTTCTTGTTTACTGTATCATTGTGTAAAGATTAAGTTTGTTTTCTTTTTGTAAGACTGTGTTATAGTCATATTTCTATGTCATTTTTCAGTTGTCCAAGTACCTTCTAAATTACTCGATCAATCATCTCCACTATTCTCTCTTTGTTATAAATTTCTCGATGTGCACATATGTACCATCATATATATCCTTTTTTTAGAATAGTTTTTCCGTGCTTATTATATTAGACATAACAAAAATTTATTTAATCGAAATTCTTTTAAAAATGATCTGAATTTTAAGCTTCAAGTAATTTATTGTTACATTACATGCGTACATTTTGATATTTTCTTGGAAAGAAATCAGGGTGGTCGTTCTTTTGTTTTACCAGCAACTAATGTGCTATTTACTTTGTGAGCTCTCCAATATTTAACATATTCGGTATTTAACCTCTTGATAAAGTTTCAATAAGTGAAACTAAGATAGGTTCTTGATTTTCTTTTTGGGTGATCCGTATATAATGCTGAAAATGTCGAGGCGACTATATCAATTGGGAGACAATTATGCATTCGTATTTTTTTGAGGTGAATCTTATGTCTATTAAAATTGTTATTGATCTGCCTCTAAGAACCAAAGGGGGACATTCCATTAAAAGAATCCATTTTCCATGCTTAACTTAATCATGATGTTATTCTTTTTTCCACTGTTTTGTTAAGGCATGGTATATTGATATGATGGTTGACTCTTTGAATGACTCATCCAATTATCTCTTTTTGGATTCGACTTTCATTATCTTCACTCTTAATTCCCTTTCTCATGTAAACAGGGGAGAGAGGGAGCAGGGTAGAAGGATCAAGAGAAATGATTATGACGAGGCTGGACTCAAAGGGGTAAGTAGACTGTAGAAATTAGTTCGTTATGCTAGATTGTGTAATTATCATACAGTGCGGTTAAATGGTACAATAAAATTGATGCACCAAGTTTGAGTTGATCTACCTAAGAAGTTTAAGAAATTTAGAGAGCATAGGTAGTAAAACTTGCATGCAGGCACAAGAAACTATTACTTGGTTTGTACCATCTGTGCACAAATTTTATGAAGATTTGTATTTTCCCTTCCCTAAAGTTTCACATTTATGCTTTCTACACTCACATCAATCACACCATCATCACTAAGTTTATGCAATTTTAGCTTTATATTTTTTCATTTGCTATTTTGTATCTTTTTTTGTATTTCTTTGTTGATATCCTTCGGCAACAAATGACTATCCAAAGCATACACCACATGGAAAAACCAACACCCCATGAAAATATAAAATGTTGGGCCGGTGCTGGAAAGGGCATTTTCAGAAGTGACAACGTGTCTGAGGAAGCTGTCGTAAAGATTGTATATTGCTTCCATGGATATTCTATTGGTACAAACACTCGAGAATTCAAAATGAAATTTCTTTTGTTGATTATTGATGTGTATCCGTTTGTTGTGGTAACAGATTTCTTCGGTGCTCTGAGAGCACGAATATATGATGATCAAGTGAGGAAATGGGTTGTAGCCACTGGGATTGAAGGCATTGAAGAAAGACTTTGGAACTCTAGAGAGGGACCCCCAACTTTTGACCAGAAAAAGTTGCCCTTCAGAAGTTCTTTGGGTATGGTAATATGGTTGTTCAAGAGCTAGAGAATGTTACAAGTGTCCAGTTGGCTGAAACCTATCTTAAAAGAGGCAACTCACGAAAATGCTACAGTGGCTGCCATCAACATTGGAAATTACTAAGAACCTTCACCAATCTCAGGTCTAAACATGAGGTTGGGACTTTTTTTTCTCAAAAAGCTTTAATAATAAAATTGAAATTCACAGAAAAAAATTCTCTAATTTTTTTTTTATTATTGTGTGTATGCAGGGGCGTGACATGATAATCGTCATGTTGCTTGAAGTCTCTAATGATTCAACTTGAAGGGGTGATGTATTTCATTTCTACAACTTTTTTGAGGCAATTTGTAAGGGTAGCTATAGAAGGTGACAGAACTGTTAAATAGTGTGTAAATCAATTGTGTTCAGAGTTAAAGGAATACAAACTCCAAATAATATTTTGTTTTCAGTTTTTGTCATTATATTCTTCTGTAATCAACTTCTTGAATTGAATTTTAATGGTAGAGGATATGTTTTAAGTGGCATTTTCAGTTCTATAGAATGAATGTAAAAAATCATTTATGAGAAGTTATAGTGGAATCGTTTACTCTTTTGTTAGAACAATAATTTAATTTGTGTGTTGGGCCCATGCTCTAGCACGGGATATGCCCATCTAGTAAAACTAGATATGGTCATTCCATAAAAGACCTTTTTGGACCAATACAATTGGTGGGAAGTGAAAAAATTCAAATGTTATGTTTTTAAAAATTAAAATGTTAAGTTTTTCTCTACCTTTTACACTACGTATATAATCCTTCTCTAAGTCTTTTATTTCATCAAATCCCCTTTTCTCTCCTTCATTTGCTTTCTCTATTATTATTTTTGCTCTCTTCCAATGACCAACTCTCATGCTAAGAATGTCCCCCCTCCTCCTCCTCCCTCTCCCCAATCTCCCCCTCCCTCTTCCCTTGCTCCTTCCGCTCAACGTGTTCTCGAAAAGGCTACACCAACTGCTGATACTGAGATCTTAGGGGTTTATGGGAGTAGCGCCTCCATACACTCAGTCAATGATCCTCCTAGAAAAAGGGGAAACATGTTGAATGTTGGGGAAGGAATATTTGAGGTTCGGTCTAAAAGACCCAACGTTGACACTTTCAGCTGTTGATGCTCCAAAAGCTTTAACATTGGGCCTTTTGGCCCGAACCACAGATGTTCTTTCCCCAACATTCAACATGCATCCCCTCTTTCTACGAGGAGCATTGACTGAGTGGATGGGGACGCTACTCCCATAAACCCCTAAGATCTCAGTGTCAGCAGTTGGTGTAGCCTCCTTGCGAACACAAGGAGGGGAAGGGGCAGGGGAAGATGGAGGGGGAGATTGGGGAGGGGGAGGAGGAGGAGGGGGGACATTCTTAGCATGAGAGTTGGCCATTGGGAGAGAGAAAAAAATAATAATAGAGAAAGCAAATGAAAGAGAGAAATGGGGATTTGGTGAAATAAAAGACTTAGAGAAGGTTTATATATATAGTGTGAAAGGTAGAGAAAAACTTAACATTTGAATTTTTTCACTTTCCACCAATAGTGTCGGTTCACAAAGGGCTTTTATGGAATGACCATGTCTAGTTTTATGTATATATGTGGACCACATCTTTAATTTATTTTCTCATGAGATTTGTTTAATTTAAATTCTTACTTCCTAATTAAAACTTTATGTTTTCTTTGAAAATGTTGAAGTGTGTGACAATGTCATTTAAAATTATGTTTGACTGATTAAATAACACATATTTTTAATTAATTACTTAATAATGTTTTCAACTTGCACATTTCTCACATGTGGCCTGATTCATTTTTGGGATAGAAAGATTTCAACATAGTTATAATGTTCGCCGTCTCTAATACCATGTTGCAAAGTTTGGGTGCTTCGAGTCTTCTCCCCCCCCCCTCCCTTCTAGGAAGGCAAAGGGTTAGGAGTGAATTATTCATAACCTTAAGCTAAACTCATTATAAAAAGTACTAGAATTAGCACAAATATATTTGTGAGTAGTGGTGTAGGCAGAAAATTTGTGAAGGGTGTCCAAAATAAAGGCAACATAAAAATAAATGCGGCCATGGGGAATTAAACCTCAATGGCAAACAAACTTCTTCACAATATTGCCACTAAGCTAACACTCTATATACAACAAAGTATTTCGTTTTTCGTTTAATTAACCATTTTACAGCAGACCACACTAAACAAAATATACAAAACATAGATGCAGTGATTTGAACTTGGGTATTGTGTACATATTGGACACACGTTTGCCATTGAGCTACGACTCATTGTTGTTGTTTAGGGTGTTCAAAATTCTTAATATATCAATATAAAGTAATATTTGACGTGACAGTAGTACTAAGAGGGCTAATTTACTTTATAAAAAATAAGCACATGAAGGTTATTCTAGAAACATATCACTAGGAATCATGAAAATTATACCTAGGGAGTGGAAAATACCATGAGAGATAGTAGACATAGTGGAAGAAGCAAGACAAACTGTGGAACAAAACAGCTTCAAAGTTCAGCATGTATACATGGAAGGAAATCAGCTAGAAGATGTCATTGCTAATAGTGCTTACAGTAAGTCGGAGGTACAGGAATACAAGCAGTTTGAACAACTACCAGCTAATTGCAGAAGAAAAGTTTGAGAATCAAGACAAGAAAGATAAAAGACATAAATAGTCAGTTTGGACCACAGTTACATTAATCAAAATGTGGTGAGTCTCACAAGATTTATATGTACAACTCAAATTTTTGCCAATACTAGTGCTTAAAATCAGCGAGAAATAAAGAGCTACCTGCTTACAAAAGAGGAAATCACCAAAAGTTGAGGACTATACATCCAAAGCACATCGTCCATTGTCATAGAGAGGAAGATCGAGAGCAGCATATTTGGCTCCACTACTAGCAACGGTGTTAACTCTAGAAATCAGAACATACTAAACCAAGATAAAGGAGAGATTAGAAACATAAAGGAGGAGGAAGATAAGGAGGAGCAGTACCTATTGAAGTTGTTGGATATGTGTAGTGGTACACCACTATGGTTGAATGTTGATGATCTAAAGGAGACAAAGGAGAATCATGAAGGCGGTGCGGAAAAGAATATGAAAGAGGAGGATTTGGAAACAAATGTTAGGGAAAGTGTTAAAAATAGGGTGAGAAACAAAAATGGTATTGATATATTTGGGCTAACATTCCTTTCCAAAGTTGTGCCAGGAGGCAGACATGTATATTTTATATTTATGATTAAATAAACGAGCTTTGAGCTCAAATTTGATTTTAAAAAAAGTAATATTGACCTACATATATCATGTAATTGTTTGGCGAAGGGTGTCCAATCCATAGCTCCGACCCTGTTGGTGAGATCAAGTTTAAGCAATTAATTAACAATGCAAATAAAAATTAGAGTACTATTAGAAATAGCTCAACACAATAATTATCGACTATTAGAGATTGCAATGTTAGTAATTTCTATTTGTCCAATCACATATTAATATATTATATGTAGATATGCTATTAATAAAGTAGTCCATTGTATGATCTAAAAAGGTATTAAAGTTTGGAGCCTTAAAAGTAATTTTCTATTCATATGAATTTATTTTTGTAACACCTTGGTATTTGAAAGAGCTAAAATTAGAAAGAACTAAATTGGAAATACCAAAATCTAAACTATTGCAAGTTATGCTTAAGTTGTGAGTTTTGAGTCAACTTCAAACGACCATAACTTTCAATACAGGATGTGCTAGGTGCCCATAAGATATCAAATAAAAGGCCTTGGAAACCTCTTTCCAACTCCACCAAGTTTGCTACATTGCTAGCATTGGCCCAACATTTTATATTTTCAAGTTGTGGATGTTGCGCATAATCATTTGATGATGAAGGATAGCAGCGAACATTAAAAAAATGGTTCAAAAGAAGCACATAAAAAAATAAAGCTAAAATTGCATATGTTGATATGATTGACGCAAGGAAAAGTGGATTATGTTGAAAGGTTGATCAATGATAGACAACAAAATAGAGTAAATATAGACAGTCAATGAAAGATCACAAAATTAGCTACCGTGCTTTTTAAAGGTGAATTTAACTATAGCCTACGGGGCTAAAAATGACAAATCAGATTTAAGTTGTAAGAATTAGCCAAAGTACTTACTCCAACCCTCCATTAAGGAGAGAAATGTTTGTCTGAACCTATAACAACAGAACTATAGATACTGGTGTTATTCTTAAGACAATTAGGCTTTCCATACATGAAAATTAAGATAACACCAGTAATGACTATCAAAATTGCTTATCTAATCCTCAGATCTTAGACATAGTTAACTTGAGAAATGAACTCAATCGGTTGTCTGTTATTTCCACGTAGATCATCTCCTTCTAACTAATATTGTTAGTGTACCCTGAAATGAGAAGTACAGTGAGATAGAAGTAGCATAATTGTTTTTCCAATCTAGATGTAAGAATAGCATAAATGAACAATATATTGCATTTCTCTTATTCTTCATGGTTATGATGTTACACACTATAATAGATATTTGTCAACAGTAAGAATTGGAACGTTGCTTTGAGTTTGCTTCGTCTTGAAACCTGTAAATCAGCAAGTGTTTTTTGCTTTCATCTTTAAGAAACATAAAAATGTGCTTTTATCTCATAATCCTCACATATTTGACATTTTCTTCTCATATTCACATGTATTTGGCTACCAATGCTAACAACAATAAAATTTCGCACTTGCCCTTTTTCTTTATATTTTATTTATGCACCGTATATATCTTTTCTAGTTGCATCTCGCGAAGCAGCTGATTGCAATTCCTCACCTTAGCACATCTAAATAAATCTTTACTTACCTACTTTTTGCCAAGACTTAACAGAAGTGATCAAATGCAATATGCACTAAATACAGTAAGCAACACCATAATCTTTACTAACCATTATCAGTACACTAAACAGAACACTATGGTTCCTTTTGAACAAAAAGGGGCCAAAATTTGAAGAACCTGAAAAAATTACGTGACATTGTAGCTGAAAGACTTGAAAATCAAGAGAATCTATAATCAACCCTTCCCATAGTTTAGCCTACTTCTTGTTCTGTCTCTAAACCTTGATTGTTTTCGGCCACATTAGCTAAGTCGAGGTATAGTTATAAAAGTGAGCAAGGATCCAAAAGTATTAATTGTCACGTATATCATACGTCTTTAATTGCAAAGGAGTTAAATCCATAAGAACTCGAAATAAAAGTAGGTGACCTCATCCGTTGTCGTGCCAGAATACTATTTTGTTGGAACACTAATTTTTCCTACAAGCAACTCCTTCAATTACTTCTACAAGAGGCTTCTTATACGATTATACCAACATAATAAGACAATTGGATAACTATGAAAATTTCGGAAACAACTTCTCTACTTTCAACAGGTAGAGATAAGGTCTTCTTACACTTTATCCTCTCCATACTCTATTTGTGGAATTTGACTGGGTATGTTGTTGTTATTGACAACTATGAGAATTATCAAATAGGTCACTACGACTAAAATTCATCAGATTAAAAGAGTAGTTTTTGTATAAATACCTCATTCCATTAAATAGATTTTGATATCATCTTGAGCAATAACTTGTCCATGTTAGAACGTTTATGGAAAAGACTAAAAGTCATACGTTGGTGCGAGATTAAAACATTGTTTTGAACCCAAAAAGATGTCAAATTTTTTATGATGATTAACGTCAAGCTACAACAGACCGCTCAAAATTTATTGCAAAGGGTGAAAAAACATGTGCAACAACATTTGAGGAGGGATATATCACAAAAGTTTAACATCAATATCTTCAAACTCACATCTTTATTTCCAATTTGAGACTTCCCACCCAAGAAATGGGATCTCAAATAGAGTGGTTAAATTCAGAGAGGTCATCAATGCTCAAAACTATCCTAAGATACACTCACAGTTCAAAACATGTACATCAACCAAATGACATAAGCATAATTACAAATTCAATATCAACAAAGAAACTAAATTTGTCTATTGCATGAATAGAAATACCATTTTGATTATTCCCTTTCTTGACGACCAAAATTTGGGAAAGACATTGAAGATACATACTTTTATTTTGATGTACCCATTTGGTTAGAAAGAAATTTGAATGGAAAAATCAAATTTTCAGCCATGTATTACCCCTTATTAGAAATGACCCATTTTGATTTTTCCCTTTAATTAGAAACAAAAATCCAACTGTCATTCACAATTTATCATTTGAGCACAAAGAAAATTGAAGAGAGAAGAAGAACAAAGGGATAAGAAATACCTTAAACTGCAGCAATAGTTTCAGAAGATGGAAGATGAAGAGAGCTAACACTTTCAAAAGATGGAAGATGAAGAGAGTTGTGGGAAGTGGAAGAGAAAGCCAAGGTCTATGTTTTGTAGCAAGTATAATCAACAAGAAAATAAAGACACGTCTGGCATTTCATAATACAGATGTCTCTCAAAAAATGCATGAAATTTTATAGCCAATGAAATTGGGCCACAAGCAATAAAATTTTAAATGCATCATAGTACAATCTCAATAACTTTTGGTCCAAAAATTTAATGCATTGTTCGTCCAATAAGTCCCATTTATATTGAAAATTTTAAGTCTATTTTTTATGGATTTAATGATTTATGGGAAAATTTTCAACCTGCATGTTTCTATTTTTTTCTTAAATTTTACCAAATAAGTATTTTATTTGGTGAACCTTTTCGAGAAGCAAAGTTATATGAATGATTTGTACAATACTTCTTGCCACTATTGTTGATAAAGCCATTTTCCTAGCAGGCATATGTCGCTACGATTGAACATCGATCGAATAACAACCAAAACACCGGATTGGACATGTTAAGTACAAATTCTGGAAATGAGTAGAGCAACCGTAATCCCAGGGGCGGCTCAACATGATTGGGGGTCTAAAGTGAAATTTCAATTCGAGGCCTAAAATATAAACAAACTTCATATATGTATTTATTCAAAAATTATTTTTCTTACACTATTTAGATAAAGATTATTAGTATTTTAATATTGTTTTTTCATTTATTAGTTTTAGGTAAGATTTTATTTACTCAACATTGAAAAACATCGTTTCAGTGAGGCAATTATTATATCAAATGTTAACATAATTCTATAAGTAATAAGTGACAAATATTAAATAAAGATAAGAGTTAGAACCATAGAATTTGACCCAAGAAATTGACGACTTGATATATCCCATTTTAATATGCTTTTAATAATGCTTGAAACTAAAATTCTAAAAGAAATAAAAAAGAATTTGTAACTCACTTTGTTCAACACTTTTCACTATTAATTCTTATTTTTAACAAAGTACCAAAGATGTTAAAGTGGTAAAATAATATATATTTTGAAAAATTATACTTTTTATCATAAATAATCAATTTTTGTATAGAAATTTCAACTCATAATTTATTCTTGATAAAAATTTGGGGGCCTAAGGCAAAAGTCTTATTTTCCAAAGCATAGAGCCTGCACTGAGTAAGCCTAGAGAAAAAACTCAGATTCCAAAATATAATTTTGGATGACGAAGAGGTACTTACACCTACAATGATAGCATTTAACTTGTATGGAGATATAATTTAGTCTCATCAATATAGACATTAACATTTACAACAATTTACAGGCCTAAAATTGATGCAAAATTGAAGAATATTATCTATAAAGCATGCAGTACAATTAGTGGAATATGTGTTGGAAATTGATGCAAAATTGAAAAATATTATCTCACTTCTAATACAAAGTATATTAACCAAAAGTTAAATGCTTTGGTAAATCACTGAAATAATTTCTGACAGGAAAAACTGAAATATTTTCTAACAAAAATGAAGAGATTAGTTTATGAAATTTACTGTCTCTACAAGTCAAACCTATCAAACCAAAATTCAACTGAAATTTATCAAATTTCTATACCAAGAAGAATCATTGCCGTGGTTATCATCTGAAACCATGAATTACTGACATCATTCTCAACATAGCCGCAAAAGTTATGACAATACTAATATAAACCTTAGCTACAAACTTATAACTTAAAATTCAATGCTTTAGCAAAACCAAAATAGAACTGACAATTATAGAATATAAAGAAAGAAAAAAAGAACATCGCTTGAAATTATGCGACACGTGCAGAAACAACAAAGAAAGAGGAATAAACTTATAAAGTTCAATTAAATCCGTATAGAGATAAATCATAGCAATAATGACTAATTTTCTTGAAATACTTTAAATATGAAGAGACAATGTTTTTACAATGAATTTAGGCATCAGAACTTTTGGGGGGAAATTTGCATGTGTTCCCAATTCTTGGCAACCTTCATCCACTTCGTCATCATTTCGATGACCTAGCTTATCACTTTCTTCCACTAAAACATTAAAAAGCTTCGATGATGAAACATTTTCGAAGAATTGAGGAAACTATCAGAGGATATAAAAAGACATTATGTAACAATGATTAAGAACTGAATACCTGAGAAGCAGAGAAATTGAAACTTCAATCCAACAACTTCATTACTATGATTGAGAGAAAGAATAACAAAGTGAAAATTGAAAAAGGTGAGCAGAGATGGAGAGTTCAATGTTGGCCAGAAGAAAACCCTGTCAAATAAACTTTCAATATCATTGGAACTATAAATTTTATTATCAAAGACACGTGGGGACTTAAAAGAAATTACATGCCAGGTTATAATTAACACTTTATGTATTATCAAAACTAGTATAGTACTTGTTTAATAAAGTGGGCCCTAACATAGTACAACTTGAATTACATTTGGAACAACTTTTTGGAGTTGTGTTCGTCCTTTCCAACTCCCTCTTCTAAATAAGGGTTAATCAATTAATAATTGTACCAATAACATTGTGAGTTGTACTATAAACCTAGACGAGTTTGATCGGTCATTGAATATTTTTTTTGTCGTTTATTGTACTTCTTTCTCATCTACCACGTGTAAATGCTCACTAATATTTTTTCCCTTCATTTGCATAGTATTGTTTTCTTTCATTGCTTTCTAGGTTTATAAATATTTTACATAATTTTTTCTCTAAAATTATACAGTTTTTCTTTTTAATGGTTATCATTCTTTATCTGATATTAAGAAATTTATCATTCAAATTGTGACCTATTTATGGTTTTTTTTTTAGGTTTTAAGGCAATCTTTCTTTAGTTATTGCACTTTCATTGTTTGTAATTGCCATTTGTTCTTCTGGGTAGTTTTCTATAATTTTTCTGATATGCTTATTCAATATTCATGTTTGAATTGAGATACTGAGGTGCAATCTTATGTCACAACCCAGCCCGTCGTGATTGGCACCCACACTAACTCCGGTGGGAGACCACTATTACAACCCAAACCAAGCAAATAATCTAAAAATTAAGGCATTTAAATCAACACTAAGGAAATTAAAATAGAGTTCCCATAAACTATAACAAAAGTCTAACCATAATAACTAACAATACGAAAGAATAACCTAGAACCTAAAAGTCAATATACCAAAACTTCTAACAAATGATCCAAATCTAAAGAAGAAGGGATACAACGCCCAACTAATGGACTAATCAACTAACTAGAACAAATGTCTAAGGCCAGAAATGGTGGACATAGACGAAAGAGAATTCCATGGCAGCCCGAAAGAATTGGCTCACCATTGAATTCGAAGTGCCGATCACTGATCTCCTAAGCGAGGTCTGTCAATAGCTGCTTGAAGATGCCCAGTACTCAATAAAAATAAGAGCAAGTGCAGTATTAGTACACAACCATAATGTACTGGCAGGATCACGTGGCTATCCCACTAGTGTAACATAAACAAGTCAAGACAACATTATAATCACAGACACATATATCAACATATACAACATTATCAACAATTACAAACAACGATCAGTTTAACATTTTATATCACATCATTGGTCCTCTCATGGAACTCAAACTCAAACAGTTAGCATGTCGGAACATTGCAACCAATCCTATATTTATGCCGAAACGTGGCAATTTGATCTAAGTTAGTTATGCCGGAACGTGGCAACCGATCCCATTCACACACCACAATCACAATCACAAGTATATCATCAAGATCATACATTTAAGTCATGATTTCATGACAATCATCATTCATTATCTCAGTTACAACAAGTGTGATCAACATTGCAACATTCATATACATACAAGTATCATAATGAAGCAAGAACAAGCATACATCACACAATTATAGAATCACAACCATCACCTACCTCGAAACAAGCTCGAAACCTTAAGAAACTTGATCCTTCCCTTTCTGGATTCGTTCCGCTTGTTCTTGGTCTACAAACAATCAATATACTACAAAAAGCAATAAACAATCAATAATTACCCGGATTACTAACAATTCTATGAACCCTAGATCAAACCCATGATCCAATTATCCAATTTAGGGTTGTTACCACCATAGAATCTATAACAAACACCCCCATCAATATTCACCAATTTTATTACGTTCTACGGATTGAAAAATGGATTCGGGGAATGAAAAACTTACCTTTAGCCTCAAGAATGGTGAAAAATGAATAAGAGTCGCTTGGGGTTTGTTCCTTAGCTATAAAAGTCAAAAAGTGCCAAATAAGGTCGTTTAGGGGTTTATATACCACTTTAAGTCACGTCGGGCTCGCTGCAACGACCCTCACCCCATTGTAGCGACCCCGCCAAACCGACTAGAACCCCCGCCTAGTGGCTTCCTCGTAACAGTGAGTTATTTGTCTTTCATCTATGATTTTGAGTCTCGTCATACCCGCCACAACGACTACCATCCCCCTGTAGCGGCCACGCTAGAGCGGAAACTATCCCACCAAAGTGGTCCAAACGGACTCAGAGAGCTAATTAAAAGAATTCCAAAATCCGATTTCACAACAAACCTCTAACCCATGACGATCAACAAACACCCTTTATGCTAAGATCGATTCAAGGAGTTCTACTCGCTCAAATTCAATTCTGTAAAGTCATACAAATTTCTTAATGAGTTATCTAACTACTCATGTAATCAAAACCATAAGAGATCCACCCAATTATTACCAGATTTCTCTAAACCTCAAAGACTACGATTTCGTCCAAGTCTTGACAAGGTTGGGAAAAATCCAAATTCTACGAAAAAGTTTTTTAGACCAAAATTTTCCCTCGCTGGCTTTTCTATAACGACGGGAACGGGTCATTACAATAGATATCAATTTACCCATCACTCGTCCCCGAATGCCAAAATTTAGGAAAAGTAAGCTAAGGAAAGAATGAAGTTGTACCTAAATCGATGAACAATTGGGGATACTTCTCTGGCATGTCCCTCTCGGTCTCCCAAGTAGCTTCTTCAACTGGACTATGCTTCCATTGAACCTTCATGGACTTAATCTCCTTGGTCCTCAACTTACGTACATCACGATCAAGGATTGCAATCGGTTCCTCTTCATATTTGAGGTCCTTGTCTAACACAATTGAGTCCCACTTAATGATATAATCCCCAACACCATGATACCTCTTCAACATGGATACATGAAACACCAGATGAACAATTGATAAATTAGGAGGTAAAACCAATCTATACGCCACCGGTCCCACACATTCACGAATTTTAAATGGACCAATGTATCTAGGACTTAGCTTACCCTTCTTACCAAATCTCATCACCCCTTTCATGGGTTATACCTTAGGAAGAACATTTTCATTGGATTGAAACGCCATGTCTCTTACCTTATCATCCACAAACTTCTTTTGTCTACTTTAGGTTACTAGAAGCTTAGCTTGAATAATCATCACCTTATCTTAAGCATCCTTCACTAAATCAACCCCCAAAGGTTTCACATCTCCAGGCTCAAACCATCCTATGGGTGATCTACATTCCCTCCCATAGAGTGCCTCAAATGGTGCCATATCTATGCTGGAGTGATAACTATTATTATAGGAGAATTCACACAAAGGTAAGAACTTATTCCAATGACCGCCGAAATCAATCACACATGCCCTCAACATGTCTTCCAATACTTGAATATTCCTCTTCGATTGTCCATTCGTCTGTGGATGAAAGGTTGTACTAAAAGTGAGTTGTGTTCCCAATTCATCATGTAATTTCCTCCAAAACATGGATGTTAATTGGGTACCACGATCTGAGATGATAGAGAGGGTCACCCCATGCAACCTCACTATCTCTTTCACATACGCTTTAGCCAATTGTTCAACATTATAACCTATTCTTACAAGAATAAAATGGGGTGACTTAGTCAATCTATCAACCACTACCAAAATAGAATCAAACTTCCCCAAAGTCTTGGGAAGACCAACCAGAAAATCCATGGCTATTCTTTCCCACTTCCATTCCGAAACTGGCCTTCTTTGAAGTAAACCTGTGGGACTTTGAATTTCATACTTCACTTGTTGACAACTTTGACACTTCGCCACAAACTCCGCTATGTCTTTCTTCATGCCCGGCCACCAGTAAATTCGCTTCAGATCTCTATACATCTTGGTCACACCCGGATAAATCGAATATCGCAAACTATGATACTCTGCCAACAATTTCTCAATCAAGTCATCTACTCTAGGAACACATATTCTTCCTTTAAAATTGAGTACACCATCCACATCAAGAGTGGTCTCTTGCGCCTTACCAATCACAATTTTCTTTCTAAGCTCCTCCAAATTCTCATCCTCAAATTGTTTGGCCTTGATCTCTTCAATGAAAGTGGCCCTTACTTAAATACTAGCTATCACCCCACCTCTTTCTGAGATGCCTAACTGCATGAACTTAGACTCTAAGGTCTGAATTTCCTTTGCTAAATGTCGCTTGGATACACTTAAGCAAGCTAAACTATCCATACTCACTGGTTTCTGACTCAAAGCGTCTGCCACCACATTAGCCTTACCCGGATGGTATTGAATGGTCACGTCATAATCTTTAAGTAACTCCATCCACCTTCGTTGTCTCAAATTCAGATCATTTTGAGTGAACACATGTTGCAAACTACGATGATCAGTAAAACCTAACACTTGACCCCATAGAGGTAATGCCGCCATATTTTAAAAGTACACACTACTGCTGCCAACTCTAAATCATGCGTTGGGTAATTTCTCTCATGCACGTTCAATTGACGTGATGCATAAGCTATAACATTCTTATCCTGCATCAACACAACACCCAAACCAGAATGTGAAGCATCACAATAAACAATAATATCTTTACCTTCAACCGGTAATGCTAGAATGGGCGCAGTGATCAAAAGAGTCTTGAGCTTTGAAGGCTCTCTTCACACTTTTCAGTCCATTCAAATGGTATCTCTTTTTCGGTCAAATTAGTCAAGTGAGTAGCAATGGAAGAAAAATTCTTAACAAATCGACGATAATAGCTAGCGAGTCCCACAAAACTCCTAACTTCCATCACAGAGCTAGGCCTAACCCAATTCTTAACTGCTTCAATCCTTGGAGGATCTACCATTACTCATTCTTTTGAAACTACATGTCCCAAAAATGATACCAATTTTAACCAAAATTCACACTTAGAAAATTTAACATATAGCTTTTGCTTCCCGAGAACACCCAAAACAATACGAAGATAGTTGGCATGCACTTCTTCACTTTTTGAATAAACCAAAATATCATCAATAAAAACTATAACAAATGAATCAATAAATGGTTTGAACACCCCATTCACCAAACTCATGAAAGCTGAAGGCGTATTGGTCAAACCAAAAGACATAACATAAAACTCATAGTGCCCATAACAAGTTCTAAACGCTATCTTGGGTATATCTTCAGGCCTAATTTTCAATTAATGGTAACCAGATCTCAAATCAATCTTAGAGAAAGTTGATGCACCATGCATTTGGTCAAAAAGATCATATATTCGAGGCAAATGATACATATTTTGAATAGTGACTCTATTTAATTGTCGGTAATCTATACACATCCTCATACTATCATTATTTTTTCTTAACAAACAACACCGGAGCACCCCAAGGGGAAGCACTAGGATGAATAAATCCTTTATCGAGAAGCTCTTGGATTTGAGCCTTAAACTCTCTTAATTCTGTCGGAGCCATGCGATATGGAGGGATATAAATGAGGAGTGTACCAGGCTCTAAATCAATGCAAAAATCTATATCTCTATTCGAAGGCATACCAGACAAATCATTTGGAAACACTTCACTAAATTCAGAAACCACATGAATAGACCCAATGGATGGAGCTTCAATCTCAACATCCCTAACATGAGCCAAATAAGCCAAAAAACCCTTCTCTACAAATTTACTAGCCCGAATAGAGGATATAATATTAGCTTGCTTAGGCTTGTAGACCCATTCCCACTCTAATTTTTCCCTTCCCGAAATTTCTAGAGTTACAAACTAGGACATCATAATAGGGGTACAACCAAGTCTTGCCTAAGATTATGTCAAAGTCAATCATATCCAAAATCACCAAATTAGCCCAAGTTTGAAAACCCATAAACAAAATAGGACGAGCACGATAGACATGGGTGACTATGACTAACTCTCCAACTAGTGTAGAAACACGAATATGGGCATCAAGTACATCACAAATCATATCAAACTAGGAGGCAAATCGTACAAATACACAAGAATAAGTAGAACCCGAATCAAATAGCACATTAGCCATCCAGTCACAGACAAGAATACTACCTTTGATCACCGCATCATACACCTTCGCCTCATTCTTGCCTAGAAAAGCATAACACTGAGCCCTATCATCATGAAGAGACACTTCAATGCCTGGTTGTGTGTTACCCCTACCTCCGTTACCATTTCCTCTACCTCCACAGCCTCGCTGATTACCTCCTCGTCCATCTTGTGGATGTCCTCTACCATTATTACCATTCCCCACTGGCACCATTGCTCTAGACTACGGCTGCGCGGAATCTAACACACGTGGGTGGGGACAATCTCTCCTCATATGCCCAGGTTCTCCACAGTTGTAACAAGTACGATCAAAAGATGCTCTGCCGCTCATCGAAGATGCTACTTCCTGGCTATCCTAAAAATTATGAGATGGAGTTTCTGAGTAACTACCTGTAGAGGCAGGCATAGCTGACTAAATTAGCTTGGCTGCAAGTGTTGGCCTTCTAGACCCCTTGGAATAAGAACCTTGAAAGTTACCCGAGTTCTTGGCCCTTTTCGCCCACGCCTTAGCTTGACCGTCACGCCTTACCTCCTCTACTTTCTTAACATAGTCTGTCAACTCATTAATGCTCCTCCCTACAGAGCTCATTTGAACAGAAAATACATACAACTCAGAATTCAAACCTCTAATAAATAGCCGGATCCTTTCCTCAGTAGTAAGCAACTGCATAGCATATCTAGATAAAGCATGAAACTTGGCCTCATAAGCAGCCACATACATACCACCTTGCTCTAAAGCCATAAACTCATCTTTCTTACGATCCCTTAAGGTTTTAGGCACATATTTTTCTTGAAATAGAGCATGAAATTGGATCCAAGTAAGTGGAGGTAAACTAGAAGATCTGCACTCCATATAAGTTCTCCACCATTGCTTAGCCTCCCCTTGAAGTTAGAAAGACACAAACTGAACCCCATGTTGGTGAACAATACCCAATTCATGTAGCCTCTCATAACAGTCTAATATAAACTCATAAGCAGCTTCAGTTTCAGAACCAAGAAATACCGAAGACTTAAGTTTGAAGAACTTAGTCAACATGTCATGCTCATTACCGGTCATAACGGAGCCCAACAAAGGACGGAAGAAAGCTTAAGTACCTACATTTCCACCCATGTTGGCGCAGTGCTAGCAATATGAGGATTAGTAGGAGCTTGAGTTGCTTGAGCAAATGGAAGCACTCCAGGACCAGCCAACCCTTTCAAGAATGCCATAATCTGTTGAGCTAACACCGGATCGATGGGAGGAACAACCGCAGTCTCTGTTGGCACCTCTTTCTCTTGTCCATTTTCCTCAACATCTCCAAGCTCAATATCCTCTTCTATCTCCTCATTATGCACAAGAGGGTTCTCATTCATAGGAATATTATCAATCGATAAATCATTCACAGTAGGCTCTACTCTCCCACTGCCTCTACCCCTAACCCTTCCTCTACCCTGGCCTAGACCATGACCTCTCTCAACAGATTCCTCAGCTGGAGTAGTGACAGGAGCTATGGGCCTAACACTATTTTACCTAGTATTAACCATCTGCGGACAGAAGAGTGAAGGAGGTTATATACCAATTTGAATCGCTAGATACCAATTGGAATAAAGTCATAGCACGAAAGGAGACAAGAGAAAAATAAAGAGATTTCCTAAAGTCCTATAGCCTCTCGAAGAAAAGTAAAGGCGCCCCCATACCGTTCCACGAGACTCTATTAGACTTGTTTTGGTACATCGAGATCAATGAACCTAGGCTCGGATACCAACTTTGTCACGACCCAGACCATCGTGATTGGCACCCACACTAACATTTCGGTGGGAGAACCACTACTACAACTCAAACCAAGCAAATAATCTAAAAACTAAGGCATTTAAATCAACACCAAGGAAAGTAAAATAGAGTTCCCATAAACTCTAACAAAATTCTAACAATAATAACTAACAATGCGGAAGAATAACCTAGAACCTGAAAGTCAATGTACCAAAATATCTAACAAATGATCCAAGTCTAAACAAGAAGGTTACAACCCCAACTAATGCACTAATCAACTAACTACAACAAATGTCTATGTCCAAAAATGGAGGACTTAGACGAAAGAGAATCCCATGGCAGCCGGAAGAATTGGCTCACCCATGAATTCGATCCTAAGCGAGGTCTGTCAGTAGCCATTTGAAGATGCCTTGTATTCAACAAAAATAAGAGCAAGTGCAGTATCAGTACACAACCACGGTGTACTGGTAGGATCATGCGACTATCCCACTTGTGAAATATAAAAAAGTCAAGACAACAACATAATCATATGCATATATATCAGCATATACAACATTCTCAACAATTACAAATAACGATCAGTTTCACATTTTATATCACATCATTGGTCCTCTCATGGAACCCAAACTCAAATAGTTAGCATATCGAAACGTGGTAACTGATTCCATATTTATGCCGAAACGTGACAATCGATCTCATATTTATGCGAGAACATGTCAATCTGATCCAAGTTAGTTATGTCGAAACGTGGTAACCGATTCCATTCACACACCACAATCACAATCACAAGTATATCATCAAGATCATACATTTAAGTCATGGTTTCATGGAAATCATCATTCATTATCTCAATTACAACAAGTGTGATCAACATTTCAACATTCATATACATACAAGTTGTCATACCCCGAGCCTACAGCCTGGATGTGGCCGACACTCGAAGACCGTTGCTGGCCCCATGAGAACCCTTGGCTTGGCTTACTTAAATCAGCGGAAGACTTAAACTCAACAAAGATAAGTTCATATAATAAACTGGAATATTATAAAGGGACATTCAACTGGCCATTAAGGCAAACTCAAGTCTCAACATGGAATAAAGACAATGAAAGGACTAAAGAACTAACATCTGACTATCTATAAAGCCTCTAAAACAACAGAGATGGATATTGGGACAAACCCCACAACATCCTAATGAACTAACTAGAAAGCAATGAAAATAGATCCTCTAGAATGCAAGGAGGCTCACCGACTGACTCTGAACTGCTCACTGGATCAATGGTGCACTGGAATGCCAATCCGAGTTACCTGCGTCTCCATCATAAGATGATGCAAGCCAATTGGCATCAGTACATTGAATGTACGAGTATGCGAGTTAGAAAGCTAAACATAACATAGGCTTGAAAAGGATCTGAAAGAAACACTTACCTTGGCTCTTCTCAACTCATAAATACTTAACTGAACTCATTTCATTATAAAATAGTTTAAGACAAGTGCAATATAAACAAAAAGAAAACTGTTTAAAACATGATATCAACTCATAATCATAAAATCATAAAATCATAAAATCATAAAATCATAAAAAAACATATCATGATCCCTCTCAAAGTCTACTTGTGCAATGCATGAATTAAGTCACATACCCCATCCATACTGAGTAGAACCCCTTGAGGAACCATCCAAGTATTGTTGTGGGAGTTTCTCTAACCGACAACCAACACTTAAGAACTATAGTGATGATATATCGTTATTAGCCCCACGCTGCCCGGGCCATCCTATACCTTGATGTGGTATAGAACCTGAACTACTAAGTGGATCCACTAGTCTATGCAAAAATGATTCATTTAAAAAGTACAACCCTTTTCTACCCATGATGGCTATATGATTTATGGAGACTTGAGTTAATGTGAGCTCGCATCCCCATATCGGTCCTCAATACTACTCCCAAAAATATAATATTAGCTCTTATGTTTAAAAACATACTTCTTCTGTGATTTGAGATTAGTCCTCAAAAACTTAGCCCAAAGGCTATCTTGGAAATCAAAGTTTCCCCTCTTGCTTAATTATGAAAGAATTTACTCTTTTCTAAAAACTATCTCGAAGGCTCTATTGAAATCGAGGTTTCCTTTCTTGTTTAAATGTGAAAACATTCTAAACTCTTTGGGAATACATAGTCCCCATATACTTTTGAAGAAATGAACTTCAAGCTTTACTCTTTACTAAACTCAAAACTTAAGTCTTAAAACAAAGTTAAAACATTTGTAAAAGACTTACGAAAACTTGAAATGAACTTCCCTTACTTGACTCTTGACTTCTCTTGACTTTGATCTTAACTGCTCTTGACTAGACTCTTAACTGATCCTTGAATTGAATTATGGATTTAAGGATTATGATTGGTGTTTGGAAAGATCTCATGTTGTTTAGGAATGATTTTAGATAGCTAAACATGAGAAAAGATCAAAAATCAAGATTTGAAGGTAGGTTCGTGACGCGGAGGCATAATTAAATTTTGGTTCTGAAAACGTCTTTTGAGGCACAACACCTCGTGTTAGCTCTGTGATGTGGAGCATAATTTTTCAATTCTGGGAATAGGTCACGCGACGAGCTTCTATACTCAAATTTCATTCAACGAAATTTCTTCTTTATTTTCTAGCCCCAAATCACCCAACCTCGATTCTTTTTCTCAAATTACCATTAGATAAAGATACCCAAAAAATGTATCTAAGAACCTAACTCGAAACCACTCTATAATGCGACGTAACGAACTCAGAAACTTCTCAATTCATCCCAATTCAAGAACAACATCAAATTCAAGAATTCATGTCAAAAACATCAACTTTCAAACTCTTTTAGGACGAATTTAGCTAAACTAAATATGTTTGGCGCGTGGGTGAATGAACCCAATGCTATGAGAGACTCACATACCTTATAGGGATCACCCCCGATGAAATCCACAAGCTAATCCCGACGATGTTGAAGAATCCTTGCTTGTTTTCCTCTTTTCTCCTCTTCTTTTCTCTTCTCTCAAGAACCCTAACTCTTTTGTGATAGCATAAACTGAACCAAGTCAGTTTAGACCCTAATTAATTCACTAAAAACGATTAAACCAATTGGGTATGGAAAAGACCAAAATACCCTTTCAAAATCCGGATTGGACATCCGTTATTCGGCTAGCCCAACTTTCAATGGGGATAACTCACTAATAAGAACTCGAAATCGTGCAATGGTGGCATTGGAAAGATTGTCTCAACAACTTTCCAACTATATCTGGAAATACATCTAAATCATCTTGAACTAGGAGGTATAGTCATTTGAAGTTGACCAAAAACTCACTTTAAGTTACTTAAAATTTTCCATATTTCCTTATACTTTCCCAAAATAACTATTTCTAGATTTTAAACTTCCTTCTAGTTCTTTCTAGTTGCGAGATGTTACAATATGTCCCCTTTGGTAACATTCATCCTCGAATGTTGACGAATTCTTGCTTCTTCTCCTCTTTTCTCCTTTTTTTTTCTCTTCTCTAAGAAACTCTAACTCTTTTGTGAAAGCGTAAACTGAACCAAATCAGTTTAGACCCTAATTAATTTACTAAAAACGAATTAAACCAATTGGGTATGGAAAAGACCAAAATACCCTTTTAAAATCAGGATTGGACTTCCCTTATTCGAACAACCCAAATTCCAACAAGAATAACTTACTCATAAGAACTCAGAATCGTGCAAACTTGGCGGTGTTGGAAAGATCGTTGTTAATCTTTCCAACCATATCTAGAAATACATCTAACTCATCCTGAGCAAGGAGTTATGGTCGTTTGAAGTTGACCAAAAACTCACTTTAACTTACTTAAAATTTTCCAGATTTCCTTATACGTTCCAAAAATAACTATTTCCAGATTTTAAACTTTCTTCTAGTTCTTTTTGGTTGCGAGATGTTACACAATTATCATAATGAAGTAAGAACAAGCATTTATCACACAATCATAGAATCACAGCCATCACCAACCTCGAAACAAGCTTGAAACCCTAAGAAACTTGATCCTTCCCTTTCCGGATTCGTTCCGCTTGTTCTTGGTCTACAAACAATCAATATACTACGAGAATCAATAAACAATCATTAATTACCCGAATTACTAAAAATTCTATGAACCCTAGATCAAACTCATGATCTCAATTATCCATTTTAGGATTGTTACCACCACAAAATCTATAACAAAACCCTCCCACATCAATATTCACCCATTCTATTACATTCTACGGATTGAAAAATGGATTCAGGGAGTGAAAAGCTTACCCTTAGCCTCAAGAATGGTGAAAAACTACTAAGAGTCGCATGGGGTTCGTTCCTTAGCTCTAAAAGTCAAAAAGTTCCAAATAAGGTCATTTAGAGGTTTATTTATGACTTTAAGTCAAGTCGGTCCCGCAACAGCGGCCCCGCCAAAGCGACCAGAACCTCGCCCCAGCGGCCTCCACATAAAAGTGAGCTATTCATCTTTCGTCTACGATTTTGAGTCTCGTTGTACCCGCCACAACAACCATCATCCCGCTGCGGCATCCACGCTAGAGCGACAACTATCCTGCCAAAGCGGTCCAAACAGAACTAGAGAGCTAATTAAAAGAATTCCAAAATCCCATTTCACAACACACCTCTAACCCATGACGATCAGAAAACACCCTTTATGCTTAGATTGATTCTGGGAGTTCTACTCACCCGAATTCAATTTCGTAAAGTCGTACGGATTCCTTAACGAGTTATCTAACTACTCATGTATTCAAAAACCATAAGATATCCACCCAATTGTTACCAGATTTCTCTACACCTCAAAGACTACAATTTCGTCCGAATCTGGGCAAGGTTGGGAAAAATCCAAATACTACGAAAAAGTTTTTCGGCCCCAAATTTTCCCCTGCTGGCTTTTCTATAACGACGTAAATGGGTCGTTGCATCTGTTGAGATGTATTACAAATTATGTGTTCTGTGTTTAAATTGTATATTGCTTGGTTAACTTATTTTATAAATTGGTGTTCGATACTATGTTTGGACGAACTAAAACACTTTTTCATTTATTTTCCCTACATATTTTCTACAGCATACTCTCCTGTTAATTATGAAGATTGTGGGTCAGTAATGATTTTTTTTGGCTTCTTTTGCTGAGTATAAGCGTTAATATGGTCGGAAGTATATGCCTGAACCTGAAAATCTTTATGTATTCCTTTTATCTTTTCAGTAGTGCAAAATACTTATTTTTTAGAGTTTGAACTTCCAAGATATTACTAGTGCTTTCACTATTATTAAATATCCACGACCACTTTCTCAAACTTTTTTTGGCATTATACTTTAGTAATTCCTCACTTACATATTTGATATTTACATGATTTTTCTAGTGTGGGGTGATTATTATCATAAGAACAACCAATCTGATGTGTAGTGATGGATCTTTGTAAAATGGAGCAGAACATGGCAATGTGAGACTCAAAACCTTTCTCTTATTCTTTGTTGTATGATATGATATGCTTAAAATCCTTCGGACGTCAATCACTGTAATTTTAGAAAAAGAGAAACGTTGTATATTTCATGTATTTTAAAAAACATAGACAAGGAGAGCGAGAGAAGGAGCTATGAGCCAGGAACAATGAAATTACTGCATTCTCAGTGTTCCGGAATGATATGCGCTTGAGGATCAAGCCTCGGTGAACATCACTTTTCTATATTTATTCATATTTACTCTAAACTAGACTTCACTTCTTGTATTTAATAATAATGATTGCATTGGTATTAATCTACAAAGTGTAGTCATCTAGAAATTGAGTACTAGATATCTATGGAAAATATTTTTTAAAAAAACTCATTCATTTTTCCGTTACATGCTTACAGATGGGAAAATCAAGACTAGGGATTAAGATATAGAGGTTGGTTGTGAATTAGTTATATTTACTAAGAGCAACAAAATAAGTATCTTTTTGTGTTCATTATGGTTGTGTTGACACATTACAGGACTTAATCGAGAGAGCTAATATACCTCTGAAGAAAAGATTGGAAACTACGTATAAGATGTACAATCTCTTAATAGTGTGAGATCTTTCGAGAAAAACCTTAGATCATGGCAGACAATATCACACTCATTTGCAAGATTTATGCAGATCTAAACTTTATTACAATGGACTTTTGTGTTTGGGGTTCATCGTTGCTCTGGTGAAGATGAAACATCAGCTTGGCTTCATTTTACTTTAAATTAAAATTCATTCACTAACTTCTACATTTTTGAAAAGTATTGTTTCAATGTGTTGATAAACTTCTTCAAATATGTCGATTCTCTATTTTCAAGTTATTCAATATATATTGTGTCATTCATTTTCAGATGTTGAAGGAATATTTATATTCAACTCGCACTAATATTTACCCTTATATAAAATTGAGCAAGAGAAGGACGAACACTACAATCAATAATTGTAGAAAAATCAGAGAGATGCCAGACACCAACTTTGCCAACCGGGAAGAGCTTTATCTAGCTTCTTCAAGCAGTGGATCCATTTAGGACTATCACTTTGGATATCGTATTTGTATTTGAATACTCCACTATCTCTTAGGTTACTTTTGCTCCTTCATGTTAGTATTGAAAACATAGAAATTACACCAACCCCATTTACAAATCAATTTCTAAATCTAATACTGTTCATCATCTCTCACATTCAAAAATCAAGACTAACTTATTGATCAATTGTACATTTGTAGCTTCTAATTTTCGTGTTTACTGTATCATTGTGTAACAAGTAAGTTTTTTTCTTTTTGGAAGACCGTGTTATGGTCATATTTCTATGTCATTTTTGAGTTGTCCAAGTACCTTCTAAATTACTCGATCTATCATCTCCACTATTCTCTCTTTGTTATAAATTTCTCTATGTGCATGCATGTACCACCATATATATCCTTTTTTTAGAATATTTTTTTCCGTGCTTATTATATTAGACATAACAAAAAAATTGTATAATCGAAATTCTTTTAAAAATGATCTGAATTGTAGGCTTCAAGTGATTTATTGTTACATTACATGCGTACATTTTGATATTTTCTTGGGAAGAAATCAGGATGGTCTTTCTTTTGTTTTACTAGCAACTAATGTGCTATTCATTTTATGAGCTCTCCAATATTTAACATATTCGGTATTTAACCTCTTGATAAAGTTTCAATAAGTGATACTAAGATAGGTTCTTGATTTTCTTTGTGGGTGATCCTTATATAATGCTGAAACTGTCGAGGCGGCTATATCAATCTGGAGACAATTATGCGTTCATATTATTTCCAGGCGAATCTTATGTCTATTAATATTGTTATTGATCTTCCTCTAAGAACCAAAGGGAGGCATTCCATTAAAGGAATCCATTTTCCATGCTTAACTTAATCATGATGATATTCTTTTTTCTTCTGTTTTGTTAAGGCAGGGTATACTGGTATGATGGTTGACTCTTTGAATGACTTGTCCGATTATCTCTTTTTGGATTCGACTTTCATTATCTTCACCCTTAATTCCCTTTCTCAAGTAAATAGGGGAGAGATGGAGCTAAGTGGAATGATCAAGAGAAATGATTATGACGAGGTTGGACTCAAAGGGGTAAGTAGAGTGTAGAAATTAGTTTGTTACGCTACATTGTGTAATTATCATACACTGCGGTTAAATGGTACAAGAAAATTGATGTACCAAGTTTGAGTTGATCTAGCTAGGAAGTTTAAGAAATTTAGAGAGCCTATGTAGTAAAATTTGCATGCAGGCACAAGACCCTATTAATTGGTTTGTACCATCTGTGCACATAATTTTTGAAGATTGGTATTAGCCCTTCCCTAAAGTTTTACATATATGCTTTCTACTCTCACATTAATCATACCATCATCACTAACTTTATGCAATTTTAGATTTATATTTTTTCATTTGCTATTTTGTCACTTTTTTCTTATTTCTTTATTGATATCCTTCGGCAACAAACGACTATGCAAAGCATACACCACATGGAAAACCCGACACCACATGAAATATAAAATGTTGGGCCGGTGCTGGAAAGGGTATTTTCAAAAGTGACAACGTGCCCGAGGAAGTTGTCGTAAAGATTGTAAATTGCTTCCATTGACAATCTATTGGTACAAACACTCGAGAATTCAAAATGAAATTTCTTTTGTTGATTACTGATTTTTATCCGTTTGTTGGGGTAACATATTTCTTCGGTGCTCTGAGAACACGAATACATGATGATGAAGTGAGGAAATGGATTTTAGGCACTGGAATAAAAGCCATTGAGGAAAAACTTTGGTCTAAGTAGTGTTTAGTACTTTTGAAATATCTCGTTCTCTAGAACTCATATTTCAGTGAACAAATATGATGTAGAAAGCTAATTCATAGACCTGTAACTCTTATGTTTATGAAAAACTCTAATTTGGTTGTTATGGATTCAATATATGGGACTCAACAGAGGACAAGTTCTGTCCAGATTTCGGAATTAGAAATCTTGTGTGATCAACTGTTAGTGTTTTGATGATATCCTTTTGTACAAAATATATTTTGAGGTGATTATTGAGTGTTTCCAATCTTAAGAGATGTACCTACATCTTTCATGAAGAGTGTACACTTCATTTTTTCCATTTTCCTTTTCAAATATAAGTTGTGACATGAGGTACTAGGCTGGCCAGAATTTCTGTTATGGGAGCATAGTCGTATTTTTACAGGCTACGCTTACTTGTGATGATAATCCTGTTTTACAATAAAATTATTGAGCTACTAGGGATTAAAAAAGTTATTTTATTTTACTTTAAGGTTGTATATACTCGTGAACAAGTTGAGGACCTTGATACGTTGGTTGGTCTACGGTTTGAACTCTTGAACTTGTGTTGGACTGTTTCTAAGCTAAGCACTGAGGTTTGGGTATAAACTTGTACTTGTACTCTTTTTACCTGCTGGTATATTTGTATGTTTATCTTGGTATCTTGGTTACCTCTTGTCACTTTGCATTGTCGCGTTGGTATCCTTTTAAGGCATTAAAGACGCTTGTGTAACTCGCCCACTTGTACGGACTGTTTGATCACTTGGCACTATTGTAGGGACCTTGTCCTTCTGTTTGATGTGACTTTGTCACTATTGGAATGCCTCTTGATTCGGATCATTTGCCATCTTGACTTTAGATTTTTAGTCCGTCTTAAGAATGGAAGTTGTCCATTTTAAGTACGAACTAGAAAACTATTTTTAATATGGTTCTTGGTTCTATTGATTATTGAACTTTGACCTTTCTTGATAAGGGGCGTCGACCCTTCTTGATACCTGCTTGTGCTTGGTGTGACGACATGATGTATATATTGGGCGAGCCTTGTTATTGAATCTCTTAGAAAATGGTGCTATGAGTGTTCTTGACATTTGGATCTTTAAATATCAAACTTGATACTCTTTATAAATTGTTTACTTGATTTATTGTTATCTTTCAATTATGCTACCTATGACTTGAGAAAGGTAGCTTGGTGAATATGAGGGCTCCGAACCTATAATTTTTATACCACAAAGCTATATGCTTAGCGATAGTTGTTTCTATCGTAGGGAATGTTCGAGAGGATGCATAAAGCTGGCCATTGAAGATGGAGATTTTGAGAGCCTTAAGGAGGATCACATTTGCATATAGGAATCTATATGTTGTATAACCTTGGGACTTGTACATGATATATGTGTTGTATGTTTACATGAAATTTTGAGGTCTAATTTGATCATGTCACCATGTGTTGTAATATAAGTATGGCTATATGTTTTGTTCTTTTGGGGGTGTGTAAGCCCAAGTCTTGTAATATATTAAATTTATTATTTGTTTTGAATGGTTGTGTGAAGCATGAACCGGCTAATTTGGGTACTCGGAAGTTGGTAATATTCTTTTTATATCATTTTGAAGTGTGAGGATAATATATGCATGAAAATCTCGTAAGTTATTTGCTTAGATTATCTTGGAAGAGTTTTTCTGCGGTAAGTTAAAATTCTATGCAGTTTTGAATTGACGCAAATAAATGTTTAAATGGGCAGGATGCACATCCTTAACTACTTTTTTATGAAACTAATCGCCCTACTGGATTTTAATCAATACTCCCTACATTAATCTCTTTTAAATGTTGCAAGTATTAAAGTAGATTCCTTCTTAAGTGGTAGTATCCTTCTAAAAGGGTCGCTACAAGTGTTAGTATCATAGTCTAGGTTTGTGGTTCTAGGACTTTTGTTGTGAATTACTTGTATACTTGTTCGCTTTCGAAAAAAGTTCTACATAGATTATTTGTTCACTTACATGGTTTATAATATTTTTATCGCATGTAGAGTGCATATGCATCAAGTACATGTCCCTAATGCAATGTGGTCTTCCCTTTTGAAGGAATTAAATTATGGCCTCTTCTTCTGACCGACCTATGGAAGCTGCTCGTGAAGGGTCGGGTACCTTTGTTTCCCAACCTAATGCACTAGAAGATGTTGGAGAACATTTCTCGAATCATTATGTTCCCCAAACTAGTGGGCCTGAAGTGGAAAACCATCAGGCTGTAAGAGCTGGTCCACATCCTCAAATAAGTTGTGGTACTCAAGCCATGAATCCTCCTTTTGAACAAATGACAGAATTCTTCCACCACATGGCTGAATCGATGCATGATCCCAACGGGATTAACTTTGTGAAAATGAGGAAAATGGGTGGAGTGGAGTTTGAAGGTACTGTTGATCCCACGGATGCTGAACAATGGCTGGAGCGCATGGAGAGGGTATTTGAGTAGTTGGAGTGTTCAGATGTTGCCAAATTTAAGTATTCTATTTCACTATTACAAAAGGATGCTTATGATTAGTGGGTAAGTGTTCCGAATTCCAAGGTAAAACCTCCTCTTCTTACTTGGGATGATTTTCTCAGGGAATTTCGTATGAAGTATGTCCCACCTGCTTATTGTGATGTCAAGAAAAAAGAGTTTTTGAATCTAAGGCAACGAGGCATGTCTATTGCTGAGTACCAACAAAAATATCTAAGGCTCTCTCGTTATGCTGGAGGTATTATTAAAGAGGAAAAAAACAAGTGCAGGAAATTTGAACATGGTTTAATTGAATAGATTAGGAAGAATGTGGCGATCCTGCAACATGAGAACTTTTGTAAGTTAGTGTCTGCTGCTTCTACTTGGGAATGACTTGATATAGAAGAAGCTAGTAGAAATGAAAACAAATTCTGAAAGCCTAGACCAGATTTTGGAGGTCCATCCAAAGGGGGAAGGTTTGATGATTCTAAGGCTGGTAGTGATAACAGGCCACCTCAAAAAAGGCAAAACAGATCAGAATTTTCTACAACTAGCACTCCAAATTATGGCCAAGGCAAGCCTCGCGTTCCCACTTGCCCACAATGTGGAAAGAATCTTTACGGTACCTGTAGGAGATCTTCTGGTGCATGTTTCAATTGTGGGAGCTTTAATCATAAAGTGAAGGATTGTCCTAATCCTAATAATGCTCCTTCCTTGAGAAGTGAAGGCTCAGTTCATAACCCTTCTATTAATCCTTCAAAACCTAATAGAGGTGCAAGACCTAAAAACACCCAAGCAACAGGTGCAAATGGAGCTAATAAAGCTAGTGGACCAGGGGCTACTGCACGCGCTTATGCTATGAGGCAGAGGGATGATCAAGATGGACAAGACATGGTTGTCAGTATATTTTACTTATTTGGCTTATGTGTGTTTACACTATTTGATCTTGGTTCTACACATTCCTATCTTTGTTCATCACTTGTTCTTCCTGAAAATGTGAAATTTGTGAGACTTAATTATGATATGCTGGTTGAAAGTCCTTTGGGTTATCAAGTTGTGTGTAATCGAGTTTACCATGAATGTCCTTTCGCAATTCAAAACCTAGTCTTCCCTACTGTTTTGATTAAAATGCCCTTTAATGATTTTGATGTTATTATCAGGATGGATTGTCTTTATAAATATCATGCAGTGGTAGATTGTAGGTCTAAGCATGTGACTTTTAAAGATCCTACATTTTCACACACCATTGTACAAGGTGAAAGATCATTGGCATCTAGTATTATTTATGCGACCTTGGCAAGAAAGTTGAAGCGTCAAGGTTGTGGGGCATACCTTGCTCACATAGTTGATACACAATTGGAGAGTCCTTGTATCAAGGCCATACATACTATACGTGATTTCCCAGAAGTCTTCCTAGAAAATCTTACTGGGTTGCCCTTGGAAAGAGAGGTTGAATTTCCAATCGAGCTTATTCCCGTATCTACCCCTATTTCTATCACTCCTTATAGAATGGCTCCAGTAGAATTAAGAGAATTGAAATCTCAATTGCAAGAACTTCTTGAGAAATTTTTTATTCGACCTAGTGTATCCCCATCCTTGGGGAGCCCCTGTTTTATTCGTAAAGAAGAAAGATGGCACTCTTAGACTTTGTATTGACTATAGACAATTGAACTGAATAACAATCAAGAACAAATATCCACTACCAAGGATCGATGATTTGTTTGATCAACTGAAGGGTGCTAAAGTATTCTCAAAGATTGATTTAAGGTCTGGATATCACCAACTGCGTGTTAGAGAGAAAGATGTCCCTAAAATAGCTTTTAGAACTCGGTATGGTCATTATCAATTTTTTGTGATTCCATTCGGATTGACAAATCCCCCTGCGATATTCATACATCTAATGAATCAGGTATTCAAGCCTTATCTTGATCAGTTTGTGGTGGTCCTTATAGATAATATTTTAATATTTTCCAGAAGTAGTGAAGACCATCATAGACACCTTCGGATTGTTTTGACAATTTTGAAGGAAAAAGAACTTTATGCTAAACTTTCCAAGTGTGAATTTTTGTTTGATAAAGTTGCTTTTCTGGGACATTGGTTATTAACCGAAGGCATGAAGGTGGATCCTAGTAAGATACAAGCAGTTGTTGAATGGAGACCTCCCAAAAGTCCAACCGAGATTAGAAGTTTCTTAGGCTTAGCAAGATACTACAAAAGATTTGTGAAAGGCTTTTCCATTATCGCCTTTCCATTGACTAAACTCTTGTAAAAGGAAGCAAAGTTTATTTGGGATGACAAATGCCAAGAGAGCTTTAAAACTCTCAAATCCTTGTTTACTGATCAAGCGCCTATACTTACTCTACCAATTGAAGGGAAAGAGTATGTAGTATACAGTGAGGCTTCTCACAATGGTCTAGGATGCGTTTTAATGCAAGAAGGGAAGGTTATTTCTTATGCCTCTCGGAAATTAAAACCGCATGAATTGAATTATCCTACTCATGATCTTGAACTTATTGTTGTAGTCTTTGCTTTAAAAATATGGCGGCATTATTTGTATAGAGAGAAATGTCATATATTCACTGATCACAAGAGCTTAAAGTACTTGGGTACTCAGAAAGAGCTAAACCTAAGACAATGTAGATGGCTTGAACTTATCAGGGATTATGACTGCACGATTGATTATCATCCAGGTCAAGCTAATATGGTTGCACATGCCTTAAGTAAAAAATCCTTTGCAAGCATTTCTTTGAGTCCTTTACCCCAACTCCTTGAGTTAAGAGCCATGAATGTTTGTTTTACACTTGATTCAAATGGTTCATTTATTGCTAATTTGCAAGTAAAGCCAATATTACTTGAACAGGTGAAAGAAGCACAAAAGTTTGATGAGAAACTTGTAAAATTGACCAGGGAAGTTCAAAATTGGGAAAAGCTTGATTTTACAGTAACGGAGGATGGTGGCTTATTTTATCAAAACAGGTTATGTGTCCCTAATGATGACAAATTGAGGAGAGAAATATTAAATGAAGCACATACTGCACCATATGCAATGCATCATGGGGGTACAAAGATGTACCAGACAATCAAAGAACATTATTGGTGGAATGGTATGGAGAGAGACATTGCGGAGTTCATTTCCAAATGTTTGGTTTGTCAACAAGTAAAGGCAGAGCATCAGGTCCCAGTTGGTTTACTACAACCCTTGTCGATGTCGAAATAGAAATGGGAGAGAATAGCTATGGACTTTTTTTCTGGACTTCCTCGCCCTTAAAGGAGTCATGATGCAATATGGGTGATTGTGGATAGGCTAACCAAGAGTGCTCACTTCTTAGCAATCAGGATGGATTACTCACTTGAGCGTTTAGCCGAATTGTACATTAATGAGATTGTAAGACTACATGGGATACCTGTGTCTATTGTATCTGATCGAGACCCAAGGTTTACATCTAGATTTTGGGGCAGCTTGCAGGAAGTTTTGGGTACTAAGATGAAATTTAGCAGTTCGTTCCACCCTCAGACAGACGGCCAGTTGTAAAGAGTGATACATTATGCTTCGAGCTTGCATTATGGAGTTTGAGGGTAGTTGGGACAAACACTTGGCTTTGATAGAATTTGCTTACAATAACAGTTACCAATCGAGTATTGGAATGCCTCCCTATGAAGCCTTGTATGGAAGGAAATGTTGGACCCCTCTTTGTTGGAGTGAAGTTGGTGAAAGAGAGCTTGTTAGTCATAAAATTGTGCAACAAACAGAGGACAACGTACAAATTATCAAGGATCTTCTAAAGATTTCTTCGGATAGACAAAAGTCGTACGCTGATCTTAGAAGGCGTGACATTGAATATCAAGTTGGAGATAAAGTATTCTTAAAGGTGTCTCCATGGAAAAAGATTATGAGATTTTGCCAAAAAGAAAAACTTAGTCCCCGATTTATTGGACCTTATGAGATACTTGAAAGGGTTGGACCAGTTGCATATAAATTAGCTTAGCCACCGGAGTTAGAGAAGATCCACAATGTCTTTCATGTTTCTATGCACAGAAGATATCGTTCTGATCCATCTCATGTTCTTCCAGTTGAATCCATTGAGATTAATCCTAACTTGACTTATAATGAAGAACCTATCTGAATTGAAGCTCGAGAAGTAAAGCAACTTAGAAACAAGAGAATCCACTTAGTAAAGGTACTTTGGAGGAACCATTCTGGAAAAGAAGCTACCTGGGAGAGAGAAGATGACATGAGGACCCAGTATCCGCACTTGTTTCGGGACTAGTTTAAGGTAAATTTCGAGAAGAAATTTCTTTGAGGGTGAGAGAGTTGTAACACCCCTAAATACTAACCAAGAGTCTCATGTCGATACACCATTGCTTAATTACTACAATATGTTTTACTCTCATTTAGGGAACTTGAAATGTTGTGATATTTGCTAACTTGCTTAATATAAATTGTGAACGTAATTTAAGGGATTGTAATGGGGCGTTTACGTAATATTCTAATTAGAATTGTTTATAACTTCAAAAGGAGGTGAGGGATATATATATAGGTGTATATGCATGCATTTTGGGCAGCACACAATTATTTGGGCAGCACCTTCGAAGGACAACTGTAAAGGGATAAACATCACTTTTGGTGACTATATTTTCACACCTCCTCTATAGTTAAATTCGTGTTCCTTAACTCTAAGAAACCTGGTGAACTCTCTCTAACCATATTACTCTCAAAATTTTAAGAAAATCTTGGTCCTTTTGGCTGGAATTCGAGATACACCCTTCTCTTTGGTGAGTATTCGAAATCTGTTTTTGAGCCAAGTAGTGTTTAGTACTTTTGAAATATCCCGTTCTCTAGAACTCATATTGCAGTGACCAAATATGATTTGGAAATCTAATTCAGAGACCAGCAACTCTTATGTTTATGAAAAACTCTAATTTAGTTGTTATGGATTCGAAATAGGGGACGCAACATAGGACAAGTTCTGTCCAGATTTCGGAATTAGAAATCCTGTATGATCAACTGTTAGTGTTTTGATGATATCTTTTTGTACAAAATATATTTTGCGGTGATTCTTGATTTTTTTGAACCTTAAGAGATGTACGTACATCTTTCATGAAGAGTGTATACTCCATTTTTGCCGTTTTCCTTCTCAAATATAAGTTGCGACATGAGGTACTAGGCTGGCCAGAATTTCTGTTTTGGGAGCATAGTTGTATTTGTATATACTAAGCTTCTTTGTGATGATAATCTTGTATTACAATAACATTATTGAGCTACTAGGGATTAAAGAAGTTATTTAATTTTACTTTAAGGTTGTATATACTCGTGAACAAGTTGAGGACCTTGATACATTGGTTGATCTACGGTTTGAACTCTTTAAGTTGTGTTGGACTGTTTCTAAGCTAAGCACTTAGGTTTGTGTATAAAATTGTACTTGTACTCTTTTTACCTGCTGGTATATCTGTATGTTTATCTTGGTACCTTGGTTACCTCTTGTCACTTTGCATTGTCGTGTTGGTATCCTTTAAGGCATTAAAGACGCTTGTGTAACTCGCCTACTTGTACGGACTGTTTGATCACTTGGCACTCTTGTTGGGACCTTGTCCTTCTGGTGGCTGTGACTTTGTCACTATTGGAATGCCTCTTGATTCAGATCATTTGCCATCTTAACTCTGGATTTTTAGTCCGTCTTGAGAATGGAAGTTGTCCATTTTAAGTACGAACTAGAAAGCCATTTTAAATATGGTTCTTGGTTCTATTGATTATTGGACTTTGACCCTTCTTGATACAGGGCGTCGACCCTTCTTGATACCTGCTTGTGCTTGGTGTGACGGCATGATGTATATATTGGCCGAGCCTTGTTATTGAATCTCTTGGAAAATGGTGCTATGAGCGTTCTTGACATTTGAATCTTTAAATATCAAACTTGATACTCTTTATATATTGTTTACTTGATTTATTTGTTATGTTTCAATTGTGCTACCTATGACTTGAGAAAGGTAGCTTGGTGAATCTGAGGGCTCCGAACCTATAGTTTTTATACCACTAAGTTATATGCTTAGCGATAGTTGTTTCTATCGTAGGGAATGTTTGAGAGGATGCATAAAGCTGGCCATTGAAGATGGAGATTTTGAGAGCCTTAAGGAGGATCACATTTGCATATAGGAATCTATATTTTGTATAACCTTGGGACTTGTACATGATATATGTGTTGTATGTTTACATGAAATTTTGAGGTCTAATTTGATCATGTCACCATGTGTTGTAATATAAGTATGGCTATATGTTTTGTTCTTTTGGGGGTGTGTAAGCCCAAGTCTTGTAATATATTAAATTTATTATTTGTTTTGAATGGTTGTGTGAAGCATGAACCGACTAATTTGGGTACTCGAAAGTTGGTAATATTTTTTTTATATCATTTTTGCAGTGTGAGGATAATATATGCATGAAAATCTCATAAGTTATTTGCTTAGATTATCTTGGAAGGGTTTTTCTGCCGTAAGTTAAAATTCTATGCAGTTTCGATTTGACGCAAATAATTTTTAATGGGTAGGATGCACATCATTAACTATTTTTTTTATGAACCTAATCCCCCTACTAGATTTTAATCATTACTCCTTACATTAATCTCTTTTAAATGTCGCAAGTATTACTACAAATTGTGTTCATAGTTAAGGTAATACAAACTCCGAATAATATTTTGTTTTCAGTTTTTGTCATTATATTCTTCTGTAATCAGCTTCTTGAATTGAATTTTAATGGTAGAGGATATGTTTTAAGCGGCATTTTCAGTTATATAGAATGAATGTAAAAAATCATTTATGAGAAGTTATAGTGGAATTGTTTACTCTTTAGTTAGAACAATTATTTAATTTGTGTGTTGGGCTCGTGCTCTACCACGGGCTATGCCCATCTAGTAAAACTAGACATGGTCATTCCATAAAAGCACTTTGTGAACCGACACTATTGATGGAAAGTGAAAAAATTCAAATGTTAAATTTTTCTGTACCTTTTACACTACTAGTTTTTACGCATGTGCGTTGCACGTGAAAATCAAATCATGTACCACAGTACTTTTAAAAGTATATGAATATTGCTAAATAAAAAATTAGTCACTCTTAATATCTCTTAGTTACATCTCTTAAATAAACTTTCTACTCCCTTCCCCATAGTGCATTACTTTGTTATTATTGTTTTGTAAGTGTTTTTACTTTTAATATAATATAATAAAATATAAATAAATATTAATATAAAATATAGAAGATATATTAAAGTGGAAGTTTTAGCTGGAGTATTAGATTAATTTAACATTCATATTATGGAGTGTTCTAATTTTACTGAACTTTGAGATTATCAACGTTTGTAAATCAAACTTGATGTTTTAAGAAGAGAAGAATAGAAAACATGAAAAACCGTAGTTTAAAAATGTGAGAAAACTCCTTCATTTATAGTAAAAAATGTGTAGTATTAGTATGTGAATATTGTTTCTTATCATAGAAATATAGAAGATATACTAAATTGAGTGTTTTAAGAAGAATAATAATAATTATTATATTTTCTTTAACTGTAGTTTAAAATTTTGATGAAGCCCCTCATTTTATAGCAAACAAAGGGTAGTGTATGAAAAACTGCTTGTGGTGTCTTATCAAAAAGAAGTCACAACCCTATAGAAAAGTCACAACCCTTCAGAAAGGTCAAAACTCATCGGAAAAGTCATACCTCTTCGAAAAAGTCGCAACCCTTCGGAAAAGTCACAACTCTTCGGAGTTGCAACCCTTCAGAAAAGTCACAACTCTTCAGAAAAGTCACAACCCTATAGAAAAGTCACAACCCTTCAAAAAGGTCACAACTCATCAGAAAAGTTATAACTCTTCGAAAATGTCACAACCCTTCAATGTGAAAAGTTGTCTGCCTTTAATATAATATAATATAATACACATAAAGAAATATAATACAATATAAAATATAAAATATAGAAGATATACTACATTTGGTGTTTTAAGTTGGGGGTATTATAATAATTTAACATTTAAGTTATTAGTTTATTCTTTTAATGTAGTATAGATAGATAAAAAAGATAGATATAGATTGGTCTAATTTTAATTTGATATGAAATTTTAAAAAATAAAGAAGACTTTTAATTTAAGGATCATATGTAGAATATATAAAAATGTCTTTTAACTTTGTGGTCTTAAAGATGCGTCCTCACCCCCAAGAAAAAATAACATTCTATATTAAACTTAATAAAAATAAAAGTACAACAAATAAATTGAAAATAAAAGAGTACTTATTAAATGTAGTTTCGATTCTTCAAACAAGTTTTTGATGAAATACTTTTTCTCCAGTAGTTTGAGACTCTTTAGATTCTGAACACCAAGTTGTAGTTTGTGCAACTGAAAATCATTAAACATCTTGTCAAGTAAGAGTTGTTGCAAAAGTATATTTTATGGCTATGAAAATGAATACATATTAATTATCACTATACTCTTCTCGTTTGAAGTTGAGTTATTTCATTCTCCTTGTTGCATCAATTTTTATTGATCTATATAATTTACCCACAAAAGAATATTGTAATATAATCAAACAAGTCTCACAATCTTCCTTGTTATAAGTAGAAGAATAGAAAACTTACAAAATTTGTAGTTTAAAAGTGTGAGAAACCCCCTCTATTTATAGACAACAAATGATAGTATGAAAAGATGTATGAAAAGATGCTTATCGTGTCTTTTCAGATAAGTCATAACCCTTCAGAAAAATCATAACTTTTCAGAAATGTCATAACTCATCGTAAAAGTCACAACTCTATAAAAAAAGTCACAACCTTTCAGAAAAGTCACTACCCATCAATGTGAAAATGTGTCTGCTTTTAATATAATATAGTGTAATAAAAATAATATTAAATATAGAATATATAATAAATTGGGTGTTTTAAGCTGAGGATATTATAGTAATTTAACATTTATGTTAGGGAGTTCATGCTTTTAAGGTAGCATATATATATGTATATAATCCTTCTCTAAGTCATTTGTTTCACCAAATCCCCATTTCTGTCTTTCATTTGCTTTCTCTATTATTTTTTTGCTCTCTTCCAATGACCAACTCTCATGCTAAGAATGTCCCCCATCCTCCTCCCCCCCCCCCCCCCCCCGCCCCCTCCCCAATCTGCCCTTCCCTCTTCCCTTGCCCCTTCACCTCATCGTGTTCGCGAAAAGGCTACACCAACTGCTGATACTGAGATCTTAATTAGGGGTTTATGGGAGTAGCGCCTTTATCCACTCAGTCAATGCTCCTCCTTGAAAGAGGGGAAACATGTTGAATGCTGGGGAAGGAACATTTGAGGTTCGGGCCAAAAGGTCCAGTGTTGACACTTTCAGCTGCTGCTGCTCCAAAAGCTTCAACATTGGGCCTTTTGGCCTGAACTACATATGTTCCTTCCCCAACATTCAGCAAGCTTCCCCTCTTTCTAGAAGGAGCATTGACTGAGTGGATGGGGGCGCTACTTCCATAAACCCTTAAGATCTCAGTGTCAGCAGTTGGTGTAGCCTCTTTGTGAACACAAGGAGGAGAAGGGGCAGGGGAAGATGGAGGGGGAGATTGGGGAGGGGGAGGAGGAGGAGGAGGGGGGACATTCTTAGCATGAGAGTTGGCCATTGTGAGAGAGAAAAAAATAATAATAAAGAAAGCAAATGAAAGAGAGAAATGGGGATTCGGTGAAATAAAAGACTTAGAGAAGGATTATATATTTACCGTGAAAGGTAGAGAAAAACTTAACAATTAAATTTTTTCACTTTCCATCAATAGTGTCAGTTCACAAAGTGCTTTTGTGGAATGACCATGTCTAGTTTTATGTATATATGTTGACCACATCTTTAATTTATTTTCTCATGAGATTTGTTTAATTTAAATTCTTACTTCCTAATTAAAACTTTATGTTTTCTTTGAAAATGTTGAAGCATATGACAATGTCATTTAAAATTACGTTTGTCTGATTGACTAGCAAATATTTTTAATTAATTACTTAATAATGTTTTTAACTCACACATTTTGTAACATCTCGCAACTTGAAAAAGCTAGAAAGAAGCTAAGAACTTGAAATAATCATTTTTGGAAAGTATAAGGAAATCAGGAAATTTTTAAGTAATGTAAAGTTGAGATTTTGGTCAACTTTAATCGACCATAAACTCTAGCTCAGGATGAGTTAGGTGTAGTTCCAGATATGGTTGTAAAGCTCTTGGATTTATCTTTCCAACGCCATTGATTTTGCACGATTCCGAGTTCGTATGAGTGAATTATGTTCGTTTGAAGTTTGGCTGTTCGAATAAAGAAATGCCCAATCCGGAATTTAAAATGGGGTAGTTTGGTCTTTTCCTTACCCAATTAATTAAATCCGTTTTTAGTAAATTAAGTGGGGTCAAGACTGAGTTAGTTCAGTTTACGCTTTTGAGCAATAGAGTTAGGGCTTTTGGAGAAAGAACGCAAGAGAAAGGAGAAGAGGAAAGCAAGATTCGCCAAGAACGATCGATTTTGGTTGTGGATTCGCCAAGGAACTGATCCTACAAGGTATGTGAGTCTCTCATAGCGTCGGGTTCATTCACCCACGCGCCAAACATGCTTAGTTTCAGCGCAATTCATCCTAAAAGAGTTTGAAAGTTGATGTTCTTGACATGAATTCTTGAATTTGAATGTTGCTCTTAAATTGGGTTGAATTGAGGAGTTTCCGAGATCTTTATGTTGTGTTTTAGAGTTACTTTGAGTTAGGTTCTTGAGTACATACGCTGGATATCCGGATCTAAAATGAATTTGAGGAAGATAATCGAATTTAGGTGGGTTGAGGCTAAAAAACGAAGAAGGAAGAAGTCGAGTAAGGTTCATGAAACAAGTCTACGTCGCGGACTTGTTCCCACATTGAACAAAAATCTGCTCTGCGTCACGGAGAGGATGTGAACTCCTCTGTCTCAAAATTTAATTTTGCGAGTAATTATTTAAAACATCTCCGCGTCGCGGACATGTTCCAAGACGGTGATTTCGTAACTTTTCTCAAGTTTAGCTATTTGAAATCATTCCTAAACATCAAGAGATCTTTCCAAACACAAATCATAATCCTTGAATCCATAATTCAATTGAAGGATCAGTTGAGAGTCAATTCAAGCAAGAGTTAAGATCAAAGTCAAAAGTCAAGTAAGAGAAGTTCATTTCATGTTTTCATAAGTCTTTTACAAACGTTTTAACTTGTTTAAACACTTAAGTTTGATATTAAGCAGAGAGTAAAAGGTAAAGTTTGAAGTTCATTTTTTCAAAAGTATAGGGGGACTAAGTATTCCCAAAGAGATTTTAAATGTTTTTTAACATTTAAATAAGAACGGAAACTGAGATTTCCAAAGAGCTTTCGGCTTGTTTTCAGAAAAGAGTAATAGCTTTCTAAATGAAGCAAGCAGGGAAACAAAGATTTTCCAAGATCGCCTTTGAGCTAAGTTTTTGAGCACTAACCTCAATCACAGAAGAAGTATGTTTTTAAACATAAAGAGCTAGTATATTTTTGGGAGTAGTATTGAGCACCGATGGGAAATAGTTCATACAACTATCAGCCCCCTTAAACCAAGTAGCCATCATGGGTAGAAAAGGGTCATCCTTTTTAGATGAATCCTTTCCGAAATAGACTAGTGGATCCATTAGGCAGTTCAGGTCCTATACCTTTGACCCGGTATAGGATGCGCTGGCAGCGTTAGGAAGATCGTTGTATCATCACTATAGATCTTAAGTGATGGTTGCCGGTTAGAGAAACTCCCACAAAAGTTATTGTATTTTTTTTATATACATCAGTTTATTGTATTTTAACTACATCTAAGAGTTATTTGTATCTTGCATACACAGAGAGTTGATATCATGTTTTTAAAATCTTTTCTTTATATTACACTTGCTTTTAAACTGCTTTATATTGAAATGAGTTCAGTCATGTTGAGTTGAGTTGACCCAGGTAAGTTCTTCAATTTCTATCAGATTCTTTCTAGCCTTTGTTATTTTAGCATTCCAACTCGCATACTCGTATATTCAATGTACTTATGCCAGTTGGCCTGCATCGTATTATGATGTAGACATAGGTAACTAGGATCGGCAACCCGACACGTTGTTTGATCCAGTAAGCAGTCCAGAGTCTGTTGGTGAGCCTCTTTGCTTTCCGTAGGATCCATTTTATTGCTTTCTAGTTTAGTTTATTATGATGTTGTGGGGTTTGTCCCAACATCCATCTCAGTTGTTATTAGAGGCTTCATAGACAGTCAAATGTTAGTTTTTAGTCTTTTCATTGTCGTTATTCCATGTTGAGACTTGAGTTTGCCTTAATGGCCAGTTGAATGTTCCTTTATAACATTCTAGTTTATTATATGAACTTATCTTTGTTTAGTTTAAGTCTTCCGCTGAGTCAAGTAAATCAGGCCAAGGGTTCGCTTGGGGGCCAGCAATGGTCTTTTTAGTGTGGGCCACGTTCAGGGTGTGACAAACTTGGTATCAGAGCACAGAGTTCAAGAGTCCTAGGGAGTCTATGAAGTCATGTCTATAGAGTCCTAGTTATCGGTGTGAAGCGCGCCATATCTATAATTAGGAAGCTGCAACATTTAGGAATTCTTTCACTTCTTTCACACTCATTTCGTGCGTTAGAGATGATCTCTAAAAAGTTTCTCCCTAATTCGTGCTTGCACGTGTTTCAGATTACCATGCCTCCACAAAGACAAGCATGAGGTCGTCTAGCTAGGAGAAATGTTGAACCACAAGAGCAAGAGTTACCTAATGCACCTGAAGTGCAACCGCAAGGAGAGATCTCTAATGCTGAGTTTAGAGAGGCTATAAGGATGCTTAGCCAAGTTGTAACCAATCAGGCTGGGCAGCAGAGAGGAGCTCGACAAGAAAAGGCTGACACTTCAAGGATTCGTGAGTTCTTGAGGATGAACCCTCCAAGTTTCACTGGGTCAAGCACTGTAGAGGATCCAAAGAACTTCATTGAGGAACTGAAAAAGGTGTTTGATGTGATGCATGTTGCTAATACTGTGAGAGTTGAGCTAGATGCATATCCGATGAAGAATGTTGCTAGGACTTAGTTCGATCATTTTAGAGCTGAGGATGCACCACCTGCGAGCTGGGCCTATTTTGAGGAAGCTTTCTTGGGGCGCTTCTTTCCCCGAGAATCGAAAGAGGCTAAGGTACGGGAATTTCTAACACTTAAGCAGGATTCTCTGAATGTGCATGAGTATGGATTGAAGTTCACCCAACTGTCTCGCTACGCTCCTGAAATGGTTGCGGACATGAGGGGTAGGATGAGTTTATTTGTTGTTAGTTTGGGTCATCTATCAAGCAAAGAGGGTCGGGCAGCAATGCTTATTGGGGATATGGACATTTCAAGGTTAATGGTCTATGCGCAGCAGGTAGATGAAGAGAAGCTGAGAGATAGAGAGGAGTTCAAGAGCAAGAGGGTTAAGACAGGGAATGAGTTCGGGCAGCAGATGAGTAATGCCAACCGGTCGTCCTTCCAACAGAAGAAAAAGGGTCCTACTCCATCATCTGCTAGTCCACCTGCACCTAAGAACAATAGTGAATACTATGGTAAGAATTCCAGAACTAAACCTGCCTATTCTCAGGGTAGTGTAGTGCAAAGGGGAAGTAAGCTTCCTGCCTGTGCCAAGTGTGGTAGGAACCATTCAGGTGTTTGTCGTGAGGGAACCACTGGTTGTTTCAAGTGTGGTCAGAGTGGGCACTTCATGTGAGAGTGTCCAAAGAACAAGCAGGGTAATGGGGGCAATAGAGCTTAGTCTTCTTCAGTCGCTCCTCCTGGTAGAGCTGCACCTAGAGGAGCTACTTCCGGTACTGGCAGAGGAGCAAACGACCTCTATGCGATCACTAGTCACCAATAGCAAGAGGATTCACCAGATGTTGTCACTGGAATGATTCAAGTCTTTGACTTTACTGTTTATGCTTTGCTAGATCAAGGAGCAAGTTTATATTTTGTAACCCCATATGTTGCTATGAATTTTGATGTTATTCCTGAGCAACTTAGTGAACCATTCAGCGTTTCCACACATGTTGGTGAGTCTATTCTAGCAGAGAGAGTCTATCGTGATTGTCCCATTTCCGTCAATCACAAGAGTACCATGGCTGATATAATTGAGTTAGACATGGTAGAGTTTGATGTCATTCTTGATATAGACAGGCTTCATGCCTATTATGCCTCAGTTGATTGTAGAACTCGATTAGTCAAGTTTGAGTTTCCAAATGAGCTAATCTTAGAGTGGAAAAACAGTTCAGCAGTGCCTAAGGGTCGTTTCATTTCGTACCTTAAGGCAATGAAGTTAGTTTCTAAAGGTTGTATCTATCACTTAGTTCGAGTTAATGACTCAAGTGTTGAGGTACCTCCTATTCAGTCAGTTCCAGTAGTAAAAGAGATTCCAGATGATCTTCCCGGAGTCCTTCCTGAGAGAGAAATAGACTTCGGTATAGATCTTCTTCCAAATAGGCGTCCGATTTCTTTTCCGCCATATAGAATGGCACCAGCAAAGTTGAAAGAGCTTAAGGAGCAGTTAAAGGATCTCTTAGATAAGGGCTTTATTCGACCAAGTGTCTCACCTTGCGGCGCTCCGGTCTTATTTGTGAGAAAGAAAGATGGTTCCCTTAGGATGTGTATAGACTACCGCCAGTTGAACAAGGTTACCATCAAGAATAAGTATCCTCTTCCAAGAATTAATGATCTCTTCGATCAACTTCAGGGTGCTTCCTGTTTCTCGAAAATTGACCTCAGATTGGGTTATCATCAGTTAAGAGTAAGGGAATGTGATATTCCCATGACAACTTTCAGAACTAGATATGGTCATTATGAGTTTTTGGTCATGTCCTTTGGTTTGACCAATGCACCAGCAGCGTTCATGGATCTTATGAATAGATTCTTCAAACCTTATTTAGATATGTTTGTTATCGTCTTCATTGATGACATACTAATCTATTCAAGGAATGAAGAAGATCATGCTAGCCATCTCAGAATAGTTCTTCAGACGTTGAAAGATGAGGAATTGTATGCTAAATTCTCTAAGTGTAAATTTTGGCTTGAGTCTGTGGCATTCTTAGGCCATGTTGTGTCAGGAGAGGGAATTAAAGTCGATACTCAGAAAATTGAGGCACTACAGAATTGGGCTAGACCTACATCTCCAACTGATATTAGGAGTTTCTTGGGTTTGGCTAGCTATTATAGAAGGTTTGTAGAGGGTTTCTCATCCATTTTGTCACCTTTGACAAAGTTGACTCACAAGACAGAGAAATTTCAATGGTCTGAAGCTTGTGAGAAAAGCTTTAAGGAATTGAAGAAGAGGTTGACTAGTGCTCCAGTTTTGACCTTACCGGAAGGTACTCAAGGTTTTGTAGTGTATTGTGATGCATCTAGAGTTGGCTTGGGTTGTGTTTTACTGCAGAACGACAAAGTTATAACTTATGCCTCCAAATAGTTAAAAGTTCATGAGAAGAACTACCTAACCCGTGACTTAGAGTTGACTGCTGTAGTATTTGCTTTGAAGATATGGCGTCACTATTTGTATGGTGTTCATGTTGATGTATTCACTGATCACAAGAGCGTACAATATGTGTTCACCCAGAAAGAGCTTAATCTCAGATAGAGGAGGTGGTTAGAGTTACTCAAGGATTATGGCATGAGTATTCTTTACCACCCAGGTAAGGCTAATGTTGTTGCTGATGCGTTAAGCAGGTTTTCTATGGGTAGTACCGCCCATGTTGAGGAAGAAAATAAAGAGTTAGCAAAAGATGTGCACAGACTTGCACGCCTGGGAGTCAGACTTATGGATTCCACAAAAGGAGGAATAGTGGTGACGAATGGGGCTGAGTCATAATTAGTGTCAGAAGAGAAAGAGAAGCAAGACCAAGGCCCCATTTTGCTAGAATTAAAACCAAATGTTTATAAGCAAAGAGTATTAGCTTTTGAACAAGGGGGAGATGGTGTATTGAGATATCAAGGTAGAATGTGCGTACCTATGGTGGATGAAATCTAAGAGAGGATCATGGAGGAAGCTCATAGCACCAGATATTCCATTCATCCGGGTTCCACAAAGATGTATCGTGATTTGAAGGAGGTGTATTGGTGGAATCGTATAAAGAAGGGCATTGCAAAATTTGTTTCTAAGTGCCCAAATTGCCAACAAGTTAAAGTAGAACACCAAAGGCCTCGTGGCTTGGCTCAGAATATAGAACTTCCGGAATGGAAGTGGGAGATTATTAATATGGATTTCATCACAGGCTTGCCAAGGTCTCGCAGGCAACATGATACTATTTGGGTGATTGTGGATAGAATGATGAAATCAGCCCACTTTTTGCCGGTAAAGACTACCAACTCAGCAGAAGATTATGCTAAGCTTTATATTCAAGATGTGGTAAGACTTCATGGGGTTCCGGTCTCCATTATTTCAGATAGAGGAGCGCAATTTATTGCCCAATTTTGGAAGTCATTCCAAAAAGGCTTGGGTTCAAAGGTGAATTTGAGTACTGCCTTTCATCCTCAGACAGATGGGCAAACAGAGCGTACCATTCAGACATTAGAAGATATGTTGAGGGCATGTGTGATTGATTTCAAAGGTAATTGCGATGATCACCTACCTTTAATTGAGTTTGCTTACAACAACAGTTACCACTCTAGCATCCAAATGGCTCCATATGAAACTCTTTATGGGAGAAGATGCAGATCTCTTATTGGATGGTTTGAAGTTGGTGAAGAGGGTTGACAGGGCTAGATTTAGTCCATCAAGCTATGGAGAAATTTAAAGTGATTCAAGAGAGGTTGAAAACGGCACAAAGTCGTCAGAAATCCTACACTGATGTTAGAAGAAGGGCGTTAGAGTTCGAAGTAGATGATTGGGTATATCTAAAAGTTTCACACATGAAGGGTGTTATGAGGTTTGGTAAGAAGGGGAAACTTAGTCCCCGGTATATTGGACGTTATCGAATATCCAAAAGGATGGGCAATGTAGCTTATGAGCTAGAGCTACCACAAGATCTAGCAGCGGTTTATCCAGTATTTCACATCTCCATGTTGAAGAAGTGCATGGGAGATCCCTCATTGATAGTAGCAACTGAAAATATTGAGATCAAGGATAGCTTATCTTATGGGGAGATTCCAGTCCAGATTCTAGATCGCCAAATGCACAAGTTAAGGACAAAAGAGGTTGCATCAGTCAAAGTCCTTTGGAGGAATCAATTTGTTGAAGAAGCTACATGGGAAACTGAAGAGGATATGAAGAAGAGATATCCACATCTCTTTGAATCTGGAGAAAGTGCAGACCAAGGTACTAATTTTCTTCTTAGTACTCTATAAATTGTGAGTGAGCATGTTGGTTGTTTGCATTTGCTTGTTGGGTGTTTGAACTTGATGTTACCCCATTACCCTAGTAAGAATAATCTAATTCGAGGATGAATGTTCCCAAGCGGGAGATATTGTAACATGTCGCAACTTGAAATAGCTAGAAAGAAGCTAAGAACTTGAAATAATCATTTTTGGAAAGTATAAGGAAATCTGGAATTTTTTAAGTTATGTAAAGTTGAGATTTTTGTCAACTTTAATTGATCATAAATCCTAGCTTAGGATGAGTTAGGTGTAGTTCCAGATATGGTTAGAAAGCTCTTGGATTTATCTTTCCAACGCCGTTGAGTTTGCACGATTCCGAGTTTGTATGGGTGAATTATTTTCGTTGGAAGTTGGGTTGTTCGAATAAAGAAATGCCCAATACGGAATTTAAAAAGGGGTAGTTTGGTCTTTTCCTTACCCAATTAATTAAATCCATTTTTAGTAAATTAAGTGGGGTCAAGACTAAGTTAGTTCAGTTTACGCTTTTGAGAAATAGAGTTAGGGCTTTTGGAGAAAGAACGCAAGAGAAATGAGAAGAGGAAAAGCAAGATTCGCCAAGAACGATCGATTTTGGTTGTGGATTCACCAAGGAATTGATCCTACAAGGTATGTGAGTCTCTCATAGCGCTGAGTTCATTCACCCACGCGCCAAACATGTTTAGTTTCAGCGCAATTCATCCTAAAAGAGTTTGAAAGTTGATGTTCTTGACATGAATTCTTGAATTTGAATGTTGTTCTTAAATTGTGTTGAATTATGGAGTTTCTGAGATATTTACATTGTGTTTTAGAGTTACTTTGAGTTAGGTTCTTGAGTACATACGCTGGATATCGGGATCTAAAATGAATTTGAGGAAGATAATCAAATTTAGGTGTGTTGTGGCTGAAAAACGCAGAAGGAAAAAGTTGAGTAAGATTCATGAAACAAGTCCGCAATACCACAGTTAACAAAAATCTTCTCTGCGTCGCGGAGAGGACGCGGAATCCTCTGTCTCAAAATTTATTTTCGCGAGTAATTGTTTAAAACACCTCCGCGTCGTGGACATGTTCCAAGAAGGTGATTTCGTAACTTTTCTCAAGTTTAGCTATTCGAAATCATTCCTAAACATCAAGAGATCTTTCCAAACACAAATCATAATCCTTGAATCCATAATTCAATTCAAGGATCGGTTAAGAGTCAATTAAAGCAAGAGTTAAGATCAAAGTCAAAAGTCAAGTAAGAGAAGTTCATTTGAAGTTTTCATAAGACTTTTACAAACGTTTTAACTTGTTTTAAGACTTAAGTTTGAAGTTAAGCAAAAAGTATAAGGTAAAGTTTGAAGTTCATTTCTTCAAAAGTATAGGGGGACTAAGTATTCCCAAAGAGATTTTAAATGTTTTTTCACATTTAAATAAGAACGGAAATTGAGATTTCCAAAGAGCCTTCGGCTAGTTTTCAGAAAAGAGTAATAGCTTTCTAAATGAAGCAAGCAGGGAAACAAAGATTTTCCAAGATAGCCTTTAAGCTATGTTTTTGAGCACTAATCTCAAATCACAGAAGAAGTATGTTTTTCAACATAAAGAGCTAGTATATTTTTGGGAGTAGTATTGAGCACCGATGGGGATGATTTCATACAACTATCAGCCCCCCTAAACCATGTAGCCATTATGGGTAGAAAAAGGGTCTTACTTTTTAGATGAACCCTTTTCAAAATAGACTAGTGGATCCATTAGGTAGTTCATGTCCTATACCTTTGGCCAGGTATAGGATGCGATGGCACCGTTAGGAAGATTGTTGTATCATCACTATAGCTCTTAAGTGATGGTTGTCGGTTAGAGAAACTCCCATATAAGTTATTGTATTTTTTATATACATCATTTTATTGTATTTTAAATACATCTCAGAGTTATTTGTATCTTGCATACACACAGAGTTGATATCATGTTTTTAAACAGCTTTTCTTTATATTGCACTTGCTTTTAAACTGTTTTATATTGAAATGGGTTCAGTCATGTTGAGTTGAGTTGAGCAAGGTAAGTTCTTCAGTTTCTCTCAGATTCTTTCTAGCCTTTATTATTTTAGCATTCCAACTCGCATACTCGTACATTCAATATACTGATGACTGTTGGCGTGCATCATATTATGATGCGGACACAGGTAACTAGGATTAGCATCCCGACGCGTCGTTGATCCAGTGAGTAGTCTAGAGTCTGTTGGTGAGCCTCCTTGCTTTCCGGACTATCAATTTCATTTTTTTCTAGTTTAGTGTATTAGGATGTTGTGGGGTTTGTCCCAATATCCATCTCAGTTGTTATTAGAGGCTTCATAGACAGTCAGATGTTAGTTTTTAGTCTTTTCATTTTCGTTATTCCATGTTGAGACTTGAGTTTGCCTTAATGGCCAGTTGAATGTTCCTTTATAACATTCCAGTTTATTATATGAACTTATCTTTGTTTACTTTAAGTTTTCCGCTGAGTCAAGTAAGTCAGGCCAAGGGTTCGCTTAGGGCCAACAATGGTCTTCGGTTGCCTGTCACGTCCAGGGTGTAGGCTCGAGGCGTGACACATTTCTCAGATGTGGCCTAATTCGTTTTGGAGATAGAAAAATTTCAATGTAGTTATAATGTTCGCCGTCTCTAATACCATGTTGAAAAGTTTGGGTGCTTCGAGTCTTTTCCCCCCTTCTAGGAAGGCAAAGGGTTAGGAGTGAATTATTCATAACCTTAAGCTAAACTCATATAAAAAGTACTGGAATTAGCACAAATATATTGGTGAGCAGTGGGTGGCATATGCAGAAAATTTGTGAAGGGTGTCCAAATTAAAGCCAACACAGAAAAAAAATGTGGCCATGGGGAATTGAACCTCAATGGCAAACAAACTTCTTCACACTATTGCCATTAAGCTACCACTCTATATACAACTATGTTTTTCATATTTTATTTAACTAACTGTTTTACAGCAGACCACATTAAACAAAACATACAAAACATAGATGTAGTGATTCGAACTTGGGTATTGTGTACATATTGGACACATTTTTTCCACTGAGCTATGACTCATTGTTATTGTTTAGGGTGTTCAAAATGCTTAATATATCAATATAAAGTAATATTTGACGTGACAACTTTGCTAAGAGGGCTAATTTACTATATTAAAAACAAGCTCAGGAAAGTTATTCTAGAAACAGATCACTAGGAATCATGAAAATGATACTTAGTGAATGGAAAATACCATGGGAGATACTAGACATAGTGGAAGAAGTAAGACAAATTTTGGAGCAAAACAACTACAAAGTTCAGCATGTATATAGGGAAAGAAATCAGCCAACAGATGTCATTGCTAATAGTGCTTACAGTAAGTCGGAGGTACATGAATACAAGTAGTTTGAACAACTACCAGCTAATTGAAGAAAAATTCTAAACATGGACAAAGCACAAATCACAAGTTTTACAATCAAGACAAGAAAGATAAAAGACATAAACCGCCAGTATGGACCACAATTACATTAATCAAGATGTGGTGAGTCTCGCAAGATTTTATATGTACACCTCAAATGTTTGCCAATACTAGTGCTTAAAATCGGTGAGAAATAAAGAGCTACCTACTTAGAAAAGAGGAAATCGGCAAAAGTCGAGGACTATACATCCAAAGCACATCATCCATTGTCATAGAGAGAAAGATCGAGAGTATCATATTCTGATCCACGACTAGCAACGGTGTTAGATCCAGAAATCAAAACATACTAAACCAAGATAAAGGAGAGATTAGAAACATAATGGAGGAGGAAGATAAGGAGGATCAGTACCTATTGAAGTTGTTGAAGATGTGTATGGTACACCACCATGGTTGAATGCTGATGATCTAAAGGACACAAAGGAGAATCATGAAGGCGCCGCGGAGAAGAATATGAAAGAGGAGGATTTCGAAACAAATGTTAGGGAAAGTGTTAAAAATAGGGTAAAGAATAAAAAGGGTATTGCTATATTTTGGGCTAACTTTCTTTTTCAAAGTTGGGCCAGACAGACATATATTTTTTATATTTATGATTGAATAAACGAGCTTCGAGCTCAAATTTGATTTAAAAAAGTAATATTTGATCTAAATATATAATGTAATGTTTCGGCGAAAGGTATCCAATCCATAGCTCCAGCCCTGTTGGTGAGATCATGTTTAAGCAATTAATTAACAATCCAAACAAAATTTAGAGTACTATTAAAAATAGCTCAACACAATAATTATCGACTATTGGAGATTGCTATGTTAGTAATTTATATTTTGTGCACTCACATATTAATATATTATATGTAGATATGTTATTAATAAAGTAGTCCATTGTATGATCTAATAAAGTATTAAAGTTTGGAGCCTTAAAAGTAATTTTCTATTCATATGAGTTTATTTTTGTAACACCTTGGTATTTGAAAGAGCTAAAATTAGAAAGAACTAAATTGGAAATAGCAAAATCTAAAATATTGCAAGTTATGCTTAAGTTGTGAGTCAACTTCAAACGACCATAACTTTCAATACAAGATGAGCTAGGTGGCCCATAAGATATCAAATGAAAGGTCTTGGAATCCTCTTTCCAACTCCACCGAGTTTGCTACATTGCTAGCACGGGCCCAACATTTTATACTTTCAAGTTGTGGATGTTTTGCATAATCATTTGATGACGAAGGATAGCAGCGAACAATAAAATAGCGGTTCAAAAGTAGCACATCAAAAAAAAAAAAAGAAGCTAAAATTGCATATGTTGATATGATTGACGCAAGGAAAAGACGACTATGTGCAAAGGTTGATCAATGATAGATGCCAAAATAGAGTAAATATAGACAGTCAATGAAAGATCACAACATTAGCTACCATGCTTTTTAAAGGTGAATTTAACTACAGCCTTCGGGGCTAAAAATGACAAATCAGATTTAAGTAGTAACAATTAGCCAAAGTACTTACTCCAACCCTCAATTAAGGAGAGAAATGTTTGTCTGAACCTAAATAACATAACTATAGCTACTGGTGTTATTCTTAAGACAATTAGGCATTCCATACATGAAAAATAAGATAACACCAGTAATGAAAAATAAAATCAAATCCTTCTAACTCATATTGTTAGTGTACCTTGAAATAAGACATACAGTGAGATAGAAGTAGCATAATATTTTTTCCAATCTAGATGTAAGAATAGCATAAATGAACAATAAACTGCATTTCTCTTATTCTTCATGGTTATGATGTTACACACTATAATAGACATTTGTCAACAGTAAGAATAGGAACGGGGCTTTGAGTTAGCTTCGTCTTGAAACCTGTAAATCAACAAGTGTTTTTTGCTTTTAGCTTTAAGAAACATAAGAATGTGATTTTATCTCATAATCCTCACATATTTGACCTTTTCTTCTCATATTCACATGTATTTGGCTAGCAATGCTAACAACAATAAAATGTCGCACTTGCCTTTTTTCTTTATATTTTATTTATGCACCATATATCTCTCTTCTAGTTGCATCTCAGGAAGCAGTTGATTGCAATTCCTCACCTTAGCACATCTACATTAATGTTTACTTACCTATTTTTTGGCAAGACTTAACAGAAGTGATCAAATCCAATAAGCACTAAATACAGTATACAACACCATAATCTTCATTAACCATTATCAGTACACTAAACAGAACACTATGGTTCCTTTTGAACAAAAAGGGGGCCAAATTTTGAAGAACCTGAAAAAAGTATGTGAGATTGTACCTGAAGGACTTGAAAATCAAGAGAATCTGGAATTAACCCTTCCCATAGTATAGCCTACTTCTTGTTTTGTCTCTAAACCTTGATTGTTTTCTGCCACATTAGCTAAGTCGAGGTATAGTTATAAAAGTGAGCAAGGATCCAAAAGTATTAATATCAAACTTCTTTAACCGCAAAGGAGTTAAATTCATAAGAACTCGAAATAAAAGTAGGTGACCTCATCCGTTGTCGTTCCAGAATACTATTTTGTTGGAGCACTATTTTTTCCTGCAGCAACTCCTTCAATTACTTAAGCAAGAGGCTTCTTATACGATTATACCAACATAATAAGACAATTGGACAACTATGAAATTTTTGGAAACAACTTCTCTACTTTCATGAAGTAGAGATAAGGTCTTCTTACACTTTACCCTCTCCATACTCTATTTGTGAAATTTGACTGGGTATGTTGTTGTTATTGACAACTATGAGAATTATCAAATAGGTCACTACGACAAAAATCACCAGATTTAAAAAGTAGTTTTTGTATAAATACCTCATTCTGTTAATTATATTTTAATATCAGCTTGAGCAATAACTTGTCCATGTTAGAATGTTTATGGAAAAGACTAAAAGTCTCACGTTGGTGCGAGATTAAAACATTTTTCTGAACCCAAAAAGATGTCAAATTTTTTATGATGATTAACCTCAAGCTAGAACAAACCGCTCAAAATTTATTGCAAAGGGTGACAAAACATGTGCAGCAACAATTGAGGAGGGATATATCACAAATTCTAACATCAACATCTTCAAACTCACATCTTTATTTCCAATTTGAGACTTCCCACCCAAGAAATGGGATCTCAAATAGAGTGGTTAAATTCAGATAGGTCATCAATGCTCAGAACTATCCTAAGATACACTCACAGTTCAAAACATGTACATCAACCAAGTAAGCATAATTACAAATTCAATATCAACAAAAACACTGAATTTGTCTATTGCATGAATAGAAATATCATTTTGATTATTCCCTTTGTTGACGACCAAAAATTGGGAAAGACATTGAAGATACGAACTTTTATTTTGATTTACCCATTTGGTTAGAAAGAAATTTGAATGGAAATATCAAATTTTTCAGCAATGTATTACCCCTTATTAGAAATGACCCATTTTGATTTTTCCCTTTAATTAGAAACAAAAATCCAACTATCATTCTCAGTTTATCATTTGAGCACAAAGAAAATTGAAGAAAGAAGAAGAACAAAGGGATAAGAAATACCTTAAACTGTAGCAACACTTTCAGAAGATGGAAGATTAAGAGAGCTAACACTTTCAAAAGATGGAAGATGAAGAGAGTTGTGGGAAGTGGAAAGAGAAAGCCAAGGTCTATGTTTTATAGCAAGTGTAATCAACAAGAAAATAAAGACACGTTTGACATTTCATAATACATATGTCTCTCGAAAAATGCATGAAATTTTATAACCAATGAAATTGGGCCACAAACAATAAAATATTAAATGCATCATAGTACAATCTAAATAGCTTTTGGTCCAATGATTTAATGAAGTGTTCGTCCAAGATGTTCCATTTCTATTTAAAATTTTAAGTCTATTTTCTTATGGATTTAATGATTTCTGGGAAAATTTTCAACTTGCATATTTCTAATTTTTTTAAATTTTTACCATATAAGTATTTTATTTGGTGAACCTTTCCGAGAAGCAATGTTATATGAATGGTTTGTATAATACTTTTTGTCGCTATTTTTGATAAAGCCATTTTCCTAGCAGGCATATGGCGCTAAGATTGAACATCGATGAAATAACAACCGAAACACCGGATTGGACATGTTAAGTCCAAATTGTGGACATGAGTAGAGCAAGAGTAAACCCAGGGGTGGCTCAACATGATTGGGGGTCTAAAGAGAAATTTCAATTTGAGGCCTAAAATATAAACACACTTCATATATGTATTTATTCAAAATTTATTTTTCTTACACTATTTAGATAAAGATTATTAGTATTTTAATAAAAAAATTTAGTTATTAGTTTTAGGTAAGATTTTATTAACTCAACATTGAAAAACATCCTTTCAATGAGGCAATTATTATATGAATTGTTAACATAATTCTATAAGTAATAAGTTGATAAATATTAAATAAAGATAAGAGTTAGAACCATAGAATTTGACCCAAGAAGTTGATGACTTGATATATCCCATTTTAATATGAATTTAGTAATGCTTGAAATTAAAATTTAAAAAGAAATAAAAAAGAATTTGTAACTCACTTTGTTCAACACTTTTCACTATTAATTCTTATTTTTAACAAAGTACAAAGGATGTTAAAGTGGGTAAAATAATATGTTTTTAAAAAAATTATACTTTTTATCATAAATAATCAATTTTTGTATAGAAATTTTAACTCATAATTTATTCTTGATCTGAAACCATGAATTACCGACATCATTCTCAACATAACCGCAAAAGTTATGACAAAACTAATATAAACCTTAGCTACAAACTTATAACTTAAAATTCAATGCTTTAGCAAAACCATAATAGAACTGACAATTATAGAATATAAAGAAAGAAAAAAAGAACATCTCTTGAAATTATGCGACACGTGCAGAAATAACAAAGAAAGAGGAACTAACTTATAAAGTTCAATTAAATCAGTATAGAGATAAATCACAGGAATAATGAATAATTTTCTTGAAATACTTTTAAATAGGAAGAGACAATGTTTTTACAATGAATTTAGGCATTAGAACTTTCGGGGGAAAAGTTGCATGTATTCCCAATTCTTGGCAACCTTCATCAACTTTGTCATCATTTCAATGACCTAGATTACCACTTTCTTCCACTAAAACATTAAAAATCTTCTATGATGAAACATTTTCGAAGAATTGAGGAAACTAACGGAGGATATAAAAAGACATTATGTAACAATGATTAAGAACTGAATACCTGAGAAGTAGAGAAATTGGAACTTCAATCCAACAACTTCATTACTATGATTGAGAGAAAGAATAACAAAGTGAAAATTGAAAAGGTGAGCAGAGATGGAGAGTTCAATGTTGGCCAGAAGAAAATCTTGTCAAATAAACTTTCAATATCACAGGAACTATAAATTTTATTAACAAAGACACGTGGGGACTTAAAAGAAATTACACGCCAGGTTATAATTAATACTTTATGTATTATCAAAGCTAGTATAGTCCTTGTTTAATAAAGTGGGCCCTAACATAGTACAACTTGAATTACATTTGGAACAACTTTTTGGAGTTGTGTTCGTCCTTTCCAACTCCCTCTTCTAAATAAGGGTTAATCAATTAATAATTGTATCAACAACACTGTGAGTTGTAAACCTGAACAAGTTTGATCAGTCATTCAACATCTTTTTTTATCGTGTATTGTACTTTTTTCTCATCAAACACGTGTAAATGCTCACTAATTTTTTTCCCTTCATTTGCATATCATTGTTTTCTTTCATTGATTTCTAGGTTTATAAATATTTTACATAATTTCTCTGTGTAAAATTATACAATTTTTCTTTTTAATGGTTCTCATTCTTTATCTGATATTAAGTAATTTATCATTCAAATTGTGAGCTATTTATGTTTTTTTTGAGGTTTTAAGGCAATCTTTCTTTAGTTATTGCACTTTCATTGTCTGTAATTGCCATTTGTTCTTCTGGGTAGTTTTCTATAATTTTTCTGTTATGCTTATTCAATATTCATGTTTGAATTGAGATACTAAGGTGTAATCTTATGAGATGTATTACAAATTATGTGTTCTGTCTTTAAATTGTATATTGCTTGGTTAACTTAATTTAAAAATTGATGTTTGATAGTATGTTTGAATGAACTAAAACACTTTTTTATTCCTTTTCCCTACAGATTTTCTACAACATACTCTCTTGTTAATTATGAAGATTCTGGGTCAGTCATGAATTTTTTTGGCTTATGTTGCTGAGTATAAGCGTTAATATGGTCGGAAGTATATGCTTGAACCTGAAAATCTTTATATATTCCTTTTATCTTTTCAGTAGTGCAAAATACATATTTGTTAGAGTTTGAACTTCCAATATATTACTAGTGTTTTCACTGTTATTGACTATCCATGACCACTTTCTCAAACTTTTTTTGCGTTATTTACTTTAGCAATTCCTCACTTACACATTTGATATTTACATGATTTTCCTAGTGTGGGGTGATTATTATCATAAAAACAACAAATCTGAAGGGGATGATTGTAAGATGGAGCAAAACAGGGCAATGCGAGACTCAAAACCTTTCTCTTATTCTTTTTTGTAGGTTATGATATGCTTAAAATCCTTCGGACGTCAATCACTGAAACTTTAGAAAAAGAGAAACGTTGTATATTTCATGTATTTTAAAAAACATAGACAAGGAGAGTGAGAGAAGGAGATATGAGCCAGGAACAATGAAATTACTGCATTCTCAGTGTTCCATAATGATATGTGCTTGAGGATCATGCCTAAGTGAACATCTATTTTCTATATTTATTCATATTTACTATAGACTGGACATCAATTCATGTACTTAAATAATGATTGCGTTGGTATTAATCTACAAAGTGTAGTCATCTAGAAAGGGAGTACTAGATATCTATGGAAAACATAAAAAAAAACTCATTCATTTTTCTGTTACATGCTTACAAATGGGAAAAATCAAGACTAGGTATTAAGATATAGAGGGCGGTTGTGAATTCGTTATATTTACTAAGAGCCACAAAATAAGTATCTTTTTGTGTTCATTATGGTTGTGTTGACACATTACAGGACTTAATCGAGAGAGCTAATATACCTCTGAAGAAAAGATTGGAAACTACGTATAAGAAGTACAATCTCTTAATAGTGTGAGATCTTTTGAGAAAAACCTTATGATCATGGCAGACAATATCACACTCATTTTCAAGATTTATGCAGATCTAAACTTTATTACAATGGACTTTTGTGTTTGGGTTCATAGTTGCTCTGATGAAGATGAAACATCAGCTTGGCTTCATTTTACTTTAAAATAAAATTCATTCACTAACTTCTACATTTTTTAAAAGTATTGTTTCAATGTGTTGATAAACTTCTTCAAATATGTCGATTCTCTATTTTCAAGTTATTCAATATATATTGTGTCATTCATTTTCAGATGCTGAAGAAATATTTAGATTCAACTCGCACTAATATTTACCCTTATATATATAAGTGAGTAAGAGAAGGACAAACACTACAATCAATAATTGTACAAAAATCAGAGAGATGCCAGACACCAACTTTGCCAACCAGGAAGAGCTTTATCTAGCTTCTTCAAGTAGTGGCTCCACTTAGGACTATCACTTTGGATATGGTATTTGTACTTGAATACTCCTCTGTCTCTCAAGTTACTTCTGCTCCTTCATGTTATTATTGAAAACATAGATAACACACCAACCCCATTTGCAGATCAATTTATAAATCTAATACTGTTCATCATCTAACACATTTAAAAATCAACACTAACCTATTGATCAATTTTACATTTGTAGCTTCTGATTTTTTTGTTTACTGTATCATTGTGTAACAAGTAATTTTTTTCTTTTTGTAATACTATGTTATGGTCATAATTCTATGTCATTTTTGAGTTGTCCAAGTACCTTTTAAATTACTCGACCTATCATCTCCACTACACCAACCCCATTTGCAGATCAATTTATGGATCTAATACTGTTCATCATCTAACACATTCAAAAATCAACACTAAGTTATTAATCAATTGTACATTTGTAGCTTCTGATTTTCTTGTTTACTGTATCATTGTGTAACAAGTAAGTTTTTTTCCTTTTCGAAGACTGTGTTATGGTCATATTTCTATGTCATTTTTTAGTTGTCCAAGTACCTTCTAAATTACTCGATCTATCATCTCCAGTACACCAACCCCATTTGCAGATCAATCTGAATCTAATATTGTTCATCATCTAACACATTCATAAATCAACACTAACTTATTGATCAATTATACATTTGTAGCTTCTGATTTTCTTGTTTACTATATCATTGTGTAGCCAGTAAGTTTTTTTTTTTTTGGAAGACTGTGTTATGGTCATATTTCTATATCATTTTTGAGTTGTCCAAGTACCTTCTAAATTACTCGATCTATCATCTCCACTACACCAACCCCATTTGCAGATTAATTTCTAAATCTAATATTGTTCATCATCTAACACATTCAAAAATCAACAATAACTTATTGATCAATTGTACATTTGTAGCTTCTGATTTTCTTGTTTACTGTATCATTGTGTAACAAGTAAGTTTTTTTCTTTTTGGAATATTGTGTTATGGTCATATTTCTATGTCATTTTTGAGTTGTCCAAGTACCTTCTAAATTACTTGATCTATCATCTCCACTATTCTCTCTTTGTTATAAATTTCTCTATGTGCATGCATGTACCACCATATATATATCCTCTTTTTAGAATTTTTTTTTCCGTGCTTATTATATTAGATATAACAAAAAATTGTATAATCGAAATTCTTTTAAAAAATTATCTGAATTGTAGGCTTCAAGTGATTTATTGTTACATTACATGTGTACATTTTGATATTTTATTGGGAAGAAATCAGGGTTGTCGTTCTTTTGTTTTACCAGTAACTAATATGCTATTTAATTAGTGAGCTCTCCAATATTTAACATATTCGGTATTTAACCTCTTTATAAAGTTTCAATAAGTGATACTAGGATAGGTTCTTGATTTTCTTTTTGGGTTATCCTTATATAATGCTGAAAATGTCGAGGCGGCTATATCAATCTGGAGACAATTATGCGTTCCTTTTTTTTCTTGGTGAATCTAATGTCTATTAAAATTGTTATTGGTCTGCCTCTAAGAACCAAAGGGGGGCATTCCTTTAAAAGAATCCATTTTCCATGCTTAACTTAATCATGATGTTATTCTTTTTTCCTCTGTTTTGTTAAGGCAGGGTATATTGGTATGTGGTTGACTCTTTGAATGACTCATCCGATTATCTCTTTTTGGATTCGACTTTCATTATCTTCACTCTTAATTCCCTTTCTCGAGTAAATAGGGGATAGAGGGAGCATGGTAGAAGGATCAAGAGAATTGATTATGACGAGGCTGGACTCAAAGGGGTAAGTAGACTGTAGAAATTACTTTGTTATGCTACATTGTGTAATTATCTTACAGTGCGGTTAAATGGTACAAGAAAATTGATGTACCAAGTTTGAGTTGATCTACATAAGAAGTTTAAGAAATTTAGAGAGCCTATGTAGTAAAATTTGCATGTAGGCACAAGACACTATTGCTTGGTTTGTACCATCTGTGCACAAAATTTTTGAAGATTTGTATTTGCCCTTTTCTAAAGTTTCACGTATATGCTTTCTACTCACACATCAATCATACCATCATCACTAAGTTTATGCAATTTTAGCTTTATATTTTTTCATTTGTTATTTTGTCGCTTTTTTCGTATTTCTTTGTTGATATCCTTCGGCAACAAACGACTATGCAAAGCATACACCACATGGAAAAACTGACTACACAACATATCCACCACATGAAAATATAAAATGTTGAGCCGGTGCTGGAAAGGGTATTTTCAGAAGTGACAACATGCTTGAGGAAGTTGTCGTAAAGATTGTATATTGCTTCCATGGACAATCTATTGGTACAAGCGCTAGATAATTCAAAATGAAATTTCTTTTGTTGATTACTGATGTGCATCCGTTTGTTGTGGTAACAAATTTCTTCGGTGCTCTGAGAGCACGAATATATGATGACGAGGTGAGGAAATGGGTTTTAGGCATTGGAATTGAAGACATTGAGTAAAAACTTTGGAACTCTAAAGAGGGACTCCCAAAATTTGACCAGCAAAAAATACCCTTGAGAAGCTCTTTGGGTATGGTAACATGCTTGTTCAAGAGCAAGAGAATGTTCTGAGAGTCCAGTTCGCTGAAACCTATCTTAAAAGAGGCAACTCATGAAAATGCTAACGTGGCTGCCTTCAACATTGGAAATTACTAAGAACCTTCACTAATCTCAAAGTCTAAACATGAGGTTGGGACCTTTTTTTCTCAAAAGCTTTAATAATAAAATTGAAATTCACAGAAAAAATTATCTAAAAAGCTTTTCATTATTGTGTGGATGTAGGGGCGTGACATGATAATCGTCATATTGCTTGAAGTCTCTAATGATTCAACTTCAAGGGGTGATGTATTTCATTTCTACAACTTTTTTGAGTCAATTTGTAAGGGTAGCTATAGAAGGTGACGGAACTGTTAAATATTGTGTAAATCAATTGTGTTCAGAGTTAAGGGAATACAAACTCCAAATAATATTTTGTTTTCAGTTTTTGTCATTATATTCTTCTGTAATCTGCTTCTTGAGTTGAATTTTAATGGTAGAGGATATGTTTTAAGCGACATTTTCAGTTCTATAGAATGAATGTGAAAAATCATTTATGAGAATTTATAGTGGAATTGTTTACTCTTTTGTTAGAACTATAATTTAATTTGTGTGTTGGGTCGTGCTCTAGCACAGGCTATGCCCATCTAGTAAAATCAGACATGGTCATTCCATAAAAACCCTTTTTGAACCAACACTATTGCTGGGAAGTGAAAAAATTCAAATGATAAGTTTTTCTCTACCTTTTACACTAAGTATATTATCCTTCTCTAAGTCTTTTATTTCACCAAATCCCCATTTCTCTCTTTCATTTGCTTTCTCTAATATTTTTTTTGCTCTCTTCCAATGACCAACTCTTATGCTAAGAATGTCCCCCCTCCTCCTCCTCGTCCTCCCCCTCCCTAATATCCCCCTCCCTCTTCCTCTGCCCTTTCCCCTCATCGTGTTTGCGAGAAGGCTACACCAACTGCTGACACTGAGATCTTAGGGGTTTATAGTAGTAGCACCTCAATCCACTCAGTCAATGCTCCTAGAAAGAGGGGAAACATGTTGAATGTTGGGAAGGAACATTTGAGTTTCACGCCAAAAGGCCTAATGTTGACACTTTCAGCTGCTGATGCTCCAAAAGCTTCAACATTGGGCCTTTTGGCCTGAATCACAGATGTTCCTTCCCCAACATTCAACATGCTTCCCTCTTTCTAGGAGGAGCATTGACTGAGTGGATGGGGGTGCTACTCCCATAAACCCCTAAGATCTCAGTGTCAACCGTTGGTGTAGCATCCTTGTGAACACAGAGGGGAATGGGCAGGAGAAGATGAAGGGGGAGATTGGGGAGGGGGAGGAGGAAGAGGGGGGATATTCTAAGCATGAGAGTTGGCCATTGGGAGAGAGAAACAAATAATAATAGAGAAAGCAAATGAAAGAGAGAAATGGGGATTTGGTGAAATAAAAGACTTAAAGAAGGATTATATATATAGTGTGAAAGGTAGCGAATAACTTAACATTTGAATTTTTTCGCTTTCCACCAATAGTATCGGTTCACAAAGGGCTTTTATGGAATGTCCTTGTCTAGTTTTATGTAGATATGTTTAGCACATCTTTAATTTATTTTCTCGTGAGATTTGTTTAATTTAAATTCTTACTTCCTAATTAAAACTTTATGTTTTCTTTGAAAATGTTGAAGCGTGTGACAATGTCATTTAAAATTATGTTTGACTGATTAAATAACACATATTTTTAATTAATTACTTAATAATGTTTTTAACTCGCACATATCTTACACGTGGCCGGATTCGTTTTGGAGATAGAAAGATTTCAACATAGTTATAATGTTCGCCATCTCTAATACCATGTTGAAAAGTTTTGGTGCTTCGAGTCTTCTCCCCACTTCTAGGAAGGCAAAGGATTAGGAGTGAATTATTCATAACCTTAAGCTAAACTCATGATAAAAAGTACTGTAATTAGCATAAATATATTGGTGAGCAGTGGCATAGGCAGAAAATTCGTGAAGGGTGTCCAAAATAAAGCCAACATAGAAAAAACATGTGGCCATGGGGAATTGAACCTCAATTTGCAAACAAATTTCTTCAAACTATTGCCACTACCACTCTATATACAACAAAGTATTTCATTTTTTATTTAATTAACTGTTTGACAGTAGACCATGCAATGATTCGAACTTGGATATTGTGTACATATTGGACATACTTTTTGCCACTGAGGTACGACTCATTGTTGTTGTTTAGGGTGTTCAAAATTCTTAATATATAAAAAAAAAACAATATTTGACGTGACATCAGTACTAAGATGGCTAATTTACTATATAAAAACAAGCTCAGAATGGTTATTCTAGAAACAGATCACTAGGAATCATGAAAATGATACTTAGGGAATGGAAAAATACCATAGGAGATACTAGACATAGTGGAAGAAGCAAGACAAATTGTGGAACAAAACAACTTCAAAGCTCAGGATGTATACATGGAAGGAAATCAACTAGCAGATGGCATTGCTAATAGTGCTTACAGTAAGTCAGAGGTACAAGAATACAAGCAGTTTGAACAACTACCAGCTAATTGCATAAGAATTCTAAACATGGACAAAGAACACATCGCAAGTTTGAGAATCAAAACAAGAAAGATAAAAGACACAAACAACCAGTATGGACCACAATTACATTAATCAAGATGTGGTGAGTCTCACAAGATTTTATATGTACACCTCAAATTTTTGCCAATACAAGAGCTTAAAATCGGCGAGAAATAAAGAGCTACCTGCTTACAAAAGATGAAATTGGCAAAAGTTGAGGAATATACATCCAAAGCACATCGTCCATTGTCATAGAGACGAAGATCGAGACCAACATATTTGGATCCACAACTTGCAACGGTGTTAGATCCAAAAATCAGAACTTACTAAACGAAGATAAAGGAGAGATTATAAACATAAAGGAGGAGCAATACCTATTGAAGTTGTTGAAGAAGTGTAGTGGTACACCACCATGGTTGAATGCTGATGATCTAAAGGAGACAATGGAGAATCATGAAAGCGGCGCGGAGAAGAATATGAAAGAGGATTTTGAAAAACATGTTAGGGAAAGTGTTAAAAATAGGGTGAGAAATAAAAAGGGTATTGATATATTTGGGCTAACTTTCCTTTTCAAAGTTAGGCAAGCAGACATGTATTTTTGATATTTATGATTGAATAAACGATCTTCGAGCTCAAATTTGATTTAGAAAAAGTAATATTTGATCTATATATATCATGTAATTTTTCGTTGAAGGGCGTCCAATCCATAGCACCAGCCCTGTTGGTGAGATCAAGTTTAAGCAATTATTTAACAATGCAAACAAATATTAGAGTACTTTTAAAAATAGCTCAACACAGTAATTATCGACTATTGGAGATTGCAATGTTAGTAATTTCTATTTTGTGCACTCACATATTAATATATTATATGTAGAAATGCCATTAATAAAGTAGTCCATTGTATGATCTAATAAAGTATTAAAGTTTGGAGCCTTAAAAGTAATTTTCTATTCATATGAGTTTATTTTTGTAACACCTTGGTATTTGAAAGAGCTAAAATTAGAAAGAACTAAATTGGAAATTGTAACCTCTCACAATTGAAAGTAACTAGGAAGAAGCTTATAATTGGAAATACTCATTTTTGGAAAGAATGGAAATCTGGAAATTTGTTTAAGTTAAGAAAGGTTGAGTTTTGGTCAACTTCAAATGGCCATAACTCCTAACTCAGGATGAGTTTGGTGTACTTCTAGATATGGTTGGAAAAACTCTTGGAATGATCTTTCCAACACCGCTAAGTTTACGCTATTCCGAGTTGATATGAGTAGTTATTCCCTTTGGAAGTTGGGTTGTTTGAATATGGATAGTCCAATCAGGATATTGGAAGGGTAGTTTGGTATTTTCCTCACCAAACTTAATTAATTCATTTTTAGGATTTTAATTGGGGTAAATTCAGATTTTAGTCAGTTTTAGAAGAGTGAATTTCACGCTAGGGCTCGGAGAAAGGAGAAAATTAAAGAGGAGAAAGGAGAAGAACGTTCAAGATTCGTTCAAAATTCTTCGAGATTAGTTTGTGGATTTCATTGGGGGTGATCCCTACAAGGTATGTGAGATCACATAGCATTGGGTCCATTCACCCACATGCCAATAATGTTTAATTCAACGATTTTTGTCCTAAAAGAGATATAATTTGATGTTCTTGAGTTGTGTTCTTGAATTGTTTTCATTCTTGAACCTACATGTGATTGATGGGTTTTCTTGAGACGTTTTAGCGATGTTAAGAGTTGTTGGAGTTCGATTCTAGTGTACATGTGTTGGGTATCTGAATCTAAGAAAGTATTGAGAAAAGGAATCGATTTAAAATGATTTAGGATCAGAAAAAGAGTTGAAAAACTCATCAGACGTACCTGGGGAGGGCCAGGCGCGTCGCGCCCCCATAGCTCCAGGATCTTGGGGCGGCGCGCCTCCAGTAACGCCAAAGTTAGCCCCAGAAAGTTGGGGCTTGGCGCAGCGCTCCCCAGATGCACCCGGATCGTCGTTTTTCACCCAGTTTTTGTCATTCAATCCGTCTAAGCCTTTCTAAACTGTATTAACACTTCCTATTGATTTGAACTACTCTAAATGACTTCTAAACATCTAGAAATCATCCAGAAACATGAATCATAAGGTTAAATCCATAAATTCAAATTCAAGAAAAGTTAAGAGCCAAGTCTAGGAAGTTCTTAGAGTCTTTTCAAGAAGTCTTTTGCAAATGCGTTTAACTTTGTTTTAAGACTTTAAGTTCAAGTTGAGTAAAGGTAAAGAGTAAAGAGTAAAACTTGAAGTTCATTTCTTCAAAAGTATATGGGGAGTATGTATTCCCAAAGGGTTTAAAATGTTTTTACATTTAAACAAGAAAGGAAACTTCAATTTCCAAAGTGCCTTCGGGCTAGTTTTCAGAAAAGAGTAATCACTTTCTGAATGAAGCAAGAGGGGAAACTTTGATTTACAAGATAGCCTTTGAGCTAAGTTTTTGAACACTAATCTCAAATTACAGAAGGAGTATTTTTTTAAACATAAGAGCTAATATTATATTTTTGGGAGTAGTATTGAGCACCGATATGGGGGAGAGTTTAAACAACTCACAGCCCCCATAAACCATGTAGCCACTATGGGTAGAAAAGGGTCATACTTTTTTGATGATTCTTTTAGTGCTTTTTAGCATAGACTAGTGGATCAACTTAGGGTCGTTTGATAGAGTGTATAAGGAAAAATAACGCATGCATTAGGTGTGTGTATTAGTAATACCTTGTTTGATACACCTTTTTATGTAATGTACAACTAATGCAAGCATTAGTTATACACTATATTGTGTATTAAGTTGTGTATTACCAATACCAAGAAATTCTAGGTATTAGTAATACTTAGCATTTTAACACTTGAATTATATTATATAATTACAAAGTACCCTCAAAGCCTTTTAAAAAAACATTTTCCATAGTACTTGTTTCAGAAACCATTCATCTCTTTGTACTTTGTCAATGGAAATTGAAGAGTAGGTTTCTTCTTCCTTTTGCTCAATCGAACATTGTTTACTCATCTTTACAATGTTAGTACTCTTAACTTTCATTAAAATCTATATTTTTCAACATCTCTTTCACAATTTAAGATGAAATTTAGGTTTAGCTTGTTTTTTAATATGCTTTGAGCGCATCTATTTCACTCTTTATATGGTCGAAAATTAGGAATTTATGCACATAGATACTTATTTAAAAGCTTTATATGTATTCATTCTTATTTTTATGGCAAATATAGGTGTTATTATGAATCTTCAACCATTATCAGGTATTGAATATATTATTCTTGTGGAGATATTGTTTCATCAAGTTCTTGTTCTCCTTATTTGTCTTTTCATGGCTAGTCATGGTCATTCTCTAAGAAGACGATGTCGAAACAGACGTGATGTTAGGTATCGTATGAGTGTTCGAGTTCCGAAAATCATTTCTCACTTACACTATATCATAAATGATAATGGTAGTGTATGTATCGATAAGTTAAGAATGGATAGAAATGCCTTTCACACTTTAGTTCTCTTAACTAAGGATATTGGAGGTTTGACCAATAGTAAATGTATGTCAAGCAGCAAAAAATTAGCAATGTTTTTAAATATCTTGGCTTATCATGAGAAAAATAGATCAATCAAGGTTGATTATATTAGATCGGGATGGAGCGTAATTCAGGCTTTCAGTGAATGCTTGAGTGTTATTCTCAAACTAACTCCATTGCTACTTGTTAATCCTAAACCGGTACTTGAGGGTGGGATTGAAGATCGATGGAAATGGTTTGAGGTAGGTAAAATTGTCATTTAGCATCTTTTAACTTATATACAAAATATGCAGTTTTAACAGTTTTAGAAAAATATTATATATTTTGAGATAACACTATAATTTATCTTAAAGGGTTGTTTAGGTGCACTAACGGTACTTACATTCCCATTAGAGTTCCAATCCAACACAAACCAAGATATAGAACAAGAAAATGAGAGATAACAACTAATGTTTTGGGAGTTTGTGATAGAAATCTCAATTTTACTTATGTGTTACCTGGATGGGAAGGTTCAGCTGCCGATGGTCGTGTATTACGAGATGCTATAGTACGAAGGAATGGTTTGAAAATTCATGAGGGTAGGCCTTATATATGCTTTCAAGTTACATCATAGAAAGAATGGTACTAGTAACTAAATTATATGTTTATATTATAGGTAACTATTATTTGTGTGACGGAGGATATACGAATGGAAAAGGATTTCTTTCACCTTATCGAGGTTATAGATATTGGTTAAAGGATTGGCGAGGGAGATAATCCATCGCCTGATGTAAAGAAGAGCTTTTCAACATGAGGCATGCTAGAGCTCGTAATGTAATTGAAAGGGCATTTGGTTTGTTGAAAGGACGTTGGGGAATTCTTAGAAGTTCTTCATGGTACTCGGTTAAGGTTCATAACAGGATCATTAGTGCTTGTTGCTTGATTCATAATTTCATTCGTAGAGAGATGGAAGTGGATCCCTTAGACATTGATATAGAAGAACAAATGGAGTATCAACACGAGAATATTGATGTGATGTTTGAATCGTCGGAGGAGTGGACCACTTGGAGGGATGAGCTGGCTCAATCAATGTGGAATGCAAGATTTAACAATTGACATATTGCTACTTGTTAGCTATAGAACCTTTTTGGACTTCATTTGCTCTTTAGAACTGGCCTAGTATAAATTGTTTAACTGCCAGAAACTCTATTTTTTGTGACCTTAATTGCACACCCTTATGTACTCTTCACATTTCTTTTGTTGTATGCTTTAGTTTATAGTGAATCTTATGATATTTGGTTCTTCCTGATTTTTTTGATAATCTGTCGCACAAGTTCTTACAGGCGAAATGAATAGTCAAACATCATCAAATAAGAAATCAAAAAAATCAAGCAACACAACACCTTCAACACGAAGGACATGGATTCCAGAAGAAGAACAAACTCTTTTAGACGGGCTTAAAGAGTTGTGTGCTAATGGTTGGAGAGGTGATAATGGAACCTTTAGACCAGGACACTTGATGGAGTTAGAGCGTTATATACACAAATATCATCCTAGAGTGGATTGAAAGGTGAACCACACATCAAAAATAAAATGAGATATTGGAAAAGATGCTATGGAAGTATAGCTTTGTTGAAGACTCGAAGTGGTTTGGGATTTCAATATAGTGATGGAACTATAATAGTTGACGATCCAAAACATTGGATTGACTTTATAAAGGTAATTAATATATTTTTGTTATTTCATATGGTACTTTCCTTATTAGTTCCTTTAATTATTCATAGTTGATGTGCCTTTAAACTAGTGATCAAGTAAATTGTTATCATCACATATACAGTAGCATCTAGCCTCTCTTTAGATCCTTTTACAATTAATTAATATCATATTGTTCTATTTTATTTTTTAATTTTCTAGATTGATCCACAAGCCAAGAAAATGAATACTAAGAAATGGCCACTATTTGAGGATTGGGAGAGAAACTTTGGTAAGGATAGAGCAACGGAGAGTTCGCTGAAGGGCCGCTAGATGCTACTGAAGAAATTCAAAAGAGTCAAGCTCCACAACATTCTAATGACATGAGTTTGGGATTTCCTATTGATGTTGATCTTGATGATGATGAAGAAGAAGAAGAAAAATGCTTACCATAAGCTCTAAAGTTGGTACTGAAGAAGCTGAAAATGCCACTGGACAAGGTGGATTTGCTACAACTGAAGATTTCACCGAACCTAGTTCATTTACTGGAAGCTGAAAATGTCACTGGACCTAGCGTATTTAATGAAGGAGAAAATGTTGTGGTTCTAAAAATGAACATGCTGGATCCCGAAAAAGTCATAAACAAGGTGAGTATTCTAAAAGATCATCTTCTAATGTTAACGAGAAAGAGAAAAGCAAGAAAAGGAAAAAAATAGTAGAGGATGATAGTGAGACATTTCTTAAGGGTATGATGGAAGTTATGAAAAACTTTATTGAAAGTCAAGACAAAAAATTGGTTCCTTGATTGAAAAGATGGGGGATCGTGATCGATCTGATGTTCGTGGTCAAGTTTATTCTATCCTTGAATCCCTCTATTTGAGTTGTACACCACAGAGTAACGTATAAAAGTTGCAATGATTCTCTGTAAAGATGACAAAAAGATGGAATTATTTTTACGTATGGGTGAACATGATCGTCAGACAATGATGTGGATGGCTGTCCATGATAAACTTTGAAGTACGGTGAACTTGTGATATAAGTGGCTACACTAGTTTAGTAATTTTTGCTTTAAATCACTTCGAAGTGTGACAACAGTGACATTTTTTGACATCTCCGATTATTAATCTGCGCATGAGCATGTTAAATCTTTTTCTGTAACTATGTTTTATCAAAATATCTCAACTCTTGTGTCAATGCTAAGTGCAGATGTAATTATATAGTTGTCGTTACAGTTCTTCAAATTCTCGTGTAGCCATTTAATTTTGAGATTTTGAAATGCAATTATATAGCTGCTACGATGGTTCTTTAATCTGTCTTTTATTTCTCTGTCTGGTCTCTGTTTTTCTTTGTTAATTTCTCTATGAGTTGATGAATGTGTGTGATTGAACAGGTGAAGAAGTTCGCTTCTATTTATTCACAATTTAATTGGAAATTATGTTCCCAAGGAGGAAAATGTGTACATGACCAAGCTAGTTGAGTCAAAATTGAGGCTAAGCTTAGCATGATATGTGATTGAATTTTGAGCCTTCTTAAGTCCCATTACTTACTGTGTTTGAATCGTGCATCAGCTGGCCATCGGGGATTGCTCGTTTATAAATAAAAAGTTAGTTAACACTTGTTTAATTGGTGTAACAGGAAGTGTAGGTAAAACACTACAAAGACTATGGTAGAATTAGCTTTGGAGAGTGTTGGAACTTTTATTATAGTCCAGGGAACTGGAATAACAAGATTGGGGTTGTATTATAGCTTATTGGGATGTCTAGGGATGTTGGGTTTGGGGTTTTGGAGATGGGGATGAGCAAGAAAGGAGAAATCTTGGAGCTGTCCAGGATGTGTAGACCAGATGTAAGGGTGTATTGAATGGTGTTGTCGCTAGTGCTCTTGGCATTCCTCTTGCTCTAGATGGAAAGTCCTTATCCAGATATGTTCCTCTTGATGTTCACAATGCAAGTCCAGCTAGTATTCAAGCTGCAATTGACTTGTTAAGAAACATTGACTGCAAAGGTAAATGAGTTGCTATACTGGGGGACATGCTTGAACTTGGTCCAACCGAGTTCAAGTTCCACGAGTTGATGGTTCATAGTTGTTGTGATGCTCATGTGTAATTAGTGAATTTGTAAGAGGAAAAATAGATATAGGAGGCTGAATAGAAGAAAAAAGATGTATGTATGAGTTCTAGAGAACAACTAGTTTCTGTTATATGACAAATTGTTTGTGTCAAAATGAAATTGGTTCAAACAGTCGATGATGGATATAGAGGATTCATATATCCTATCACACTAGTTTGGTATTGAGATCCAGCTGATCATTGATTGGTTGATCCTCTTTTGTCTTTTTCTTTTTTGGTGGAAGGGAGTTACGAGCTCTCTCTTCTCGCCACATCCTTTCTAAATTTAAGAAAAAAGAGTAAATGATTCTGGCAATATGGACTTAGGAGTGAATTCAGATGTATTTTTTTAAAATAAAGAAATGAGTGAGTGTGTGGCTGTGTTATGTGTGTGTGACGTAGTTGCACTTGTTGGAAAAAGGTTTGTAAGTGCAGCTGAGAGTATAGACTTTGGGCCAGAGATAAAATTGTTGTGCATTAATAATGCTCACCAGATGGCTTCTAAAATTGACCCCATTGAAGAAATTCATTTTGGTTATCTACTAATAATGGAGCTGGCATTCTTCATCTTCTTTTTTATTTTAATCTTATTTCAGTATAGTAGCAACTATTTAATTTTATATTTGAAAAAAAAAAGAATAGGAGTAAATAATGTTTTAGCAAAAAAATCTTTTTTGATGTTTTAGCAAAGAACCTTGATGCAAAGGAAGTGTACAAAGAAATAAAGTGTGAAGGGTATTTTGTAAACATACATTTTTTTAATAGACATTATGCAAGATTTGTTATTTATAATACATCAAACCAAACAGTGTATAAGAAATAATGCAGACATAACTAAAGCAAGCATTACTAATGCAAGCACTACTTATGCAAGCATTACTAATACACCCTATTTTACATTATTCTTATACACTCTACCAAATGACCCCTTAGTGAGTTAGGTTCTATACCCCCGACAAGGTATAGGACGGTCCTTGGCAGCGTGAGGTAAAACATTGTATCATCACTATAACTCTTAAGTGATGATTGTCGTTTAGAGAAACTCCTGTCACGCCTCAAGTTACCCCCGAGACGCAGACACGGATTTAGGATCACAAGT